>NC_067157.1:57355211-57655211 GCF_903995435.1 Acomys russatus | reverse complement strand
CATAGTCCAGCACCACAGAAAGTCAGGGCACTCAGAGCCAATCGAACTTCCCTCTTCAAAACTGCCTCTCGCTTGTGTCACATGGACATGAAACAAGGCAGCACGTGCAGCTCAACAGGTGAGAACCCAACGTAAGAGAAGGAAGCCTGGCAAAGCGGCTCAGCGAGTAAAGGGTGCTGCCGCCCAGCCTGGCCATCCAGTTGCGAGCCTTGGGACTCTACGGTAAGAAAAAAACCAACTTGCATAGGTTTTTCCCCTTGGTGTGACATGAACATTAACACACACACACACACACACACACACACACACACACAATTTGCATTGCAATTAAAAAAGGAAAAAAGCCTATCCAAGACCAAGTTTTGATAAATTAGAATTTTTGAAAGGTACAAGCTATCAGTTACACTCTAGCTAAGATAATGACATCTGGGGCATTAAGTGTTCCCTCAGTCTTTCCAGTACCCTAAAAATTAGGGGAAATATTTCACTGAGTAGCAAACACCAAAATTACTAAATCGCTAAGAAGGAAAAACATTTGTAAACACGGGGTAAGAAATCAATGTGGTGAGAAAAATTCAAAGAGAGAGAGAGAGAGAGGGAGAGAGGAAAAGAAATCAACAAGGTGGCCATGCCTGTGAGTGATCCCAGCACTCAGGAGACAGAGACAGAGACAGGAAAAGAAATCAACACGGTGGCCATGCCTGTGATCCCAGCACTCAGGAGGCAGCAACAGGGTGATCCCTGTGAGTCTGATGCCAGCCTGGTCTACAAAAAGTTTCAGAATAGCCAGAGCTATACATACAGTGAGACTATCTCAGACAGACAGACAGACAGACAGGGACAAAGACAGGGAAAAGGAGTGGGGGGAGGGGAGACAGAGAGAGACAAACAGATACAGACAGACAGGAACAGATCAATGTTTTTCTTAAAAAGGATTTTCAAGAATTTTAAGACTATCCTGCTGGGAGTGGTGGTGCACACCTTTAATCCCAGCACTTCGGAGGCAGAGGAAGGCAGATCTCTGTAAACTCAAGGCTAGCCTGGTCTACAAAGAGACAGGCTAGCCCTAGCACAGGATTGCCAAGGCTACACAGAGAAACCTTGTCTCAAAAAAAAAAAAAAGAAAGAAAGAAAAGAAAAGAAAAGAAAGGAAGGAAGGAAGGAAGGAAGGAAGAAAGAAAGAAAGAAAAACTGCCCTGACAGAGAAACCAGTGCACCCTTAGAAAAGCAATATGCATGGCAAGAACTACTCAGGAAAATGTGCTCAACCTCGACAATGAGCAAGAAACTAAAATTCTTAAAACAATATGCATTCTCCAGGGATAGATACTTAGAGGGCGTGCCCACATGGGGGTGTGGGGTGAACAACTTGGTAATCCAGCTAACCGGCAATAAATACAATCCTAACTCAGAATCTACTTGTAGCAATCTACTCTATGGAAATACAAGTACAGAAAGGCTGCTTTAGGTCCAAGCGTGGTGGCGCATGCTGTTAAGCCCAGCACTCGGGAGGTGGATCTCTGTGAGTTGAAGGCCAGCTTGGTCTACAAAGCGAGTCCAGGACAGCCAGGGCTAACACCAAGAGACCCTGCCTTAAAAAACCAAAAAGAAAAAAGAAAGGCTGCTTTAACAGTGGCAACTTCAGGGCAGTTGGGAAAGGAAGACTTTCAGTTTTACTCCAAGGACTTAATTGAAAAATAATGAGCTTCTGGACAGTGATGGTACATGTCTTTAATGCCAGCACAGCAGGAGGATCGCTGTGAGTTCAAGGCCAGCCCAAAGCAAGTAAGTTCAGGACACCCAAAGCTACACAGAGAAACCCTGTCTCAAGCAAAAACAACAACAACAAAAAAAGCAACTAATTTTAATGCACAAAAGTCATTAGATACAAGTTTTCCTATCACTTGTTACAAGACATATGTTTGTCCCCTCTCAGAAAAACTGGTCATTTACTCCTTATTCCAGGGGAAAGGCGGGCATATTACCCTTCCGCAGCCACTACTGCTACTCAAGTTTATCTCTGGCTGGTCAGATAGCAAAATCTTAACACATCAGGTAAAGTGGCAGAGTACCCCCAGAGCAAATTTGTATTCTCATGACATCTACCAAGTCACTAATATTTGTAAAAAGCTACATGCATTTCATACATTTTTTGCCGCGTTCATACACATGTTACCGAGTATCTACAGAAATCTTTATCTAAGTCCAATTAACTAAGGTCCAACTTCTGAAACTTTAAATAAAAGGCCTTTGCTTGCTGCAGTTTGTGTATGATCCAATTTCCTAAAGCACATATTCTTTAGTTATAGAAGATGTATGTTCTACTTTGCTTTCTGTTGCGGTGGTAAAATTTTGATCAAAAGTAACTTGAGAAAGAAAGGGTTTATTTCATCTTACACATCCATGTCACGGTTCATCACTAAGGAGAGTCAAGGCAGGACCGAAAGCAGAGACCAAAAAGAAATTCTACCTTCTTGCTGCTTTGGCTTGCTCAGCCTGTGTTCTTATATAACCCAACCTACGACTGAGGAGTGGCACTACCCACTGTGGGCCGGCCCCTCCCACATCAATCGCTATCAAGAACATGCCACCCAGACCTGCCTACAGACCAGTCTCATGGAGGCATTTTCTTAGTTAAGGCTTCTTCTTCTTCCCAGAAGTCCCTAGCTTTCATTAAGTCAACCAAAAACTGTCATAGTGTACATAATGCCCTTGCTCTCAGGGCTCAGAAGTGTACAATGCAAGACCTGTCTTCAAAATGTTTAAGTTAATACATGCCCCGCCCCCAGGGATATGGCTCATCTGGATTCTGATGTTCTATTCTTCAATCTTGGGGATGAAATGGCTGTCTTGTTCCTTATACCTAATGTAAGCAATACTGCCATGCCTTTGACTTACTAGACTCCCCCGCACCTCTATGTTACTGAGGGAGAGTATCAGAGATTGCTAAAAGGAGTGTCTGGGATACTGAGACAGAGGGAAGTCCAGAGAGTCCATGAGTGTACAATGATTAGAAGCAACAGGGCTGATCAAATTTATGATAAGGGGGTCGGTTGTGTATTTTCCCACTGGCCAATGTGTACTGGAACAGAATAATAATGGAACTCTAAAAGCCTCGACTCGAGCCTAGCTAGCCATAAGCACTTGATTCCAACTGGACTCCCAGGATTTAGTCTATTTCCCTTTCTCCTCTATACTATATCATGCTAAATTCTTCTCGACTGTCCACCAAAATCAAACATAGTTTTGACTTAGTTTTGGTTTATTGATCTATGTTTTACTGTCACAGGAGAAGACAACAATCTCACAGGTGAGAATTTGACCAGATACAGCTGAACAAAGCCAAGGCAGCACTTTCTGAGGACATTCTCAACTGGCCACCAGCCTAATACTGAAAACCGGGACCGGATCTCGGCATCCATCAAGACACCACATAGTCTGTGGTGAGTAGCCACAATGAGATATGAACAGTGAAACAAAGCTAAGGGTCTGAAATTCAGGGAGGACACTGTGAAGACAGTCAGCACTGCACAAAGGGGCAACTAGACATCAGGCCTCCTGGAATCCCCAGGTAAGCATGCAGCACGAAGCCAGCCATAAACATCAAACATGCACAATGTCAGCTGCCATCAGCATCACTTGCCAGCTCCACACGTGACTACAGAGTGTTCTGTTCAAAGAGCGAACAGTGGGTAATAATGCAGGATAGAGCATACTTCCAGGAGAAAAGAAAGCCCACTAAGAGTACAGAAAGACTCTCTAGAAAGAGGTAATTGCCATCTTGGAAAAACAGAATAAAAAGAGGGGAAGAAGAGAAGGAAGGAAGGAAGGGGAAAAGGAGGGGGAAAGGCAGTAATCAAAGTCTTTGTGTGCACTACAAAGGCAACATTAGTCTGGTGGAGGTGGTGGCGGTGGGGGTGGTGGAGGTGGTAGAGGCGGCAGTGGCGGCTGACACCTTTAATTCCAGCACTCAGGAGGCAGAGACAGGCAGATCTCTGTGAGCTTGAGGCTAGCCTGGTCTACAGAGCTAGTTCCAGGACAGCCAAGGCTACACAAAAGAAACCCGGAGGAGGAGGGAAAAAAAGGCACCAGTAAGGCAGGGTGGAAACAAAGGCAAAGGTCAAATGAGTCAGAAGCACAGAGAAAAGGGAGACCTCTTTAAAGGTCAGAGTAGAAATGAAGAATTGTAGTAGTTAGGAGATTTGGGGTAGGGGGAGGTTAACTAAAAAACAAAAACTACAACTCCAGAGGCAGAGACACGGAGATCAGAAGTTTCAGGACAGCCTTGACTAAGTAAGAGAACCTATCTCAAAAAAAAAAAAGAAAAGAAAAAGAAAAAAAGACAACAAAAACTTATCCTTGATGTACGTTTCTATTTGTTGTTTCTGAGACAAAGCCTAAAGTAGTCCAGATGGGCCTCTAGCTGACTAAGGCTCACACAAGGTCCTGATCCT
This sequence comes from Acomys russatus, assembly GCF_903995435.1. Lineage (NCBI taxonomy): Eukaryota > Metazoa > Chordata > Mammalia > Rodentia > Muridae > Acomys > Acomys russatus. The sequence goes on along the minus strand of NC_067157.1, from coordinate 57,650,757 downwards.
CAAGCGTCCCGCTCTGGGATTGTGGGGAATTACAGGACTGTGTTCCTATGGAACCTCACTTTATAGGCAGCACTGAGATTCAAACCCAGAGCCCCTGAAAGAAACAAACCTATCTTGACTGCCTCTCAACAGAACAGGAAAATAGAAAAGATGGGCAGGGAGTAGGAGGAGAGAGTAACAGAAGGAGAGATGAAGGGCAGCAGCAAGCTCTCTCAAGGGCACTGCCTCAGAAGGAGAGGGCAGCCTGCTGTGGAGGCACACCTGTAACCCCTGTACTAGGGAGAACAATCTGGGCTATACAGTGAGACCCTGATTCAATACACAAGCACCAGTGGAAATACTCCTGAGTAAAACAGATCATTACAAGTGTCTCCTACAAACCACAAAAGAATACTGAAAATGTATTCCCCACAATTCTTTAGAGGAACAATAAAAGTAATATATATTAAAAGAGAATTTATGATATTGATTCACACAATACAGTCCACGTAGCCCAACAATGGTTCAATCACACCAGAGCAGCACACCTGGTAGCTGCTCAATCCACCAGGCTTAAATGCCTCAGGAGTAGCACGCTGAAGGCACTACAGGTCTGGTGTACTCCTGGAGAGGTGCCAGTTTTCGTCTACACTGAAGCCCCAAGGAGCTCAGCTATGAGCGTCATCAGCAGAGGAATGCAGCAGCAGCAGCAGCAGCAGCAGCAGAGTGGATGAACTGCCAGCCAAAGTGAGGGCAAACAACACCTATTATTTGAGCTGCCACTGGATGATACAGCCCACATTTGGTGTAGATTTTCTGCCTCAAATCACTGATCAAGGAGCTCCCTGGCAGGAGCTGTCTCCTAGCTGATTCCAGATGCAGTCAAGTTGGCACCAAGAATAGCCATAGACAACCTCACTGACACACTAGGACAGACAGACAGGAGACAGCACTACCACTACTGCTAGGAAGTGAGGGCTCCAGGGAGTATTAAAGGAACTTTGAACAAGACTAGACAGTGCAATGTCTTGAGAAAGAGAGAGAGAGAAAGAGAGGGAGAGAGGGAGGGCGGGCGGGAGGGAGAAAATGCAGACAAGTGGGGCTGGTGGGTTAGGGGCAGTACTCAGACCTGTTCCTCTTCTTAGGGGCAGAGGGCACACCTCTTTCTCACTCTCTCCTTTGAGATCACAGGCTAGTTCATCACCTCGTCTGTGTAAGCCAGCCTCTAATAAGGCCTGACAAGGAACAGGTTCTCAGCCTTCATGTCACACAACCCCGCAGAATCCAAAGGTAACCTTTAAATGCTCCAAATGTTCATAGGCCTGAGCCATTACCAATGAGCCAGCATTCCAGCTCAGCCCTGATGGAGGCGCTAACTACTCCTCCAGTCTCTGCTGCTCACACACATCAGCTAGTGATGTAAACAATGAGCTCTGTAAGGTGCACCTGCAGTACCTCTCCAGAACTGAATAATTAATAAGCTCTGTAAGGTGCAGCTGCAGTACCTCTCCAGAACTGAGCTGGTAATACCAACCAATTTCAGCACACCCACTGCATCGGAAGCTATTTCCAAAGCTGTGCAAACCACAAAACAACAGTGCTGGTTGTTTAGGGGCCACACCATTAAAAAACAAATAATTAAAATTTTTAAGTTAAAATAGTACCTTATTCAAGAATTCAGACCACAAGAATATGGTGGCACACGCCTTTAATCCCAGCACTCAGGGAGGCAGAGGCAGGTGGATCGCTATTAGTTCAAGGGCAGCCTTGTCTACAAAGCAAGTCCAGGACAGCCAAAACTACAAAGATAAACTTAAAAAATTAAAAAAAAATATATATATAGAGAGAGAGAGAGAGAGAGAAAGAGCCAGATGATGCTATGCTAAATAAAAATAAAATTATACATATCTAAGAACAAAACTAAACGACTTAGTGAGATTTGTTCTCATAATAAAAACTAAGTATGCAAACGTGACTCTCAAAACACTTGAGAAAGCATCTTATAGAAAAAAATGCAAGTAGAAGGCCCTGTGTATCTGCAATTTAAAATTTTCCCACTTCAGTGACCCTTGTAAACTGCAGTTGAAATAACTGCACAAGTCAACAGTTCTACGGTTTTGTTCTGCATGTGTCTATGTCCGTGTATAATACGCATTAAGGTTTATATTTGTGTGTGCACATGTGGTGCGTGCCTGTGGTGTAGACCAGGAAGGCCAGTGTTTTCCTCAATCCCTCTCCACTTTTTGGAGGGAGGGGAGGGGTTTTGAGATAGAGTTTTTCTGTACAGCTCTGGCTGTCCTGGAACTCACTGGAACTCACTCTGTAGACCAAGCTGGCCTCCACATCTGAGACCCACCAGCCTCTGCTGGGATTAAAGGTGTGCGCCGCCATCACACAGCTGTCTCCACACAGTCTGACACTGAATCTGGAGCTTACACTCCCACTACCCTGACTGACCCATGAACCTGAGGAACCTGCCTGTCCCCCACCCTTCCACCACTCAGGTTACAGACACACACATGGCTTTTACATGGGTGCTAAGCATTCAAACTCCCCCGTACTTTTGCAGCAGGCCCTTTACCAACCAAGCTAACTCCCTCGTCCAACCTGTAACTGTTAAATTGCATGTGGTTCTGAGTCCTGGCCCAGGACCTGCACTGACTTGGGTCTCCGCACCTTATATGTCTCTTGTTTGTCATTTCGCAGCCGTCTCCATTAACAAATGGACTGTTGTGGTAGCGTAGTGTTTATGTTTAAGTGATCCTAACTTTAGTTAATAATGACCTCTAATATAGACATTTTAGTGTATTACATAATTATCTTATTGTTGCTAAGTTCTGTTCCTAATCTATAAGTTAAACTTTACCATAAAGGTGTGTGCATAAAAAGGTAATATATGTAAGTTTGGTGCTATCCCTGGTTTTAGGCTTCCACTGAGTGAATTCTTAATGAATCCCTACCAACCAGGGAGGCCAGCTTCCTACCTAGAAGCCACTCACCAAGCTTTCCAGCCTCATCAGTGCACTTACGTCTCAGCAGTTCACCCCTAAGCGTGCCCTGCGTGTGAAATCCCCTCTTCCAGAATGGCTCATGCTCACTCTGAAGATAGTAGGAATCTGCTAGTCACAATCAAATTACTGGCTACAAATAATTTTTCTAGAATTCAAATGTTACCTGAAGAAAACAAATATGTGACAGACACTATAGTTGTAGGAAATCAAATTAGCTGAGACTCAGCAGAAAGGAGAATCGGGGTTTCTAGGAGTCACAGAAGAAAGAGCAGGCAAGGCTAGGCAGCTCTGGGAAGGAGATGAAAAACCACAGTAAGAGGGAAGGGACTACTCAGCCTCTCTAGCAGACAGCAACACCCATGTCCCACGGCACGGCCACAAGTCATCGTCTCATATCTATGTTCTCTCTCTCCCTGTCCCATGAGCTTAGGAAGATTTCAGTAAAGCCATAAAGCTTTCCTTACACATCCATCGCTCACACAACGCTGGCTCCTATGCAGGAGGCAAAGCAACTCCATAATCTGCCTGTAGTAGTAAAAATACGACCTGCATCACCTGGGCCATCAAAGACAGCATAATCTATCTGAGAAAAAAGACTGGAATAGAACATTAGAAATAAAAATAAATATCGATATACTACAGGCTGCCTGCCATCAACCTGGTGATCTGAGTTCAATTCCCAGAATCCACATGGTCAAAGGAAAACTCCCTCCTTCAAGCTGTCCTCTAACTCCACATGTGTGAGTGCAAGCACGCACACAAAATAAATTTTTTAAAATGTCATTTTGCTGGGCACAGTGGCACAGGCCTGTAATCCCAGCACTCGGGAGGCAGAGGCAGGCACTCTGTGAGTTCAAGGCCAGCCTGGTCTACAAAGTTTGTCCAGGACAGTCAAGGCTTCACAGAGATACCCTTTCTCAGGGGGAAAAAAAAAATCAATACACTCAACCAGTGTGGATTCCAAAGACAGTAGTAAGCAGCCTAGCTGTGCACAAACACTGCCACACAACAAGTTAGTTACTCTTGCTCTACTTTCTCTTCCATTCACAAATGCAAATAGCAAAGCGCCCACCTCAGGACTGTCATGGAGGATGGAGGGAAGACACAGGAAGCACCCACCCAAACTCGAGACACAGAGTGGGTCTCGGGAGGTGTGGAGTGTCATTACCAAAATAACCTGGGTCCATTCGAACAACTAAATTATTGGCAGAGATGCAGCTAAGAAATATGATTCACGACTGGCTAAAATGAAAATGATTAGCCAGATACACATGTACTCTCCCACCCTAAACAAAACTGCAAGAAAACCAGAAAGGCAGTAAGGAATTTCTTCAGACAGCACACCACTGGGTAACTGCTTACCTCTGTTTCTATTAGTATTTTCCAAATATGCAGAACATGTTTAATAGAAAGAAAGCAGCATCTTTAAACACACAGCTTACTACAGCTAACCCTTCAGGCCTAAGAGCCTTCAAGAGGACTCTAACAACCAACTGAAGAGGAACACACGCACACGGGTTCCTGTTCTTCCTGACGGCTACTCTTCAGTGTCCCTACCCACAGCCCCCAAGACAATTTCCTGAGTGTAATTTTAAAAACTTCAGCTGTTACCAGACAATTTGGCATAAAAATCACATAACTGTACTGTGAACTCAACGAGATCATCTTTGCCAGACTTGAAGTAAGCCCTGTTTAAACCCTGGGAGCCCTGACCTGCAGAAGCCGCGAGTCACTGTCCATGGTGCTCACAGCAGGCTCCTCTCATACAAAAGGGGGGTCCACCGACCAGTGCACGCATGATTAGAATCCCTTGTCTGAACTGTATTACCTTTATAAATTAATGTTTAATTAAGCATAGCACACCATCCAAACAACGCAGGGAAGCTGTCTAGAACTTTAAATATAACGGGTGCCCAATAGCCGAAGAAATGTGCATGCACCCGGAATTAACAATATGCTACACTGTGGCAGAACAAGTTGCCACTAGATAAAAAGAAGGGAATCTCAAATGCTGTCCTTCAGAAACTAAAGTATTACAATTCCAAGTGTGCTTTGACAGGTCTTGGCATATGAAAGCTAAGCCGGGGATGGTGGCACACACCTGTGGTCTCGGCACTCAGACACTCAGAGAGGCAGAGGCAGGTGGATTGCTATGAGTTCGAGGCCAGCCTGGTCTACAAAGTTAGTCCAGGACAGCCAAGGCTACACAGAGAAACCCTGTCTCAAAAAACAAAACCAAACTAAACCAAACCAGATTTACTCTAAGAGAGGAAAAAGGGCATGTCTGAAGCCAAGAGTGGGCAGAGCTCAAATCCTCTACTTAGGAGAAGAGAACAAAAGATCTGGTTTGTCCTATTCTTACTCTCTTGTCCCGTGTGTGTGTGTGTGTGTGTGTGTGTGTGTGTGTGTGTGTGTGTGTTTAGTTGCCTGGTTTGTTTGTTTTGTTATTTTGCTTTTCAAGACAGGGTTTCTCTGTGTAGCCTTGACTCTCGGGACTTACTTTGTAGACCAGGCTGGCCTCGAACTCACAGTGATCCACCTGCCTCTACCTCCCAAGTGCTTGGATTAAAGGCGTGCGCCACCACACCAAGCCAGTTGCCTGTTTTCTAATGAGAGAGGAAAAAAGGTGTGGATTTGGGTGGGTGAGGAGGTAGGAAGGCTCTGAGAGAAGTTGGGGGAGGGGAAATCATGACCAGAATATATTGCATTTAAAAAATATTCTCAATTAGGAAAAAAAAAAAAAAAAAAAAAAAAAAGGTCAACCTAAGACACAGTTGACATTAGACCAAAAAAAAAAAAAAAATTGGTATTTTACACTATACTGACCACTGCTGCTCTCTGTTCCCTGTGCACTCTTGAAAATAGGCCTGGGACAAGAAGATTAGAACTAGCAGTTACACACATAAGAGTGAATTGTGTCATATCCTCAAATGGGTTAAAATAACATAACTTGATGGTTACTACTATGGCCAGTATTACTGAATAACAAAAATGTGAAAAAAAATGCTTGTATTGTATCACTAGTAACTAAAAATTAAAATGGAATATTTAAAAACACAGGAAATGAGGAAACTTGTCTAAAATTAATGTTGAAATCCATTCTCCCATCAGCACTATGTCCATTTAAAATATTATACACTTGCTGGGCACGGTGGTGCAGACCTTTAATCCCAGCACTCGGGAGACAGAGGCAGGCGGATCGCTGTGAGTTCGAGGCCAGCCTGGTCTACAAAGCGAGTCCAGGGCAGCAGGGCTACACAGGGAGACCCTGTCGGGGGGGAATATCCACCACACCATCGTTACCTAGTGCCAGGGATGAAATCTAAGGCTCTGTGCGTGCTGGGCAAGCACTCTGTCACTGAGCTGTAGTGTGTCTAGGCCCAAGACAAAAATTTTAAAACCATCTCTAAATATATTAGAGCACAGTTTATAAATTGTAGTCCCCCAAAACCTTGGAGTCTTCTGTGGCTTTTTCAGGTCATCTGAATAAGTTATTTTTGTAACAATAGACGGTATTAACCTCCCCCATGTGTTGGCATTTGTACAGGTGACCAAAAACTACAATGAGTAAAAGTTTTATCTTGGATTTTATAGTCAGCATGTTTGTAGGAGGTAATGTAATTTCCAAATAAAGCAGCTTCAAATGTGTGAGGATTTCCTACAGCAACCACACTGGTTTTTGTTTCCTGCACTAACGGCCCCGTGGATCTAGACACGAAGCAGGAGGAGCAAAGCAGCTAGCTCAGGCCTTCATGCTGTACACTGTCATACAGCACTGAGATGTCAGGGTTGGCAAGGACTTCTCAACACACAACACCAGATGCAGGAGACAGCCCACTCTGCACAGCGAGGGCAACACCAATGGTGCAGGAGACAGCCCAGGTAACCTCAGTCTGCACAGCGAAGGCACCAATAAGCCCAGAGAATGGAAGACAAGTCCTGACTAGCTACACTTCAGACAAAAGGCTGATAGCCAGAATTTATAAACAACTATAGAAAGTAAATACCAAGGGAATAAAACCTCAAATCAACAAATGAGCCAGTGATGAACAGATAGTTTTTTAGAAATACTTATGGTCAAAAGCTGTTTTCAGTAGTGTCCAATGACCCTCGTTAACAGTGAGTGCAGGAGAGCACGCGTGGAAGGGAACCCAGAGAAGCTCACAGGGATACCTGCACCCTGGTTTTTCTGCTGCCCTACTCACTATACCAAGAAAATGGAAGCAACAAAGCATCAAGTGAGTGGGTAACGAAAACTTGGAATACATATAAAATAGAATGTTTCTCAGCTCTAGAGAAAAATTAAGTTAAAAATTTTTTTGAAAAATGGATGGAATTAGAATATAAAATGAAGCCAGGCGTGGTGGTGCACGCCTTTAATCCCAGCACTTGGGAGGCAGAGGCAGGTGGATCTCTGTGAGTTTGAGGCCGGCCTGGTCTACATAGCAAGTCCAGGACAGCCAAGGCTACACAGAGAAATCCTGTCTCGAAAAACCAAAACATACAAAACAAAAAAAAAAGAATATAAAATGAGGTCAAATACTGTCAGAAAGAAATAAAACATGGGCCAGGTGTATTGGCGCATACCTGTAATCTTAGCACTCACGAGGCAGAGGAAGGTGGATCTCTGTGAGCTCAAGGCCAACCTGGTCTACAAAGTGAGTCTGGGACAACCAAGGCTAGACAGGAAAAAAAAAACAAAAAAACAAAAAAAAACAACACATGTTCTCTCTCAAATGTGGGATCTAGGCAAGAATATTTGTACATGTGTACACAAATGTACCCGTGTGTGCATGCAGCATGAAGGAAGGAGAACAAGAGGCTGAGTGCGGGGATGAGGAGGACTGAGTGCATGTAACGGACAGAAGCTACGAAAGAGAGAAAGCTAACTGTTTTTCTGGAATTAACTCTGTTATGATTTTTGTTTGTTTGGGTGGTGGCTAAATACATATCATGCATTCAATGCTGACAGTGTAAAAGTCTATGTAAAACCTTGCAGCTTCTGTTCCACATGCTGACAGCTCTAACTATGTTAAATTCATTAAGCTGTACAGACTTTGGGTCTGGTTAATCTAGGTATGTAGTATTTACTTATTTGCAAGGATTTTATTTTTTATTTCTATTTTTTAACTATGAAGTTCACTCAAACAAACAGAAAACAACAGGTCTTCAAGCAGAGCACCACTCTACAGACATACCAAGAGAAACAAGCTCTGGTGCAAAGGGCAGCATTTACCTTTTTTAAATGTTGCTTTTTCTATTCTTTTTTAATTTTATTTTTTAAGTTTTCAATTTTTATTTTATTATGTGTACATATTTTATATTTTATGCCTACATGTATATGTAGTACATGTGTGAAGTGCACGCAGGGGCCAAACAAGGGGCTCAGATCCCTTGAAACTAGAATTACCAACCATTGAAGCTGCCACATAGGTGCTGGGAATCAAAGCCAGGTCCTGTGGACGAGCAACCAAGGCAAAGGCATCTCTCCAGCCCCTGCTGATTTCGTCTAACAGCCCTTGAAGCCAAGCAAAGGAGAGGCAGGGGCTGCACTTCTGACAAAGTACAGGCATCACTCCTAACTGACAGAACAGCCAGACAGCAAGCGGACAGACACTGTCTTCCCCGTCATCATCTGGCAACTCAGGATCCTCTGTTTTGCATCAGACCTTAAGTGGTGCTCTCAGGAAGACGTTGTCCTGACCTGGGGACAACCTGTGGCACATTCCTCCCACAGAGCTGGACCCCACCCATGGGGGCATGTTCTCAGTCTGATTTCACCTTACCAAAATGCAAACTGGTTTTAAAGACGACACACATGGAGAAAGAAGTGCAAGTCTGTGAAAAAGGTCTGGATCTGTCCATCTAGAATCAGTTAGCAATCTCTAGCAAGTTCAAAAGGGCGATTAAGTTAAGACAGTTCCGCCCAGTCCATTCTGACTATCCAAGGGTAAGAGCAGCAGAGCCAGTGTGTGCCTGTTGGCAATGCTGTAATCTACAGCATCCAAGCTAATCCACGGTGTTCAGAATGGTCACCCAACTACAATGCAATGGGATTTACCTAGTAAAGCATCATGTATTTGTGTGTGTGTGTGTGCGCGCGCAGAATAAGAACATAACAGTATAATCAGCCAATCTCCAAGTCTCTGAATAGTTTCATTCCTGACACGTGCTTATAAACTGACACATACACACAAACTTGAGTTATGCAATCTCATATTCTTCAGCTTTTAGGCTCAACTTACATTAGAAAACTACTCTCAAGAATTCTGTGCTTATTTTCACGTTATTAAGTTTATTCACTCTAAATTATGTGATATTCATCACTCACGTATGCAAAATTGAGAGTGGATTTTTGTTGTCATTGTTTTCTAGAACAAAATCCAAGCCAGGGATGGGGAAAGCAACCTGAGGCAGGTAACTTGAGACCAACAAGCACAGTAAACTGCCCTCACTCTCTCTAGAACTATCTTCAGAGCTCACATTTTTTTCTGGGTTTTATAGTTTCTGCATGTATGTAATAAGGTATCTTGGGGATAAGCCTTGAATTTAAACATTAAATTTATTTAACTTATGTTACACCTTATACACAGAGCCTACATATAATTCAATACAGTATTTTCGTTGTGCTGTATTTTTACTACAACCTGTCATATGAGGTCAGATGTTGACTCTTCCACTTGTGATGGCATATTAACATTCAGACTGTTCTGGACTCTGCAGCATTTTGGACTTTGGATTTCAAATTGAGTAGGGAACTTAAGAAAACTGTGCTCATGAATAAAGAATGTCCAGTCTTGATAATGTGCACGCCTGCCATCAGCTCACAGGTCTAGAGACACCAGGAGCAGCCTACCCCAGAATTTCCAGGCCTTATCGGAATGTCAATGCTAACAAACACTTACCCTATCCAGAACTGATAAAAATCAATGTACATGCTCTACAGACTACAAGTATTCAATTCATCCACAACTTAACAATAAAACGTTTCTTAAGCTCCCACCGACTTGGTATCTTAATGTGATGCCCCCGTTTTTTTTTTCAATATGAAAGTCCACTTCTACTTATACTCTCCTGTTGTCATTTACTCACAATTAAAATTCCATAAAAATCTACAGCTACATAATTTATGTTCCACACCAGGCAGTGGTAGTGCACACCTTTAATCCCAGCACTCAGAAGGCAGAAGCAGGTGGATCTCTGTGAGTTCAAGGCCAGCTTGGTCTTCAGAGTCAGTCCCAGGCATCCAGAGCTACACAGAGAAAACCTGTCTCAAAAAAACAAAACAAAAAGCAAAGAACAAACAAAAAAATCTACAATAAAATTTATATATTCCACTGGGCCAACAAATTACATAAAGTATTCTCATTGGCATAGAAAATCAAATTAAATCTGGTCTAAGTGAAGCAGCCATCACTAACACCAGCGCTGTGTCTAGGTTGCCAAGTACCAGCTTACCAGGGGCAAGTAAAAACTCCACTCGGTGACTGCTACAGAGCAGACTGCAAACTCACCACCAACCACGCACCCAGAAAACAAGGAGCTACAGAAACCATTCACAAAACAGTTCACTGTCCATGCTGAAGTGAAGAAATGCTGTCATTGTAGGCCAAGTCCTGTGGCCTCTGTGAAAAATTAGACTCTACCAGATGCCAGTTTCTGATTATCAAACTCCCCTCCCAGCATATAGTATGGAAAATGGCTCAGGACATCAGGACAGACCTGTGCTTCCAGAGAGTAGCTACTGGGAAATGTTTGCAGGAGGCAAGTGACACCTGCCTGCTTGGTGTATATGAAGACAGCAGCCTGGCTGTCTCCTATGCCAGACGTGTAGCCATTGTACCAAAAGCTAGCCAGCTAGCATGCTGCAGAATACAATTTTATTTATTTATTTACTTACTTACTTATTTCGAGACAGGGTTCTCTGTTTAGCCTTGGCTGCCCTGGACTCACTTTGTAGACCAGGCTGGCCTCGAACTCACAGCGATCCACCTGCCTCTGCCTCCCGAGTGCTGAGATTATTGGCATGCACCACCACATCTGGCTGAGAATAGAATTTTAAAACGGCTACCATGGGAAACATTTCCATGTCAAAATTATTTTTCTCTTGTTCCTACTATCAGTTTCTCTGATTTCTGCCCCCATGGAGTCATAAAGTACCTAAGTATATGTTTGATAGTGAAAAAATGGGGAACACAAACCAGGCATTCTCAGGTCTCCTACTTCCACTTGTGTGTAAATTTCAAACAGAACTGTGGAATATAAAGTCAAATGTTCATGAAAACAAGTTTCAGCAGTTCAACCATCTAACAATTACAAATTAGCCTTGTAGAGTTATTTCAATTCAGAACATGACTGCTCTGGCAAGAGACACATGCAAAGACCTTCTAGGTTCTGTGTGATCTGGCTGGAATAGAAGCAAGCCTTTAATCCAGGAGATAGAGGCAAGCAGATCTGAGCTCAAGGCCAGCCCGGTGATACAGAACAACCTTCAGGTGAGGAAAAGCTTGGGTCCAGGCGTGGTGGTACATGCTTTTAATCTCACCAACGAAGGTAAAGTTGGTTTGTAGAGGGAAGCACCCATGTTTGGGGGTGATATCTAAGTGGATGACAGAAAAAAGTGGTAAATCAGAGAAAGATTTGCCAGAACAGGATAAGCCCAACTGGGGTGAGGGGGACAGTTTTACCATGGAGACTTTTACAGAGAGAGGTTGGATGCAAGAACAAGCTAGACACAGGTGAAGGTAAGTAAGCCAGAGGACAAGAAGGAGCCAGAAGACTAGAGCAGACTGATGAAGCCAGGCAGAGCAGTTCAGAGGCTGAGAGAAAAGCCAGACTGTCTAAGTCAGCTGGGAGAGGAGTTTGAGCCAGAACTGCTAAGTTGAACCAGCCAGCCCAGAGCTCAGTGAGAACAAGCAAGGGTGAGCTTACTTAGCAGCAAGTCTCAGCGGCTGAAAACGTCCTGGGCCTAGGTAAGAGTGTACGGAGGACAGAAGCTTCCGGTACTAGGCCTAGGTTAGCAGATGGAGGCAGCAATTCTTCAAGACAACAACTGAATAGTCAAATATAAGTTCCTTTTAAATAACCTGTCAAACAATTTCTGGATAACGCCATCATCTGAAATTGTTTTAAGTAAATTTCTTATTGAATAAGGGAGGGGAAAAGTATCCAAACATTAGACAAGAGCTTTATAAACACAAATTTTAATCAGTTATTATGGGGACAAAGACTTTAAAGAATTCTAGCACTCAGTGAAGATCAGTAAGTTACAGAGGAAAGGAAGCCACGCATGCTCACCTATAACCTTAGCACTGCGGCTGGGGCAGGAGTCACTAGCTGCAGGCCTGTCTGAGCTACTCACGGAGACTATATCTCAAACAGTAACAGCAGTCACTGGGCCTCATGGCGCACGCCTTTAATCCCAGCGCTTGGCAGGAAGAGGCAAGTGAATCTCTGTGAAGTTGAGGCCAGCCTGGTCTATAAGTGAGTTGTAGGACAGCCAGGGTTCTAAAAGAGAAATTCTGTCGAAAGAAAGAAAGAAAAGGAAGGGAAGGAAGAAAGAACAAGGTGGCTGTAAATATTAAATCCCATCAGTAACAACCATCTATTTCATTTACAGTCACAGGGAAGTTTTTCATCAGTACCAATACTTAAACTACAACTGTTACCTTCAAAATTTCCAAATATAAGTAGGTTGCATGACAAAGCATCATTGCAACCTACATGTCAGTCTAGAACACATATGTAGCTATAGTAAGCTATGCAATTACCACCTCTTCACCTCAACACTTCCTAGCCCACCTCTGATGGCAATCTCCGAGTCATTTTCTGCACACGTCTTTTAGGTAATATCACCACATGACTTCTCAAGATCAAGCAAGGAGTTAGACTAAACCATGCTCACCTGTAATAAACCATGCTCACCTATAATAAGCCATGCTCACCTAATGAAGCACATTCGGGAGTACACACAATCTGGGTTATTTTTCCCCCAGAAGCAAAAAGGCAACAATGAACTAAAAGCATCTCACAAACCTAAAATGCCAGTTTATCAGCATAGCCTTTATGCAAAAGTGAGGATAAAACAAATCTCTAGTGTGTGAACAATTTTCAGTGAACTTTTACACGGCACCTATGCTGTGATTTGCCAGGAATAAAGGCAGACACAAAGTAAACCACGTTCAGTATTTCTTTATGTGTATTCAGTACCAATTGTGACGGCAATTTTGCAAGAATAAGTCTTTAAATTCTTGCCTTTGTGTAAAAAGAGGGAGAAAACCCAGTAATTCTGACAAGGTGTGTGACTGGAGAAACCTTCCTCTGAAAAGGTACTGGGATATTCAAAAGATTTGAAGGAGCACTCTACCATTATAACTCATTAGAAATCCCTAAACAAATAAAGCCCTAATTTAAAAAGGAAAGAGTCCCAAAACGCTTTGAGAAACATGTTTATTAATTTTTATAGTGGTCAAGCTATTAATTCAGCTTACCGTCACTCTCCCAATCATAAAATGTTCACATTCTGTTTAGATCGTTGACTCTTATTTTCACAAAGTGTACAAGAATCCAGGACCCAAATAAGGGAAAGATAGGAAAATACTCAACAGCCACTTGCTTATTCCTTGAACATTTTCCCTTTTACACAAAAATGTGAACATGAAAAAAAAATGCAAACTTAACCAGGATGATGCCAAAACATATTCTAATTTCCTTTAAGAGTAAATATAATCAAAGTTAATCATCTTGCTAAATATAGAAAGCCAAGAATTATCACTGGTTATCAAAGCTGCCAGATACAAGCAAGTCACAGATGACTAATGGAGCAGAAAGTGTGGCAATAGATACTGAACGTTGTACCAAAAATAAACAAATAAAACTCACACTCTTACAAACATATGTAAAGATTGCCCAGCTAAGCAGTAGAAGGCTGGAGTCCTCCACTTCTGCAGTCAATCTTTGCAACGCTCACTGAAAACCTAGCAGGGACTGCATAACACTTATCCTCTCATAGAAAATTCTTGGTTTGTATCGGCCAAGTGGAATAAAAAGCAAACATTAGATGGTAAAATCGTCTTCAGAGGCAGCCTTGACCAAGCAGGCTGAAATCACTGGCTTAGACTGTTGCTTCAGAGAACTAAGTTTACTGTCATGTGGCATGCTCAACATAAAGCTCTCTTCAAACACAAGAGCAGGGTGATTCTGATAGGATCCAAAGAGTCTCTAAAAAACAACATAGAAAACGTGGGCTGGCCATTACATGACAACCAAGAAAAAATTACACTGGATGCTTTTTGGAAAAAAATGTTTTCATTATGAAAGGCTTTCAATTACAGTCATTTCTAAAAATAGAAATGTTCAGATGTGAGGGTAATGTAGCATGAAAAAGATTGATTGATTATTTATTTATTTCTTTATTTTTCCAGACAGGGTTTCTCTGTGTGTAGCCTTGGCTGTCCTGGACTCACTTTTTAGACCAGCCTGGCCTCGAACTCACAGCCATCCATCTGCCTCTGCCTCCTGAGTGCTGGGATAACAGCCCACAGCACCCAGCTCAGTTTTAAGTCCTTTAATTTTTTTCTCATTGTCTACACAACTCCTCACCAGCAGAACAACTGGGGAAGAGGAGAAGCTCCCCAAAAGATGCCAACTTTAATAACTGTTCATATCTCCAAGAGGACAGATAAAAGTTTCAACTGAATGCTTACAAAATAAAATCCAATTAAATCAAATATATTTAATTTGAAATCTTTTAAAGCTAATGTCTCAATTTAAGACTAAAACAATATTAAGCTGAACATCACTTCTCAACTGAAAACACTTCTTAGCCAGAATTAAGAACTCTGGGGGGGGGGGGGGAGGGAGAGGCGGGGGGGGGGGGGGGGAGTAAATTGACATGACCAACAATATTTTGCTGCAAATTTTATCCTGCCGTTAAAAAAAAAAAAAATCAAGCTAATTTACTGAAAGTCAAGATAATATTGAAACTAAGTTACTCAATGGGTCCTTTCTAAAGAATCGCTAGTAAGCCTATGAATGAGCACTAACTACACAGCAACTGTGCTTACTAAAACTCAACTCGTAAAACCATTACAGAAGATGAATTATGAATCAGGAGTAACTTGACATCGGTGTTCAAACTGGCAACCTGAACCTAATAATTTACCTCAGCTTGTCAAGTTGGGCCCCAGAGGAAGGGCTCAAAGTAGGTCAAGTGTGTGCACAAGAAGGTGAGACAGAAGAAAAGGGGAAGCCTGCCTTCCTCCACGGGCAAAATGAGGTCCAAAGGGTGAAAAGCCAAGCACGAAAGAGACTCCATGCGAGACTGCAGCCTACCGAAGGTTCCCGCGGCTGCGCCTTAGCAGGCAACTCTTGCAAGAAATCAGAAACTAGGGCTGTTTCCTGACCCTGCACAAATCCCGGGTAGAGGTGTGGGGTCAGGCTTAGTGTCCGCCCAGCCACGACTTAACCGCCCGCTGTCACCGGAGGCTTCCCGCCGTCCGTCCGCACAGGCTCTCACGGTACTAACCGGCTGGATACCTGCCCTCACCCACCCCACCCCCAAAACCGTCCGGAACGCTCCCCGCAGCTCGGTTAGGAGCTGCCACTGCACCGGGGCTGGAGCAGGGCTTCTCCCCGTCGGCCCGATGCCCGCCACGGCACCCCCGGGCTCAGACAGCCGCGGGCACTGGCCGGTCACGTGCCTGCGGGAGGGGGGGACCGAGACCCGCGTCGGGACACTAGGAAGACGCCATCAAAGGACCCAGCCGCGATGAACACACGACCGCCCGGGGGCCCTGTGGACCACCCCCCTCAATGGGGAGGCCGTCCCCCGGCCTGGAGTGGGCCGCGCTGGGGACTGGAGACGAGGAGGAGGGCCGGTGCGCCGCCAGGCGGGGGCCGGGAGGCACAGGTGGGTTGTGTGGGCACAGGTGGGCGGCCAGGTGCAGTCCCGTGGGGTCTGAGGACGCTGGGAAGGGTCCCGGTGACACGGGGGGTGGGGTGGCTGAGGACACACGTGGGTGGGTAGGCAGGGGGTTCCCGGGGACACGAATGCGTGTCCAGGTGCGTCCTCTCCCCCCGGGGCGCAGGTGGCCATCCCGCCCGCAGCGCAGGCCACCGAGCAGCCTCGGACCCCGCCCAGGCGGCGCGGCGCCACGAGAGGCGACAAGGACGACCGCCCCTAGGGACCCTGCCGGCCCGCACGGTGGACGGAGGCCGAGGGGACAGGGCCGCGGGCGAGGGCGGGTCCGCGGTCTGGCTGGCGGGCGGGCGGGAGGGAAGGAGGAAGGGCCGGCGGGGGAGGGGCGGCCGGCCGCGGGACCCCACCGCGCTCTGCCTCCCGCGGCCTCCGCGCCGCCGGCCCCGCGCGCGCCCCCAACCCCTCACGCCCCGGCGGCGGCGGCGCTGCTCCTCACCTCGGTCGGCTGGCTGATCTCGAACAGGTCCAGCCGGTTGGCGTTCCAATGGTGTATGATGTCGGCCAGCTTCCGCCGTTCTTCGTCGCGGCCGCCCGCCGACATGGTCGCGGCCGCTCCTCCCTCCCCCACGGTCGGCCGGGGCCGGAACAGCGCAGGCCGCCTCGCCGCCGCCGCCGTCGCCGCCGCGCGTCCTCCGCCGGGCTCGGCCGCGTCCGGCCCGCGCCGCCTCAGCCCGCCTCAGCCGCGGCCGGTGCGCCGAGCGCCGCCCCCCTGCTCGCCCGCCGGCCCGCCGTGCGCGCCCGCCGCCGTGCGCGTCCCCGCCGTGCGCGCGCGCGCGACCCGCGCACCTCCGCGCCGCTCCGCTAGGTGCTGCTGCGTGGCCGCGCGTCCCCGGGGAAGGATGGGGCGCGCCGGGAGTCCGCGGGGGGCGCTCGGTGCGGCGGTCGCGACTCGTGGGGTGGGGGGTTAGGGGTCCTAGCGCCGGGGCAGCTCCTCACCGGAGCCACTCGGTCCGCCCGGGGCCGGCTGAGGTGTGGCGGGTGTCCCGATGGGCGGGGCGGGCCCTGGGAGCTGCGGAGCCGGGTGGACAGGTGGGCGTGGGCAGCGCTGCCCGCGGAACCGGCCGGCCGGCCATCCCGCCGCGGCCCTGACCCCTGGGGTGCGCTGGCTGCTGGGGTCAGATCCGAGCTGACCTTTCTCCCGAGGAAAGATAAATTATTATGCTTGTGTGTGAGCGTGTCAGGGCAAATGTTTTCCAAGTCCTCCTCCAGCCCCCATGCTGGTTGAATCCCCCGCATTCCTCAGCCCCGGGCGGGCAGCGGCGGAGGCCTTTGTGTCTCCCGGGAGCGCACGCCACCTCGGAGGAGACAGCGAACCAGAGTTAAAGAACAGGGAGAGACATTAGCGTGAGTTTTTTTGGTTTTTGTCTTGTGGGGTTTTTGTTTGTTTAATCTTTTAAAGCGTCCCATTGAACCTAGAAACGTAAAAATTAGCTTCAACAGCCAATGTTGTGGGCTTTAAAGAGGTTGTTTCTTTGTCTTCTTCAATGTGTCTTCCCTGCCAAAAATATTTGTTCACTGGAGAATAATCAAATCCGAAAAAAATATGTCATCCAGGTAAAATTGGTGGCTGGCATTCTCAATGGCGTGCCCAAAGGAAAGCTTTCACCAAAGCTAAGAGAGAGCAGTAGTGCGCTGTAGTTGACACGCCCTCCTTCTTCTGCCATCACCCTTTCACAGTGTAAAGACATGTTGTTGTTTCTGTCTACCAGTTGGATTTCTTCTTTTGTAGGAAAGAAGAGCATCTGCCCTCCAGCCCGGCTTTGTCTCCTTTTCTCCGAGACTGCACCAGCGCAGCAGCGCTGCATAAGGAAGCTTTTCAGCGGAGGAGCCTGGTGTTGAACTCGTGCCATGGGGAATGAATTCTTCAATAGACCCTCGGCCTCTTCTGGACGTTAAAGAGGGTCGATTTGCAAAAAAAGCATATGTGTGTGAATGCGTCTTGCTGCCCTACCATCCTGTGCCTTTAAGTTCTCCTGCTTCTGTGTGGACTTGTGTGGGGTTTTTTGTTTTGGGTTTTATTTGCTTATTTATTTTACTGGTTTTTTTTTTTTTTAAACTGTGATGCGATCCCCAGTGGCAGTACAGCTCAGGACCCTTGCTAGCCTCCAAACACATAGTTCTCACCGATAGCCACAGTGTAAACTGATTTTTGACAGTAAGAGCTTTATTCCTGCTGAAAAAAACACTGGCTTGTACAGAATCAGTTTGGGAAGATAGCAGTTAGACAACTAATGCCCATGGCACTGTGTTGCTAAAGAGAAAATTCAGTATTGCTAGAAATCAAGTGTGTACTCTCTTTACTGTTGTTTTTATGAGGAGAAAATATGTTTGTACGACTTATAGATGCCTCTAAAGCACGGTCGGTCACCATCGGTCTCTGGTTCACCTGAAAGCTCCATCTGTGTCATCATGAGCAGTGCATCAGGTCCCTAACTGTAAGTCATTAGAGTATTGATAAAGGCTTAAAAGCGACTTGGAATCTACAGAATACCTGTGATTCTCTCACAATCACAAATGCTATTATGAACTATTATGTGTTTAGCCAAGAAAAGGTTTAGGCTGACCCATTCTTCCACTAATTGTCATTGTTTGAGACACAAAGATAAGTGGGGAGTGATAGCCCAGGCCTGTATTCCAAGAATAGGGAGGCAGGGGCAGGAAGATCAGGAGTTCAAGGTCATCCTTTATAGTAAAATACAAGCTAAATAAAAAGGAAAGGGAGCCAAAATAATGTTCTGAGTCACATGTTGTAATATCCTATATAAAAACAGAAAGACAGTCATGGTAGCACAACGTACAGCCTGGGTGTGGGGGTAGCACAGTGTACAGCCTGGGTGTGGGGGTAGCACAGTGTACAGCCTGAGTGTGAGGGTAGCACGATGTACAGCCTGAGTGCGAGGGTAGCACGATGTACAGCTGAGTGCGAGGGTAGCACGATGTACAGCCTGAGTGTGAGGGTAGCACGATGTACAGCCTGAGTGTGAGGGTAGCACGATGTACAGCCTGAGTGTGAGGGTAGCACGATGTACAGCCTGAGTGTGAGGGTAGCACGATGTACAGCCTGAGTGTGAGGGTAGCGCGATGTACAGCCTGAGTGTGAGGGTAGCGCGATGTACAGCCTGAGTGTGAGGGTAGCGCGATGTACAGCCTGAGTGTGAGGGTAGCGCGATGTACAGCCTGAGTGTGAGGGTAGCGCGATGTACAGCCTGAGTGTGAGGGTAGCGCGATGTACAGCCTGAGTGTGAGGGTAGCGCGATGTACAGCCTGAGTGTGAGGGTAGCACGATGTACAGCCTGAGTGTGAGGGTAGCGCGATGTACAGCTGAGTGCGAGGGTAGCACGATGTACAGCCTGAGTGCGAGGGTAGCACGATGTACAGCCTGAGTGCGAGGGTAGCACGATGTACAGCCTGAGTGTGAGGGTAGCACGATGTACAGCCTGAGTGCGAGGGTAGCACGATGTACAGCCTGAGTGTGAGGGTAGCACGATGTACAGCCTGAGTGTGAGGGTAGCGCGATGTACAGCCTGAGTGTGAGGGTAGCGCGATGTACAGCCTGAGTGTGAGGGTAGCGCGATGTACAGCCTGAGTGTGAGGGTAGCGCGATGTACAGCCTGAGTCTGCAGGGGACAGGCGCTTAGGCTGGGAGACTGTGAGCTGCAGGCCAAGGGTTCACTGAGGCTGCAGTTCAGTGGTGCAGAAGTTCCTAAATGCATGAGACCCTAGGTTCTGTCACCAGTGTCATAAAAAAGAAGAGATACTCAAATGTCGTGTAAAAATAAAACCCTGATTGTTTTTGGTTCATAAGCATGGTGACTGTTCATGCATGACAGCATGGTGTAGAAAAGGAAGAAAAACCTAAATTCCTGTGAGCTTTGTTAACCACACCCAGCACAGAAACGGATTCTCTGAAAGCTTGTGTGTGACACCAAACAGAGATGGACTGGGTGAGGCTGACTGTAATCTTAGTTTTGAAAATGTAAGTTCCCACTTTATACTTAACTCTTGACTTTCCCTTTTAAAGGTATTAAAATCTTCTAGTTATATATTAAACAGCAAGACCCGTCAGTACTGAGCTGCCGGTGGGCATACACCTTATCCCAGCTCAGGAGGCAGAGGCAGTAAATCTGAGTTGGAGGCCAGGCTGGTCTACACAGTGAGTTCAGGACAGCCAGGGCTACACAGGGAAAGCCTATCTTCAAAAACAAAAACAAACAAACCAAAGGTCAGTACTAATACTATAGACAGAATATATGAGAACAAGTAATTAAATTTGTACCTAGAATTTAAGTTTTCTTTTCTCTCTTTCTCTCTCTCTCTTATATATTTATTTATTTATTTATTTATTTATTTCCCACTCTCTCTTTTCAGTCTCATGTGTCCCAGGCTGGCCGTGTGTTTGCTCTCTAGCCAACAATGACCTTGAACTTCTGATCACCTGTCTTTGTACCTCAGAGTAAGAGGGAGTGTCCCACCACTTCCAGCCTATGCAGTACTAGGGGTTCTGGATTCCTATATGCTAGGCAAGTATTCAACCAACTGAGGTATATCTCGTTTGAAATTTATTTTTTAATAAAGTGTTTTTAAAAACCAAATTCTATAGCTAACTATATGTAGTAAACCTTTTTATGCCTCAACTTGCACAAGCCCCAGAAAAGAAGTACCAGGGGAAAAATTAACACATCTAAGAAAAGCATATGACACAAATACAGCAACTATATTTAATGACCAACAGATCACTTAACTAACAATAGCTTTCCTACTTAGACAAATTAGTAGAATGCTGAAATATTTCAGTTTTATGATTGCACAAATCGGTTTACAGATCAGTTTAGTAGATATTACCAATTCAAAGGACGGGTTTTAAGCAAAATGTAATAGCTGGGTTTTAAACAAAGCTGCACTAGAGGTGCAGTCGAGGCAGCACACTGTGGTCATTCACAGAAGCCTCTACTTACGAAAGCTGTTGAAGCCAGTTAACCTTAAAACACACGCAGCTGCGGCACACACCGGTAGTCCTAGCACTCTGGGAGGCAGAGGCAGGAGGATAGCTGTGAGTTCAAAGCCAGCCTGGTCTACAAAGGGGGTCCAGGACAGCCAAAGCTACTCAGAGAAACCCTGTCTGAAAACCCAAATAAATAAATAACCCAAGCTACAGGCTAGAAAGGTCAATGTTGATCTGTTTCTTGATGCAAGAAGCAAAGGAAGGGAGGGAGAAAAGAATGGGAGGGCGGGCGAAGTTCCAGATGAGGTTTCTGTAGGTACGCGCTTGACTTAATAAACACATCTACTCTGTTAGATTTCTATGTCACATTTTAGATTACCTGTAGAATTTCCAGAAAGCTGTTTTTACAGAGAATTGTGACAGACTGCAGAAGCTGTGAGTGACAGTGCAGGGGACGACAACTCACGCCTTTCTTCAATCCTGCCCGGCAGATCTCTGTGACTCTTGTGCCAACCTGTTGTACATGGTGGGTTCCAGGCCAGCCTGGGCTGTGGAGTAGGACCCTGTCTCAGGAGAAAGGAAGGTTGCAGTGGAGCTTGATCCCCTATATAATGCTAGTCTGCCCTCTGCGGGGTGTGGATAGACAGAATGGGGAGCTGCACGGCGTACAGCTCAGCAGCAGAGTGTACCTACCTGTGTTCAGTCCCCAACAGTGCTGCCGAGATAAACCGCATGATAAGCCTTATTCCCACACCAAACCTTTTTGAAGCCTTTAACAGTATTAAATACTGTGAACATAATGCATATTATAAGAACAAGCTATTCAGTTTTGTGTTTTCATGTGCCTAATAGAAAATTATGCATAATATTTAATTTGTGCTATGTAGAGAATATATGTGTGTGTATACACATATATAATTTTGCTAGAAAACTGATACTCTGAAATGTAAATTCCCATTAAATCTTCTTTAAACAAGGTCTCAGTATGAGCAGACACTAAGCCCTTGGTGATCTAAAACTCAATATGTAGGCAAGGCTCACCTCGAACTCTTAGACCTCTACCTCTGCCTCCTGACTGTGGGGATTGAAAGTGTGCAACACCATACCTGGGTTTAAAACGGGGTAGCCCAGACTGGCCTCCACTTTTTAAGCATATCCTACTAGCATGGGCCACCACAATCAGCAAATTTTAGAAGTAAAAAATACATACCAGCTGAAAAAATACCATTTTTAAATACCTCACCAGCAATAAAAATAAAAAAACAAAAACAAAAAGAATGTTGAGAAATGCCTTGTTCATGAAACTCTGAATGTTTGTCTAAGGACACTCCCTAAGGAAAAAAAATCTCTGCTTTATCTACCAGCATGTCTGTAAATAAAAAATACAAAATGAAGGATTTTGCTTGCTTTTCAAAGTACAGTGCCACTTAGACATTTTTAAAGTGCTGTTGGCATTTTTAGTTAATGCCGTGAGAAGCAGAACTTGCCTCTGGCCTTCTGTTAAGATGGCATTATGAACATGGGCCTTGAAGCACTGTGCTGCATAGCTACCCTAAATACACACCAAGAATAAAGAGGTGATGTGATGTCCAGCATTGCAAGCAACTGGGCTGTGACCGACGACCGTTGTCAGAATGGGCATACTCGATGGCAGGAAAGCGCTGAAGGAGTCGGCCTCTAGCCGACAGACCCTGCACAGGGCTAGGCTCTTGAGTGGGGAATGATGCTGTAACTGCTGTGGAGAGGAGAAAGCTACTGCCAAGTATAGCCTGCAGATGTGAGCTACATAAAGCTGTACACCAGAAGAGAAGCCACGAATGCAGACTTCTAACCCTAACCTTGCTCCCTGTTCAGTGCGTGAATCTGACTCATCCTTCCCATCTACGACAACAGGGCGCTCCCTTAGCCACAGCCCTCCTCACCAAGAGAAGAGCTGAGCACAGACAGCTGAGTGACATAAGTAACAAACCAGAGATTGGATGCCAGCAGACCATCACATCCCATAATCTAGAGAGAAGTTCAGAGGAATAGAAATAATATTCTGAAAAGAGCTTAAAGATAAATGTGGGAATGCGTGAAAAGATAACGTGGGGAGGCTAAGAAATTATAAAGACAACAATTTGGGAATAGCGGGCCACACTAAGGAGTACCAGATCAAGGCTAGCAAGATGGCATAGAGAAGCTTTGTCTCAAAAAGTAGCAAATCAGACGGTGGTGAATGCCCTTAATCCAAGTACTAGGGAGGCAGAGGCAGGTGTGTCTGTGAGTTCAAGGCCAGGCTGACCGCAACAGAGCAAGTTTCAGGACAGCCAAGACTTACACAGAGAAACCCTGCCTCCACTCCATCACTGCGCATGCCCCTGCCTCCACTCCATCACTGGACATGCATGCATGTGACAAGAGGAGCAACACTGGCAACAGCCACAGTTCCCAGGTTTGCGATGTATCTCCGACACTCCCTAGGGCTGAAATGGGGGGCTTGGTTTTTTTGGTTTTGTTTTTATTTTGTTTGTTTGTTTCGGTTTTTCAAGACGGTTTCTCTGTGTAGCCTTGGCTGTCCTGGACTCACTTTGTAGCCCAGACTGGCCTTGAACTCACAGCGATCCATCTGTTTCTGCCTCCTGAGTGCTGGGATTAAAGGGATGCGCCACCACGCCCAGCTTGAAAACAGGGCCTTGTCGCTGTCTGAGCCACATTCTCCTTGTGTGGGAAATAAACAAGGATGGCAGCACACATTAACTGCCCTTCCTGAGCTGCCACAAGGGTCAAACCCAATGACAGTTTACAAATTGTTTTCCAAGGATCTGTTTGAAATAAGATACTTTTTTTGTTGTTTTTGTTTTTGTTTTTGTTTTTGTCCTGACCAGGCTGACCTCTAACTCAGAGATCCGCCTGCCTCTAGTGCTGGGATTAAAGGCCTATGCCAAAGATTCTAATAAGTATCTGTTCTAGATTTAAACATGGACAACTTGAGGGGAGTTCTAAAGAGCTCTGCAGCAGATTTGTGAGGGAAACTGTGTAGAACTCCACATAGGAGAAAAACCATTAAATGTTAACATGCACATCTCTTCATTTTAAGTATTGAAAGGCACTGCCTTAGAACTTCCAGTTGCTCAGAAGGTTTCAGTAATGTCCGGACGCCTTTGCGGGACTTTAGGCCTTAGAAGGCTATAATGTCTTGCTGTGGTTTTGTGCTTTGGAAAGGAGGGGGCTGTGTTACCCTAATTGTCTTCTTTCCAGGAAGTTGAATGATTTCAGCACAGTGCGTATTGCGCCTTTTAAGACTGCACGTTCTCTGTAGAAGAAAGCCAGTTCTCCCCCATCCTTACCCAGAGCCCTGGGCTCGCTGCCAACCATCCTCTCCTGCTGTCACTCACCTGCTGACTTTTCTCTAAATGCTTGGTTTAGGGCCCGTCTCTCTGACCCTGCTATTACTCTTCTTGCTCATAGTCCACCCCGTCAGTCCAGCCCTAGCCGTTCTTCCTGTTACACCATCCTTTAGTTTGCATTCTCTCCTCATCAAAAACCAAGCCTCCTCAGACACTGCTCGGATAACGTCCCATTTGTGTTCACCCCAGAAAACCCCTAGCATCAAAGCCAACTGTCCAAAACTAGTTTGGTTTTGTTTTTTTCGAGACAAGGTTTCTCTGTGTAGCCTTGGTTGTCTGGGACTCACTTTGTAGACCAGACTGGCCTCGAACTCACAGCGATCCACCTGCCTCTGCCTCCCGAATGCTGGGATTAAAGGCCTGTGCCACCACACCCAGCTGTCCGGTTATTATTGAAGCTTTTATTTCCTACTATTTCATATGTGAATCCTAAGCTAAGAGTGTTCATCTCACTGTTTTACAGGCACATTTCCACTCCCGCCCTTCTGCGGCTTCATTCCTCCACTTCTCTCCACGTGCAAGCCCCTTCCCACAGTCACCAATGGAATCCTGACCTTCTCTGTTGTGTACAGGCAGTTGGACTTTGCACTGCTGAGCTCACAGAATTTCACTCTCCCCCACCCCCCTGGAAAATAAGCACAGGCTCATGACTTGTTTTGGTCAGTGAGCCATGAAGAACTCGTGTGTCACTTCTGGTGTAAGTGGTGCCCTGCCCTTCCTAACCTTGCTGCAGTGCCGGGGAAGAGAGGCCTGAATGATGGCAGATGCTGCCATGCCCAGGAGCTGGGTTCAGCCACAGCCACAGCCACAGGACAATGGTTCTGCAGGAACAGCAAGACCCCATAGTGGTATTTACAAAAAAAAAAAAGATTTCTGTCGTAATAAGCCTAGAATTGATATTTGGGGTTCTTCTCGAAGCAAGGTAATGTGGCCCATCTAGACCCAAACAAATATCTCCCTAAGCCCAGCTGAAGGGCCCTCTGCCACTCAAGAGCTCCCGCCAGCCCCTCCTACAGAAACCCAGAGCTTTTTGTCTCTTCTTTGAACTTGCACAACAGAACCAATGTGGCTTTCCAGTCTCTTAATCCTGAGTTCATCATTGGCCATTTAATCCCCAACTGTCTTTCTGAAAGTCAGTTCTCTTACCTGAATAATTGATGTCGTTCCTTGTAGCAGTGTTTAAAAAACAGTCAAACAAACAACCCCACCTCAGATATGTGTGCAATACTCACTGCTATAAAGCCTTCAACACCAGTTGTTTTTTTCTCTCCTTGGGATTAAAAATAATAAAGTGTCGCCGGGCGTGGTGGCGCACGCCTTTAATCCCAGCACTCGGGAGGCAGAGGCAGGCGGATCACTGTGAGTTCGAGGCCAGCCTGGTCTACAAAGTGAGTCCAGGACAGCCAAGGCTACACAGAGAAACCTTGTCTCGAAAAACCAAAAAATAAATAAATAAATAAATAAATAAATAAATAAATAAAAATAAAAAATAAAGTGTGAAACATAAGGGCATCCTCAAAGCATAGCATTTGTATTTATGTCTTATAAGACAGTCTCAAGACTGTATAGACAAATATGTCCACTCGCTATGTTCACCCCTGTGTGCGTTCTCAAGGTGCAGATGCCCGTTGACAATAGTTAACGTGGCAAAACACAGCTGTATAGTTCCATTAAATCATCAAGGATGGGCTATAATATAACTAACCTAGTTTTTCCACCACAAATTTGCCTTTTCCCAAGCAGCTGGTCATGTAGACTGTGGGTTAACATGTAAGCGAACATGAACGTTATAAACAGGAGTCTACAAACCTGTTGGCTGGGTATGGCCTACTTCTGAGGCTTTGTAGGTTGCAAGTGGGTGTTTGGTTGGTTAGGTTTTTCCCCTTTCCTTCCTTCCTTCCTTCCTTCCTTCCTTTCTCTGTCTCTAAGACAGGCTGACTTTGAACTCTTGAATCTCTTGCCTTAGCCTCCCAAAGGCTAGTACTATAGGCATGAACCTCCATATACAATTATATTTTTAAGTGGTTGAAAAAGGTCAAAGTGAGTTGGGCTGGAGAGATGGCTCAGTGACTAAGAGCACTGGCTGCTCTTCCAGGTGGGCCGGGGTTCAATTCCACGTGGCAGCTCAAAACTGTTTGTAGTTCCAAGGGACCTGACACCCTTACACAGGCATACATGTTGGGCAGAACACCAATGCACATAAAATAAAAGTAAATACATTTTAAAAAGAAAAAAAATCAGAATGAGTCGCAGGAAGTCACAAAATACTAATTTTGAGGTAGATACATAAGATAAAGGCTAATAGATACTAAGTTATAAATGAAGCAGGAGAGAAGAAAAGTGCCCAGTTCCTGAAAATCTGTATCACTGTGGACTTGCTTTGGCAGGAAAAATAAAACAGGTAAATTTTAAATATTTCTTAGAGGGCAATGGCAACCCCATAGAAAGTATCAGCATCTAAATGACCCTGATATTTTAAGTCAGAGAGATCATCAGCTTTTGCCTGCATGGAACGCCTCCAAAATCACCTGCTGAGTGCCCAGCCTTGGCCGCTGGGGAGGAGCTTTGTCCCTACTTAGACCAAGGAAGCAGCCCTGTCTGGGAACATTGTTACCTTTTACTTTGCAATTATATTTTCCTAGACGCAGATAGACAATAATTATGAACGCACTTCTGTTTTTGCAAAAAGCACATGGATTAATTAATGAGCACCCTCAGCTGACCCAGGCAGGGGGCTTGTGGGACAGAGCCAGAATGCGGCCATGCAGTCGCTGTGTCAGTGATAGTGAACAGGGCGGGGAGGGCACCGCGTCCGCACATCCTGTCTCCGGGTGAGCTGGGGAAGTAGGCGAGAGCTTGCTCCAGTCCCGGCTGCCACACTGGGATCCCCCTTCAGCAACCTCACATCAGTTTTTCTTACTTAGAAGCAACCTAGCTTATTGCCCTCCGTAGTGAGTAGTGTTCTGTCCTCTGCACTCTTGCAATGCTGCTTTCTAAGTCGCTCATTTCCACTTTAACGCTATGTTTCTGCAAGGACTTAACTGATATCCCTATTTATGTGGCCCTATATAGAAAAGATTACCACAACTGTACATGTAAGAAAGACCACACCCCACAACTGTACATATAGGAAAGACCACACCCACTACTGAACACATAGGAAAGACTGCACCCCACAACTGTACAGCTTAACTTTCAGAGCAATTGGAAGAACACCATTCCTACCCCAGAGGCTTGTCTCTTGTCTCTCCCAGAGCTTCCCCTTCATCTGACAAAGTTAAGCACTGCCCTGACCTCTTACCTCTGACCTCTGACCTCATGGGTTAAGTCCTCTCACTTTTGGCGTTTTATGAGGACAGGATCATGTGAGTTCTTTCTGTGTTGCAAATCATGTGTGTGAGAGATAGTAGCCTTTGTACATGAGTTGTCACGCAGGCTCCTGGCGCTGATTGCTACTGGTCCATGCTTGGTGAGCTTGACTTCGCCCCAGCTTTTTACTGTGTAAGGAAAGGGCTAGCCTGAATAATTCCAGATGTCATCATGTGCAGTTCTGGGTACACACGCCACTCGGATCCAGAGGGAGACGTTGCTGGAACAGAGGCGTCCACGCGTACCGGCTTCTGCGCACAGGTTTCAGAGTCCTGACTCCATTTCTGTGTCTATCGGCAGCTTCATGGGGCCGCAATGGACAGTGTGGGGCTTTAGCCACTCTGCTGGGTGCGCGCTGAGATTTTAGCGTCTTGATTCACGGTTTTTCTCATTTTTAATGAAAATAATTTCACACATAGTAATTGTTTGGATACTCCCTTTTATGTTATCTTGAAACCTCTTGTTTAGTAGGTGGGTGTGGGCACACATGCATTGGGTGTGTACACATGTGCACATATATGCAATTTTTAAAATTTTTATATCTGTCAGCATGAGGATATAACATGTGGAAATCATCTCAGTGAGAGTGGTGGTTTACAGTGGTGACCCTTGCGACGCTCCTGGTGTTTGCTCTGCTGGCCATCTTGAGGTTGGGGACTTTTGTTTATCTTTTCAAAGAGCCAGCTCTTGCTGGCTGTGATGGCTCACGCCTATCACCAGAACTTGGGAGGCGGAAGTAGAAGAACAGAGGGTTTAAGACTGGCCAGTGGAAGCCGGGCGGTGGTGGCTCACGCCTTTAATCCCAGCACCCTGGAGGCAGAGGCAGGCGGATTGCTGTGAGTTCAAGGCCAGCCTGGTCTACAAAGTGAGTCCAGCACAGCTAAGGCTACACAGAGAAACCCTGTCTTGAAAAAAACCAAAAAGAAAAGGAAAAAAAAAAAAAAAGGACTGGCCAGGGCGACAAGAAACGAGTTCCTGTCTCAAAAGCAAAGGAGCAAACAGTAGAGTAAAACAGCCCCACTTTCCTACATGAGTTAGAAATATGACACATCCCAGCCAATCCCCGAAGCTTTAATTTGGAAGTATTTGTGCCTGAATGTTGTGACTTATCAAGATGTCTGTCAGGAGAGAATATTTGCAAAACATGATTAAGGGGAGGGGAGGAGAAGACCTGAGGCCTTGGTCTTATTCCTTGGTACACACAGCCTCTGAAACACCGGCAGTGAAACCGAGGATGAAGAACTTGAGGCGGGGCCTGCGGCGGCCATTGCACCTCTCCCTCTCCCCAAAGTGTCCACGTAAGTAAAATGACCTACACTTTTCATAAAGCAAGGACGGCACAGTGTACTCTATAAATAAGCGACTGTGTTTGGAAAGGAAGTTTTGGCCCAGTGAAATGGCTCAGCCCCCTTTCGCCCCCGGCCCCCGCGAGCCTGGGGAGTTCAACCCGTGCACCCGACATTGGAAGGACAGCGCTGGCTCTAAACGGTTTTTCCTCTGCCTCCACACGCACTCACGCATAAACGTCATGGAAGGAAAAAAAGTTGAGTTGTGTAGACCAAGCTGCCCTGAGTTCGCACTCCCCTGCTTCAGTGTCCAGAGCGTTGGGTTACAGGCACATGCAACCATGCTTGGTTCTGCTCCCCGGGCAGTAGTTACAGTAAAAGTCATTGTTTGACCAAAGTGGCTTCCTGTTGTGGTTTCTGCTTCTTGAAGTGGTTAGATTTAAGCAAAAACCGTGGTTGCTGTCTTCTTCCTGGCCCTTTTCAGACACTGAACGCGGAAGTTTCACCCACAGTCCTACCTCTTAAAAACAAGCACATGAGCTACACATGTCAACAGGTAAGCAGCATCGACAATAAAGTGTATTTCAACTGCCGAACCCACTTTTTAATTTCTATACATAAGCTTTAATCTTTAGATTTAAATTTTTTTTTCCAAAGGGGGGGAAAATGTTTTCTGGTAAGAAAGCTCTGCAGAAGTAAATCTAGAAACAACATTTTTAAAAGGTAGTGGTGGCTCACGCCTTTAATCCCAAGCACTCCGGAGAAGGCAGAGGCAGGCACATCTCTGAGTTGAGGCCAGCCTGGTCCACAGAGTGAGTTTCAGGACAGCCAGGGCTACAAATAGAAATCGTGTTTGGGATACCACCTCCCCCCAAAAAATGTTCATAGTGCCCAAATTACAGTGTCACACACTGCATTATAAGAGGCAAGGTCCAAGTAGGTAGTCCCTGCTTGGCCTCATATTCCAAACAGGATGAACACACCAGGTGCCCACTTTTCTGTGGACTTGTTTTCTTTCCTTTCCTTTCTAAAGACACTGTTATGTATATGTGTCTGAGTGTGGATGTGTGCCCCTCCCCCCTCAGAGGCCAGAAGCCCTGGAAGCCTCCAGAGCATTACAGGCAGCTATGAGCTGCTGTCTATGTGCTGGGAACAAAACTGGGGTCCTCTGAGAGAGCAGCATGCACCCCAACCACCGAGCCGTCCCTCTGGCCCCTGGACTTGCTTTCTCATTCTGGTCAGGGAAGGTGCAGCAGCCAGCTCGCGAAGCACCAGCAAACAAGTTGACGGGACTAGGCCTGCCACTGAAAATGTCTGTATCTTCATGGTAAGTTCAGGCGTGTGGTAGAGTGCAAATTTCATCTGCTGATTAGCTGTGTCTGGCCCTGCCCTGCTGTATGGTTCAGAGGGTTGAGTTCCGGAGTCAAACCTCTATACAGGTGAACCCTGTTTCGTTTCAGAACACGTGCTGACCTTTAGCAGGCTGATTGCTTTCCGAACCACCCATTGGCTAATCTATACTAAGTGAAGTGATATCAGTCCCTGTGGGGAGAGAATTCTCCCAAACACTGGTGGCTCTGACAGTGGTGTATGGGGAACAGGCTTGCGATAGAAAGGACTCACAGCCGGGCACGGGGCACGCTTGCTTGTAGTACATCACGAGAGATGGAGGTTTCCTAAGCTTGGACGCAGCTGTAACACAAACTCACCATACCTGCAATAGCCTCCTGTGACATTGCGTGTCACCCCCAGCGGACTTGTCTGGTAAAGGGAGCTGGCACAAACGTGAAATGCAAAGTGCAAATGTGGTGGGAGCTTCTGACTCAGGAAGCTCAAGTCCTTGGCCAAAAGCATGACACCAACTTTTAGGATGACTGTGAGAAAGGGCTCTCCATGAATGGCTGTGCCTAGGAACTCTGCTTTGCTGACACCGAGAACTGGGGAAAACAAAACAAAACAAAACAAAAAACCACTTTGTGAGTGTTTGTCCACATTTGATTGGCTTGGGTTTTGTTTTGTTTTGTTTTTTTAGGTTTCAGTTAGGAAGTGTAATTATTAACAGGTCCAAATACCTTACTGTGGGGAAAGCTGTACCACAGACTGAGGTGAAAGTGGCTGCATGCTTTCTACCTTCTCTGGACCCTTCCAAACAATGGATTCAAGCTTCCTGGTGCTTATCTGAAATGTTATTAATCCCACACATATCTGGCGCAGTAGAGCATGCGCTGTGAGCACACAGATACCACTGTTTGTCCGGGGATTCTGTCTTACAGTGTTTTCCAGGGCACAGGAGAAGCAGATCATGAATAAGTAATGAGAAGAAAATCTGAGGGCCCATTCTTCCTGATAAGTCAGCCGAGGCTTGCTGACCACGGAGCTGCAGGGCATGCTGGTGGCCTTGCATACTTTTCCAACAGTAAACTCTACTTAAGGATCTCATAGCACTGTGGTGTTGAAGAGAACTGTCCCCACTGTGATCCCAGTCCCTCCTCCACCTCCTGGGCATCATCCGGTGTGCATACCACCCACCAAAGCAGCAGTGATCATATGCGGCAAATCATCCCAGAAGGTGTGTCCTCCCTCGATGTCCTCAGCTTTCAGGAGGTAGCATTGAACTTCCTTTTTAGTTTATAATATGTTTCCCCATCTGTACCCCTCGCACTATGCATTCTCACATTTGTGGTGTGTGTGTGTGTGTGTGTGTGTGCGCGCGCACACACACCATGGACCAGTCACCCACAGGAACAAGAGGCTTAAAGCACACATCACATTTGACAGAAAGCCATGCCACACAAGTGCATGACCCGCAGCTGCAGAGGTGTGAAAGCCTCTTTCTGATGACTTCAGCTTCCTGGAGCCTGTAAACTGGAAAAGCAGCTTGTCCTGCTTCTGGCACATTCCTTTTGTGTGACTGTCTTCCCAACAACTGAGGCCATATCTTCATCTGTAAACAGAGGCCGTAACACCTACTTCTGGTGCTGTGAGAACCACACAGACGCCTCATAAAGGCAGCCCAGGCTTGGGGGAAGCTCCTTCCTCACCTCCTCACCGCCATTACACACCTTCACCTCACAGGGAAGCTATGACAGCAGCAAGGAATGTGACAAGGGCAGCTAGGGGACAAGCCTGTCCCTCACCCTTTCTGAAGTGAAGAGGCGAAGAGCGGGGCCAGTGTTGGGAACCTTCTACTTGGGGCAGCTCTTGTAATTGCTGTGTGGAGGAGGAGGAGCAAGCAACTGTGGAAGCAGGCACATTCCCCATGCCCTTCCTGCTTACTCCCTGCATAGGAAGCACGATTGCCACGTTCGCTTTCTTACTCACAGGACACAAGGCCAGTCACTGCCGAGCAGCAAAGGCCAAAGAGCTGCACAAGAGGCAAGTGGGGTCCCTGCAGCTCTGGGTTCCCAGGGAACTGGAGTCTAAAGACAGCCTTGACAGGTTGGATGCAAGGCTTTACAGTGTGAGAGCTAAGGAGGAGTGAGTACACCGAGGCAGAGGACAGAGGAAGGAGGGAGAGTGCAGAATCCAGTAATTCTGGCAAGGCTTGATGCTTGTACTCTGTCCTGCCCAGCCTGCCGGTGCCCAGCAGGCCTGTGTTGGTTCTGTTGGGTCTGAGCAGCAGGAGGCACAGGCTGGGGATGAAGGGCAGCATGGAAAGCCAAGGCCTTCCTTCGGCTTGCTCCTCACTGCCAGGTCAGGCAGCAGCTGGGTTCCTTCCTGCGTCCAGTCTTGTTAGGGACCCATTCCCTCAGAAGCACCCGGGCTCTAGGTTCCATACCTCTGGCTCCTCCCTGATCATGGCAGACTCACAAGTGGTAAAGCCTCCAGCTTCCAGTGATAGCTGTTCTAGCTATGTCCTCCCTCCCTCTCCTCCCTCCCTCCCTCTCTCTCCCTCCCTCCCTCCCCATCCCCATTTGCTTTACTGATACTTAATTCACAGAATCTGATAATGTAAAGGGCGGTTTCTGGAACATGGGGGAATTGACTAGGCATTGTTGTGATCTGTTTTAGAACATGTTAATCTCAAACAGAGACCCGATGCCCATCCACAGTCCTTCCCCATTTCCCTCCCCCAGTAACCCCAGCAGCGGAGCCACCAACCTATGGAGCTGTCTGCTCCTAGGATCTCACCCTGAAGGGGTCAGATGACTTTCTTCACCCTTCTGAGCTCCTTTAATCTTGCCCACACCTGTGTAAACAATCCCTCCATAAGAACTCCCTTCAGTTAACCCTTTAAGGGTCGCTTTGTCTTCCTGGGACCCTTAGCTTAGGGGACAAAGAGCAGTAAGGGCACTCCCAGCTGTGGCTATGGGTCATAAACAGCGACCCAAACATGGTAAGAATCATAGAATTTGGGCACTGTGGAAGCTGAGGGGACCTTGGCTGCCCCTTTGGGGTGTCGGGTTAACTCGTTTACAGGGCCTTGGGGAGACTGCCCAGCAGGCACTGGGGTGCGGAACACACTTCAGCCAACAGCATGGTATATGTACTCCCATCCGTACTTCAGTCTTAGAGCCAAGACCCAAATAACGACCCCACGAGTACCCTGGTCCTTTATATGTACTTCCGGGCATAATAAGAACATAAGTATCCCCACTGGCCTTCTAGAAGATTCTACATCCCTGCCTGCTTTGATCCCTCCCCAGAGCATTTCCAAAACCTTTATTCTTCCCACTTCTTTCTGTCCATCTGATCCTGTCAGCCATCATGCCCAGTATGATGGGAGGCCATCTTTAATAGACATCAAGGAAGTAAACTTGAGATGACAGTCAGGCGCATGGTCCCACGACTCCCTCAAGGGCCAGGTGTGCATACAATAGCATTATCTGCCACATATGTCACTAAAGGAAGGTTGCAGATGATCTTGAGGGCGTGCCAGCATGTGAAGGGCAGGCAGGAGAAGAGAAATTCAAGGGAGCCCCAGACATTTAAGAGGAAGTAAAGACAGGACACTTGGCCAGGCGTGGTGGCCTTTAATCCCAGCACTTGAGAGGCAGAGGCTGGTGGATTGCTGTGAGTTCAAAACCAGCCTGGTCTACAAAGTGAGTCCAGGACAGCCAAGGCTACACAGAGAAACCCTGTCTCAAAAAACAAACAAAAAAGAAAGAAAGGAAGGAAGGAAGGAAGGACAGTTCCTGGAACATGAGAGGAAGAGGATTTCCGGGTGTAGAGATTGGAAGACAGAGACACTGGCATTCTCTGGGCTCATCCCCTAGGAAGGTACAAGGAGCATCACCAAGCGTATCTCTCCATGAGGCTGATTACAGTGCTCTACAGCAACCCAGCCGGGGTGAGTTTTACAGAAGCAGGAGTAGGAAGTGGGTCAGGAAGAAGGGAATTGTGACTCCTCTTTGGACACGTGTGGTAGTGAAGGAAGACAGGAGGCATGCGAGATGGAGAAAACAGAAGTCAAGAATGTTGCCGGTGACACTGTAGGGGCCGTGGAAGATGACAAGGGTGCCAGATCAGGGAGAAGAAAGGGCTGGGAACAGAACCTGCAGAACATTTAACCTTTGTTTGTCTTGTTACTAAGTCATACAGTTGCTTTATACCCAGTCGTGACGGTTTTGCCTGTGGCTTTCCTCCATGCATTGGCAGGCCTGAGGACAAATGAGGCCACTTGGAGCCCTGGGTCAGCGCGCTGGGGGCAGCCTTCCTCCCTCAGAAGCATTTTCAAACTTCCTGGCTGCTTTCCGTGGGTTGGACTTCACTCCCTGTGCTTTTTGCAAATGCACTTCCTGCTTAGGGGGTGGGGGAGGCGGCTCCCTCCCTGGCCTACAGGAAGGGCCTAAGGGTGCGCAGCATGAGGCCTAGGCTGGTGTTCTGGTAGAACAGAGCCTGGAACAAGGAAAGCCTGACTGCGGCAGCTGCTACACTCTCAAAGAGGAGAACCTGGTGGAATTTATTCCAAACATTAAAAAAAGCCTCATTATTACTTGAGCCCCACCCCTCATAAACAGGCTTACACGATGCCCATTTATATAAGTGAAGGGAAGCATTAAATAATTGCAGTACACAGCACACACAGCCAGTAAACCAGCTTGTCACGGAAGGCGGCTTTCACCGCCATAAGTACTAGGTTGGGCGTCTGATTGTTTCATTTTGAGATAAATATGGGTCTTTAAAAAAAAAAATCACAGCCTGTGGAAATTTCATTTACTGTCAGAAACCTGTCTATCTTTATTAATTCTGTTGATTTTTCCCCCTGGTTCCGAACCATGTTCTCCTGTTGCTCTCTGTTGAGAGAAGGTCTCACGTCACATGCCACAAAGTCTACATGGAGTGTATTTGTGCTTCTACCCTCCTGCATCACACTTCTTTGATTTGGTGAAGGACTATTGCTTTCTACCGTACAGACGGACAAGTCAGTTGCAAAGCCCTTCAGTGACCAGGCCAAGCCTGCAAGCACACAGCTGGTACGGTGGGGCTAGCACCCACCTCCGAAACTCAGGTCTCCTGTGAACAGATTAGGAAGAGGACCTAGTGACAACACGCGGAGCTAGACAGCTTCTGCTTCATGGATCTCTGCTTAGAAACTTGTCATCTAGAAATATCCTGGGAGCTTTTTCTTCAGCAAGTACAGTGTCACAGAGCGGGAGAGCTCAGAAGACCCCGGAAGCCGTTGAAGCCAGACCAGAGCCTCTTAGTTTACAGTCAAACGAGAAATAGCAACAGATATAATTCCATTAAAAAAACATTTATAAGCTTCAGAAAAGTTGTTCTTATTTTAACAAGATACTAAGTGATGAACCCTGTTTGAGGAGGAAGGGTGGTGGCTCCTCTTTAATCCCAACACTTAAGCAGAGGCAGGTAGATCTGTGAGTTCCAGGCCAGCCTGATACACAGTTCCAGGACAACCAGGGCTACACCAAGAAGTCCTGTCTTGAAACAAAACAAAACAAAAAAACCTTGATTGGCACCATCAGATATTTTGAAGTGGTAAAATCTAGCATTGTCCAACAGGAATATAATGCAACTGCTTGTGTGACTTAAACCTCCTTTGGCTGCCTTACAGCAGTAGAATGAAAGAGATAAAAATTGTGTTAAGTACATGCTACATTTGTCCCACATATACAAAACGGTATGTCACCGGCATGCATTTAGTGCAAAAGCTACCGGTAAAGTATTTTACACTCTTTTTTGAATTTGGGTTCATATTTCCATCCTGCTTTGTGCCTCAGCCCATCCTAAGCCAGGTGCTTGGTGAGTCCCTGCGTGTGTGTGTGTGTGTGTGTGTGTGTGTGTGTGTGAGACGTTTGCATATAGTTCTCCGAGGAGGCTGGACCGTCCACTTTATAATCATGGGTTTCCACTACACTGCAGTCACTTGGGAAGTTTTCTGCCTAGTCTCAGTGAGGGCTGATGTTCTTCTGTGGTTTCTGGAAATTTCCAGAATACCTTAATTAAAAGTTTCCACTTTCAGCTGGATGGCAAGAGTCACATTTGCTCGTGCAGTATAGTGCAGGACACGATTGTAGACCGTGTTCTATGCCTGTTTCCTGAATGACGGGGAAGTGGACCAGATGAGGCAGCACGTGCCAGTGATCCCAGCGCTCACTGCCTGAGGCAGGGGATTCACGGGCTTGAACGCATTGCAAAACACATAAGGACGCTGTCTTAACAGTCACAAAAACAACAAGGAAATGTGTGTTAAGGTCACACACACACACACACACACACACACACACACACACACACACACACACGCTCCGAACAGCATTGTCTTGTTGGATTCATAGCTCAGGATGCAACCCCTTGAACATTTGCCCGTAGATGGTGACTTTGCTGTGAGGCCTCTTGACACCGGGGCCATTTCTCCAGCTGCTGCCAGAACAGATCCCTGTCTCTCAGGCATCATCTTGGCTGTGTTGGTTTCTTAGGTCACAGCATCCAGACATTGGGAAGGGTCAGCAGGAAAGATATTTAAGGAATTACAGATCTGAAACATGACCCAACTTTATGCGTGTCACTGGGAAAGACAGGCAACCAGAGAGCCGGATCCCACGTGAGCAGCTCTTGCAGTTAACGTGCACCATGCAGGTGATGCCTGTGGCCTGGAAGAGAAACGGCAGGTGTGGAAACGAACAGGAAGCTGGCACCCTGAGCCTAGCATGGTAGTGCACACCTTTAATCCCAGAGGTGGCAGATCGCTGTGAGTTTGAGGCCAGCCTGCTCTACAAAGAGAGTCCAGCATAGTCAAGGCTACACAGAGAAACCCTGTCTTCAAACAACAACAAAACCCCCAAAACATGTGGCCTCACTTCCCCAGTCCCCCATCCTCACCCTGCCTTTCTTTTTACTCTCCCAGGTGGTTACCACTATTGTGACACTGATGGTCTTACTAACAAGGCACACTTTTTAAAATTAATTTATTCATATTACATCTCAATGGTTATCCCATCCCTTGTATCCTCCCATTCCTCCCTCCCTCCCATTTTCCCCTTACTCCCCTCCCCTATGACTGTGACTGAGGGGGACCTCCTCCCCCTGTATATGCTCATAGGGTATCAAGTCTCTTCTTGGTAGCCTGCTATCCTTCCTCTGAGTGCCACTAGGTCTCCCCATTCAGGGGACACTTTTTTGAAAATCCTTCAGAAATGTGGTTTCTTGAATTGAAGCTAATGGTCCAATAGAGGTCACACAGAAGAGGCGGAGCTGCCGTTCCTGCTGGCCCTGTGAGTTTCAACCCTCCAACCCTCCAAGCCACCCACCTCCACTCTCAGCTGACTCAAGCTAGCATTGGTTAGTGACAGCCCTGGTGAACGGGACATCTGAGAAGGAAATGGGCAATAAGGGATGTTGATTGCCTTGTCCTCTCTCTGGGCACTCTCCCACCTCACGTATAAAAACAGTCATTGCGTCTGACTGCTACCTAAGTTGATAAAAACAGAACAGCCTTTGTGGCGTGTATGGCCTCTCCCAGGAGCAGTCAGTGCACCATTGGTGCTGAGTCCTAGGCAGAGAGCTGGATGGCGAGGCCTCACTGAGACAGGTGAGGTGACTCAGTGAGGTAGTGACAGGAGAGTCCAAGACCCTCCCCGTGCCTGTTTTCATGCCTCATTCGTCTCAGCTTGGGGTTGTACAGTTATTGCGGAAATGTATGGGCTGAGACTCCCTGTGGGGGCTGTCAATGCCTGGAAATGCTCCCCATCCTCTCACTGTGTGTGTGGGAGAGGCTGGCCAGAGCTGGTGAGGGGATAGCTGCCAGCATCCAGAGGCGGCTCAGCTGAGTTCTAAGAAGGGCAGACCCTGGCTTACACCAGGAGCAACTTAGTCCCGTGTGCCAGACATGATCATGGGGTGCTAGACACTGCAAGGAGCATGCACATCCCCAGGCACACCAGCACGCGGAGAGCCGCTGTGTGTGCTGTCACTCTCTGTGAGCTGGTTGGCAACAGCCTCAGTCTAGTTTTTCCAGACTGGGAGGGGCCTAATGTTAACTGGGCTGGACTGTGTTCCTCCCACCTACTCTTTGCTGAATTTTTAAGAAAGAAAGAGTCATATTCCTCTAAAGATTTTATGTATCTTATTTTTTATGAATTTGATGAGCCTATTCACACTGCTCTAAACTCTGGAGCTTGATTGTAATTTGTTTTCATTGTGTGTGAAAGTAGATGATAGAGAAAAATAGGCATGTCAAATCAAGGCATTGTTATAATTATGCTAATTGTCTGAGAGCTTCATCTTGTAATGCGAAGACTGAGTATAAGAAGAATTAAGACTTGTCCCAAGAACCCACGCAATATTTAAGTGTCTCTCCAGGCTAAGAAGAATGGGACCAGGCACAAGCCAGGCCTTCTGCTGCCTCTCCTGTGTGTGTTCCCAAGGCTCCTCTTACCTTCCTTACAAATCTGACCAGCCTTTCCAGCAGTTACCACTAAGTTTAACCGTAAGAAACGCGGTCTTTGTCCTGGCTGGGTGCACACTGGCACGGTTCGGCCTGTGGAAGTACACAAGGCAGGGCAGCAGCTTTGCTTGACTGACGGCAGCTTTGCACATTGGCCCCTAGAGCTGGGCTAGAGGGTGACCTCGAGCCCTCTCACTTGGTACCTGGCAGTGACTGGGGACTTTACGGCAACAAAATATACTATGACCACAAGGATGCAGAAACACTGCTGTCTTTGCTCGCTTGGACTAGAGTATTGTAACCTGCAGAAAACATTCACTTCCTTTTAAATGGGCAGGTTACCTAAAAGGAAAGGATTTTTTAAAAATGTGTATACACACACACACACACATATATAAAGACAAAAGGTTCAAAGGCATAAAATCAACTCCACGGCCGTTGTCCCATGCTGCTGCTGGTGGCAGCCTTCTGAAAGCGCCACACTCACATCCCGCCAGTCCCTGCCTGCAGTCCTGCTTCATCCAAAGGGTGGCTGAAGGTCAGTTGCAACACTGGTGACAAAGGTCCTGGCCTTTGAATTCTTGGATTTCCTCATTCCTAGTGTGTTATTTTTGGAACCTTAAATGCACTATGGGGCTTCTGCGTTCTTCACCAGGGAGCACCAACATGGGAAAATGCTGCACCCAACTAAGAGCAGGAAGCAGTGCCAGCCACTGACCCAGCAGGTGTCTGCTCCTGACTGCACATCCGCTTTGCTCTTCTGTGGCATGAAACAGAGAGTGTGAACGGAGCTCTTCTGTGCAGCCGTGAAGCATGGTAGGTTTTACTTCACGGACACTCTTCTTGCTTTCTCTCTGGACCATCACCAAGTAGTAGATAAACTGTGGTCATCCAGGTTTGGGTACTTGGATGGGCATTTAAAAAAAAAAAACCACCACCAACAAAACTGTCTTCTTAAAAACAAAAACAAACAAAAACTGGCAGGATTGCTTGGTAATGACACTCAAGATTTTGTGTGAAAATTAAAATTTTGAAAAAACATGTGTTCACCAGCACGAGCCTGTCAGTTTCTCAGCACTTGGAGACTGTCTGATGAGCCCAGTGGCAGTATTGCTAAACGTGACTTTTTAAGATCCAGAGAGACATGCCCCATATGGAAGATCTGCAAGATTCAACTAATCCAAGCATCCAAGGGAGTGAGAGCTCTAGATTCTAATGAGGAATGTGAAAAACTCTGATTTCAGGTTCCAAGGTGCCCTTAGCCTTTAAGGAATTTCCTCCTGTCTGGCTTCAGAATAGTTTCGAAGAATAGCCCCAATAACCGGAAAGGCTCTGAAGCATTCTCTCTCCTGCGTTTAATCACAGCAGTGGACGGCAACGGGCTGAACACAGACGCAGCTCTCAGCATGACTTGGGACACTTTAAGGACACACCTTTAACACATTCACAAAAGTGTTCCTTTTGTACTGTGTGCACCAATTTTTTTTTGTTAGAAAATGTGATTACTTTTCATTTAAAAAAAATCATTTACGTTAATATGTGATAGGTTCGTTACTGTTGTTTTTAAAGATTTATTTACTTATTTATTATTTATGCAGTATTCTGCCTACATGTGTGCCTGCATGACAGAAGAGGGTACCCAATCTGATTATAGATGATTGTGAGCCACCACGCAGTTGCTGGGAATTGAACTCAGGACCTCTGGTAGAACAGACAGTGCTTTTAACCTCTGAGCTGTCTCTCCGTCCCTGGTTTTGAGTGAATCTATATCTTGGGAAGTTCTCAGTTTATATTCCTGTAAAGTAAACTTGGATGCTAAATTACATACGTGAACAAAACCTCTGATAAATTCAGAGAATAGGAATGTTCCTGAGACAAGACAGTCGAGGACTTCGGTGTAGACGCTGCGTGTTCCCGAGGACATGGATGACACTCGGTCTGTTTTGGGTTCATTCATTGTGCCACAAGAACTGCACAAGCAAGACAAAAGGTGAACCGGGGGTCGGTGCCTTGGGATACAGTTGGATGGTGATGAGTAAGGTAAGGATCAGGTATGCAGGAAACACACCATGTGGGACATTTGCTTCCGGGCTAGAGATGATGAACTCATCTGCTGGGCTGTACATGATCACTATGTGGGGCATGGCGCGGTGGGCCTCACGTTATCAGCTGCTACAGACTTTGGTTCTCGGAACACAGCTTCCTGATTCTGCATATTCGCCCCA
Source organism: Acomys russatus (assembly GCF_903995435.1). Classification (NCBI taxonomy): domain Eukaryota; kingdom Metazoa; phylum Chordata; class Mammalia; order Rodentia; family Muridae; genus Acomys; species Acomys russatus. Next base: position 57,609,730 of record NC_067157.1, on the reverse strand, counting down.
GGGGTGGGACTATGGAGACTGTTAGCACAGGTACTTTTCTATCCCTCCAGAGACATATGAAGGAGAGACCTGGGAAGGAATACGCAAGTTTCAGGAAAAGCAGGTGATTCACATACTCCCCTGAAACACAAAGTGACTAAAAGTGTATTTGGCAGGTGGTGAGAAGGCATGTCAAGTTTCCAGCCTCTCCTTTAGAGCATTAGAGAGCCTTTGGTTTGTTTTGGTTTGGTTTTTCGAGACAATGTTTCTCTGTGTAACAGCTCTGACTGTCTTGGAACTCACTTTGTAGACCAGGCTGGCCTTGAACGCACAGAGATCCACCTGCCTTTGTCTCCCAAGTGCTGGGGTTAAAGGCGTGCACCACCACCTCCCAGCTTTTTTGTTTTTGTTTTGTTTTGTTTTGTTTTTCAAAACAAGGTTTCTCTGTAGCCTTGGCTGTCCTAGACTCGCTTTGTAGACCTGGCTGGCCTTGAACTCACAGTGATCTGTCTGCCTCTGCATGGGAGTGCTGGGATTAAAGGCGTGCACCACCACACCCCACTCATTAGAGAGCTTTTTTTTGAGCTCTCCACTTTCCACCGTTTCCTTTTTTGTAGGAAATAGATGAGGCCTGAAAAGGCCATTTCCACTTTCCTACTCTGCCTTTCAAGTGACCCGAGAGCAAGCCAGCAGCTTGGCCAGTAACTGAGCATGCCCTTTGCAGAGTGGACTGCCAGCTTCTTCTGTAAGGTCACAGCTAAGTCTGCAGGACTCAGAGGATAATGCAAAGTAGACAGAAAGCAGCGGACACCTTATTTTTTAGGGTGCTGGAGGATGAACCTAAGGTTTTGCCCATGTTCGACAAGTGATGCCTCATTATCTTAAGTGCTTCCTCAGGCCCTGGACCATTACAGCTGCTCCAGGAACCGTGAGGAAGGGGAGGTACACAGCCTTTGAACTGGACTGTTTAAGGTTCTGGAGAGTCCTAGGTTTCTGAGTGAGGACAACTAGCTGGAGTCCTATTCTGGTCTCACTGTCGCCCTGTGATCCTGAGTAAAAAGGCTCGGCCATTCACAAAATGGAACCAAGGTGCCCGTGAGGGTTGGCTGTGGGGAAGAGCACCACCAGCTTCCTGTTTTCTCCAGGAGCAAGGTTTGCTTTGAGTGGAGGAAGCTGGAGCTACCGCACAAAGGCAGGAAAAAGCCAGAGAAGAGAGGGCGGCCCAGGCACACAGACTGCCTCCGGGCTAGACAGAAGCCGGCTGTGGCCGGTAATTACCGGCCTTCCACACTCCCGAGGCATCACCTGGGATGGAGTCCGGACAGGAACGCAGAAGGGGGAAGACACTGGGTACCTGTGAAGACACAGGCAGGAGGCGGAGAAAGAGTTGTGGCTGTGGGGATGGCACCCACAGAGAGCAGGCAGCATGCCATGTGGGTCCCAGGGTTCGGGGTCACTGTGTGGGAGGGGTCGCAGTGGAAGGGGTGCCAGCAAAGAATGGCGTTGATTCTGTTGCAGGGTGGCTGGGCAGAGCAGTAGGGAGCGAGACAAGAGGCCTGCAGTCTGATCCTGAGTGAGAGCGACATTCAAGAGCCTCCTGTTTCCTCATCAAGCGATAATGACCCAGGACGGCAGTGCAGGAGCCATCAATTAACAGTTGCACAGGGCTCCCGGCCAGAGGCAAGAGAGCATTTGGAAAAGGCTTCCAGCCCTCTGTGTGAGATAATCAGACAAGCAGGGTTCCTTCAGACGCAGTTCTGCAAGGCCTGGACTCCATTACATGGACATCTAAATAGTGACTGACGGTCACAGAAGCCTGGCGGGACCAGGTGGAGGCGGGGAGACAGGGTTCTCTGTGTAGCTCTGGATGTCCTGGACTCACTCTGTATACTAAACTGGCCTCGAACTCAGGGTTCCATCTGCCTCTGCCTCCCTAGTGCTGGGATCAAAGGCGTGCGCCGCCACCACCTAGCTGATAATTTTCATTGAGAGAAATGTAAAAAGAATCATCCAATTCCTCAATGCTTTCTTTCTTTTTCTTAAAGATTTATTTATTATTATGCACACAGTATTCTTGGCTGCCCATACACCTACAGGCCAGAAGAGGACATCAGATCACATTATAGATGGTTGTGAGCCACCACGTGTTTGCTGGGAATTGAACTCAGGACCTTCAGAAGAGCAGTCAGTGCCCTTAACCTCTGAGCCATCTCTCCAGATCCCTCCTCAATGCTTTCTAATCCAGTTAATAGATTAGTATTCAGACGACTTCTAGAACTTCCAGTACAAGACAATACTGATGTCACTCTCTTGGGTTGGCCATATATATTGTAATAATATACATATTGTGATATATATTAACGCTGTTAATTCAAAATCTGTATCTGTTGAAACTGTTAAAAAAAAAACTCTGCAAATCAAGGTAATCAAATTTCAGTCAGTCCAGTTTCATTTCATTCTTTCTCATAAGATAGTGTAATAATTAATTTGAAAAGCAAAATTCAGGACTCTGAAGAGAGTTTAATTGTCCTGTGGGCTGTACAGATGTGGTGGGTGTCTGTAAGTGCACAGCAGTCATAATTTGAGTGAGAGATTAATTTCTGTTCTTTTGCCGTTCACAGGGTAGAACCTAGCACCTCATGCAGGATGAGCAAGCACACTAGCCTTGAGCCACACTCCCAAGCTGGGAAAACTGGTTCCGGTGGGAATTTTTCCTATAGGACACACATTTAATATCCATATTTCAGTATAGATCTACAAAAAAAGTAAATCCTTTCTGACATTAAGAAGCTTGCACAGGGGCTGGAGAGATGGCTCAGTGGTTGAGAGTACTGGCTGTTCTTCCAAAGGACCTGGGTTCAAATCCCAGCACCCACATGGCAGTTCACAACTGTACCCAATTCCAGTGCCAGGGGATCTGACACCCTCACACAGACATGCATGGAGGCTGAACACCAACCTTAAAAAAAAAAAAAAAAATATATATACATATATATATATATATATATATATATATATATAATGTTTTCAGATGTTTTGACTGAGATGAACAAAAACATTCGTAATTGAATATATTTGGATGGATTAAATGTGAGAATAGATGTGTATAACAGAGTCTGTCAATCAGTCACTGTGTAATAATATGCATCGAAGGAATAGGAGAGAGAGAAGTGCTATGAAAAGTGAAAATTGGAGCTGAGCGTGGAGACGCACGCCTTTAATCCCAGCACTCAGGAAGCAGAAGCAGGCAGATTGCTGTGAGTTCGAGGCCAGCCTGGTCTACAAAGTGAGTCCAGGACAGCCAGGGCTACACAAAGAGACCCTGTCTAAAAAAAAAAAAAAAAAAAAAAAAAGTGAAAATTGAGAGCATGTTCAGAGCCGAGGGCTGAGGGAACGGTTGATCAGGTGCACAGAGATCTGCACGTACCGTCTATGGCTGGATGCCATGGAAGACAGTGAGCAGCAGAGAGACGCGGTAATAACTGCAGAAGGAGGCGTGGTCCTGCTGGGAGACGGAGAAGGGCTCTGGTTGACATTCCCAGGCCGGGACCAGTCCTCCACCTTTAAGTCACACACAGTGTCTTTCTCGGTGCTGCTATTTTCTCTCCTCCACGATGCAAGTCCCCGAAGAGCAGACATGTTTGTTGTTGCTGATTTGATCCCTGATCTAACAGGCAGGGTGCCTCGCTTGGGGTAGAGGCTACGTGTTCCGGAGTCCGCAGAGTCAGGTGGAATAAGGACACGGGGTGACGAAGGCAAACTAGAAAACAATATTTACACAAGATGTCAGCTGTAGGATTTGAAACAAAACTCATAAAGCAGCCAATTTAAGGGGGGGAACCACCAATTTGTCCATTGAATTATATGAAAACGCTCTTGTGGTTTGGCATAAAAAGAAGAAATAAAGCAGAAAGCAAAGGCTGTTAAACACCTTGAAACATGAAACTAGATCAAGGGGCCCAGACCTCTGGAGATGTCACTCAGTCAAATAGTGAAATGTGACCCAATAGGCAGTTCCACCACCCGGGTTAATAGCAAACAGTGTGACCGAAGCCGGACCTCTCTCTCCCTTGACTTGTGCTCAAAGTGGAAATGGCTCCTGCACGGACAAGGATGTCAGTGAGCATGCCTGACATTCTCCCTTCAGGCTGGCGCCACCTAACAACTGTGTAGTAAAGTGGGCAGGCACCAGAAGACGTTGCTGGCAGGCGTAGCCCACGTTAAGCCGTAGCTATTGGATGAGAAATGTGTACTGTGATTCATATGTGTTGCTCGGTGGCTAGGTGTGAGTTTGCATAACTTCTGAAGTTTTGGAATCTCAGGGAAATACGCCTGAGAATTGTTATTGCTAGTTTGTTTTGAAACAGGGTCTCACCATAGCCTCGACTGGTCCAGAACCTGCTTTATAGAGCAGGTAGGCTCCAAATTCATAGAGCTCCGCCCATCTTTGCCTCCCAAGCACAAGGATTAAAGGTGTGCACCACCATGCTCAGCTACACCCAAAAATTTTTTTAGCATCTAAGAAATTTTTGAGCGTATATTGTTTCCTATGTCCATTTGCTTGCGTGGTAAACTATTTTCACTCCTGGCATTGGGTACCGCCTCTGTCTGGGAGCAGGCTTTTCAGCTCCCAGGCTCTCAAGGCATCTGCACCTTCCCTGCATGCACTGCGCGCTGGGAGACCCAGTGCCAGGTCTACAACAGAGCCCACCACAGTAGCTGGCCCGACCAGAAGGAGAAAGCAGCTACTGTGGTCTGGACGTGTCCAAGGTCTGGAGAAGGTGGTTTCGGCTCGGTCACACCCGGCAGACATTATAGGGATTGGAGTCACAGCACAGGCCAACTGTGGCGGTGGGATGCAGTGGGACTGGGAGGCAGGGGTCCCCAAGAGCGGTGCCGGCAGGGGAGCATACAAAAAACATTCACAGGGCAGCTTCTTCGCTGTCCTGAGGCATACAACAGGCCTGAGTGCTAGGCCACCAGCTCAGGCTGGAGTTTGGCTCCTCAGCAGTTGGTGGAGGGGAGCGGGTGTTCTAGAAAGATAGACTAGGTTTGGCTATGATGTGTTTGGGATGAGCCCCAGAGCTTCCTGTGTTGGAGTTCAGCCTGCAGTCTGGTTGTAAGGCAGTGGCAGGATCCTTCAAATGGGGTTAGGCCTAGTGGGAGCCACTGGGTCGTGTGGAGTCAGCTGATTCTGGTCTCCTATGATAAACTGGTTCGAACACAGGTGAACTGGTTTCAGTGTTATTAAAAAAGAGTGAGTCTGGCCTCCCCAGACTCTGTGTTTGATGCACAATCCTGCCCCCATGATGTCATCTGTCAGGAGGCCCTTGCCACAGCTCGCAGATGCTCGGCACCATGACCTGGACTCTCTGGAGCCAGTCATGGGAAAAACAAACCTTTTCTTAAAATAAAGTACCTAGCTCCAGGCATTCTGTTATAGCAACACCAAATGGCCAAGACAGCTGGGCCAGAGGCAAACAGCTGAGCAGGCGTTGGAGGTGCTGATGACTAAGGAGGCAATGGGTTTGCACAAAGATCTTCTAGCAGCTTAGGAACAGGGAGACGTGAAGGAGGGGTGATCTTCAGAACACCCCTGAGAACAGAAACTGAGGCTGAAAGGATGGGGTACACAGCAAGGGCCCACGCAGCATCCAGGCTGGTGCCGTGATGAGAGTAGAGGAGATGTGGCTGGGTGGTGGGAAACGTTAGAGCCCGGGGCAGGGCCATGGTTCCTGCCTGGAGGAAGAGCTGAAACTGAGAAAATAGGATACAAAGTGGAGTCTTTAAGGCGCTGTGCTTTGTGGCTCAAGCTCCAGCAAAGCTTAAGCCAGGTGTTGGAAAGTCCCAGCGAGCTGAGGAAAGTCGGGCACCGGGTCCTGCTGTGGGACGCCAGGGAGCATCCCTCAGCCATGGATGTGAATGCGTGTATTCAGGATCTTTTTGGTTCTCCCAACAGAGAAAATGAGTCATCCTTTGGGGACACCATCAGAGGAGAGCTGGTGCCGCACACCGTGGCATCGTGGTCAGGAAGTGTGGTGAGTCCCATCTTCTGAGAAAGGCACTGTGTTTGTCCGTTGGCAAGGTAGGCATGCTCACTGCCTCATCCACATCAGGGCCTCATTGGACAGTGCTTACCTCTGGGGTCACATTTTACGCGAGAGAACCCTACTGTGGACCTCCCCTTCACAGTAAGGGGAGAATGGCGCTGACGAGCCTCGCACTGTTGGGCCTGTACTGCCCATCCTGCGGGCCGGGCCTCCCCGCACTGTTGGGCCTGTACTGCCCATCCTGCGGGCCGGGCCTCCCCGCACTGTTGGGCCTGTACTGCCCATCCTGCGGGCCGGGCCTCCCCGCACTGTTGGGCCTGTACTGCCCATCCTCCAGGCCAGGCCTCCTCTTCACTGCCTTCTTTTACAATGGATTGCTGTTGTTTTCCTGGCTCCCAATTTTTGGCCAGAAAAAAAATCTGCTAATGTGTCGTTATCTGTGTTTTGCCTTGGTTGTGCCTCGTGTGGCTTCTCTGTGTCCACAGCTGAGCTGGATCTCTGCACCCACCCCCGCCCCATTCTGTTTTGCCTCTCTTCACTGTTGTCCAGCATTCTACATTAGTCTTGGTAAAGCACTGTAAGAAGCCCATGAGATATATGTATGGCTATCAGAAAAAAACGTGGTCAGGATAAGATGTCCCAATAGGATGGAGAAAATAGGTCTTCGTTAAGCTTAGGAGCGACACCAGAAAGGAGTCTGCCTGCCAAACAGCTTTCTTTGCTTCAGCTCGTATGTTTGTTAAAATGGGCCCAATTCAGTATTTTCTAGTCTGAGTTTGGTCATTCATTCTGTTTACTCAGCTAAAATTTGGTCCCCGTATATAACTAAATAAAACCCTGGTGCATTACATTGACTATCACGGCGGGAGACCGAGTGTTGAGAGACTCTATCTCTTGAAAAATAGGGCCATTTCACGGAAAATGGCGGCAATACGGTTTCCGGAGGGTTGCTTCAAATACGTCTATGTTCTAATTCGAGAGCTGTAATTTAACCTTTAGAAGAAAAGAAATGAAACTAGGAAAATAACGTGGGCATCTTAAGACCATTCTTAACAAAACAGAGAGAAAATACCCGGCCACGGAAGGAAAGGTGCTCCAGACCGTGGGTGTAGAATATAGTAATGAAGCCAACATCTCTCACGTGTGAGGCTATGGCTTGTTCTTTCCCGTAGTGGATCGCATGCGAGGCCGTGAGTGGTGAGTGACCTTCCCTATGGACCCATCCCATCAGACACGCGGGGTCTGCGCATGCTTCAGAGGCCTTCATAAGTGGCCTCTGTAGGGGCTCTTGCAGGGTCTGGGGGCGTGGCCTCTGTAGGGGCTCTTGCACGGTCTTCGGGGGCGTGGCCTTGGGGGTAGGGGTGGGAGATCCCTTTCTCCTGCTAATAGTGCTCAGGTCAGAAGTGATAACACCGGACTCACCTGCATTTTTTCTCACTGGTGTGGCAAGAAGTGATTTTAGGAAGGTGTGAGGGCAGGAATGTGACAGTGGATGGTCGCAAGTCAATCAGGGAGGAATGCGAGCAGCCCTGGCAGTTAAGTAAACCAGGACTTGTTAAGTAAACCAGGCTGGCCTCAAACGCACAGAAACCCTATACCTCTGCCTCCAGAGTGCTGGGATTAAAGGGTGTACCACCGTGCTCGCCCATGCTTTCCCGGTTTTATTTCCCTGGAGCTCTAGCCCATGGGATGCCACCTGCTTTCAGGGTGGGTCTTCCCGTGTCACTTAACATCCTCTGTGATGCCCTAGGTGGGTGTGTTTTCACTGGGCTTCTAAACCTATCATGTTGACAACGAAGACCAGTCATCACAGAATCTAGTCGTTGCTGGGGAAACTGGATGCCCAGTTTCCTGGAAACGATGGCTCATTCTCGCACAGGTCTCGCTCGGGTTGATAGGACTTGTACGTTTCCCTCCGCACGGGTTGATAGGACTTGTACGTTTCCCTCCCTAAGGCCTGCAATCTCGCACGGGTTGATAGGACTTGTACATTTCCCTCCCTAAGGCCTGCAATCCAGCCTTTTTTGGGAGTCTCTGTCGGAGGAGGGAACGCCTGCCCACTGCAGGTTCTCACACCCAGTCCCATCACCGCTCCTAGGATCAAAAGCAGCCATAAACACCCAGCACTCGGGAGGCAGAGGCAAGTGGATCTCTGTGAGTTCGAGGCCAGCCTGGTCTACAAAGTGAGTCCAGGACAGCCAAGGCTACTCAGAGAAACCCTGTCTCGAAAAACCATAAACAAACAAGCAAATAAATAAATACAAACCAACCATAAACACTAAGCGGTACGAGATTATCAAGTGCCAAATGGAAGGTCACATACACCAGCCAGGAATTCATAGGAGCAATTAAAGTGGCTGCTGGATGCCACAACCCACTTTTCACTTCATCCCTACTACCACACCACCTGGACACCTCCCATGGCTTTTGGTTTTTGGAGAAGACCAGAGGTGTGCCTTCCCGGAAGAGAATTGCAGACTCCAGCTTGTGGAATTGGTAGAGCCATTCAGAAAACCGTATCTCATCATCATCAGAGCTGAAAAGTGAGGACTCTGCCTTGCTTGATAAGTGGAACAAGTGCATCAAGGGTCCCAGGTCCCAGGCATTCCAGATGTGACTCTTTTCTGGGGTCCACTGTCCCCAGATATCCAGCAGCATCTTTCTGGTTGTTCCTGGCTCCGGCTAACCCTAGAAGCTATCGCGCTGAGCTCATCTGAAGCGTGACACCGATGCTGTGCTTCAGCCTCTGAAGAGAAGAAAGCAGAGGAAGGGCGTCAAACCCGGGACACCCAGCGTTGAAGATGTCTGCTTTCACCTCCCAGGCCCGAAGAGGAAGCACAGCATACAGAATGAAGGTCTATTCCTAGCCCCAGCTTTTACTCTTGGAGTTTATGTTCATACCCAAAGACCCTTGATAGAGACACAAGGACAGAAAAATCCCGATTCATTTGGGGTCAGTTTTTGGGTGCAGATTTTCCTTTCCGTGGAGGCCGTGTGTGATTTTTACATGTTGGTTTCACTCCTGAGCATCAAGCTGCGCTTAAAGCCTGGGGTGGGAGGAGGAACCCAGGGCGTGGAACCTTATGATTAATTCAAATATGCTTGGCCAGGGAATGCTTTTGAAATGGCTGTCCTTGAGGTAAGTGATACAGGGGTCTGAAGCCACTGGGACCGAGAAAAGACCCGCCAGGAGTGCAGCCATCAAAGCATATCAAATTGGAAGTCTACCTTCCTGGAGACACTCTGCTGTTGGCTCTCTGTGGGACCCCTGGAGGAAGCATACCAGAATTCGCACAGGCAAGTCATCATGTATCTGCTAACTGTGTCCAGATGTGACCCCGTTCAGCACAGCTGTCAGCTGTCCCAGGTCTGTCCCTTAGCACCCATGGCTCTGTGGCTCTCTTTCTCATTCTCAGAGGGCTGGACTCTGTACATCCCAGCCAGGAGCGTGCCAGCATCTACCCATCACTCATCTTAAACATAAGGAAAATTGACTTGCTTGCTTTCTAGATCCTTTACACCTTCAGCCTTTTCAAAACAAGAATACTGGGTAATAGTGGGGTGCACCTTTTTTGTTGTTGTTGTTGTTATTTTGTTTTGTTTTTCAAGACAGGGTTTCTCTGTGTTATCTTGGCTGTCCTGGACTCACTTTGTAGACCAGGCTGGACAGCGATCTGCCTGCCTCTGCCTCCCGAGTGCTGGGATTAAAGGTGTGTGCCACCACCCCTGGCGAGTGGTGTGCACCTTTAATCTCAATAGAGGCAGGCAGATGCCTGTGAGTTTGAGACCAGCCTGGTCTGCTCTATAGAGTGAATTCCAAGACAGCCAGGGCTATGTAGAGAGACCCTGTCTCAAAAAGCCCAAACCAAACAAAAGAGAATAAGAATAATAACAGAGATGTTAGATTCCCCCACCCCCCACATCAGAGAATAAGAGTAATAACAGAGATGTTAGATTCCCCCACCCCCCACGTCGGTGCAGCTAAGAGGATAAGAGTACAGACCAAAACTCTGGCGTGGTCTGAGCCCATGGCATGGGAGGGTTCCAACATCTTCAAAGCCAGGGTACTGTGTCTTCAGATACATCTGTAAAGTGAAGTCCATTCTCTGGGCCCAGGAAGCAGAAGTATGCGGTCGGGGGTGGGGTACTCTAGCCTAGTCACCACCCCCAACCCAAACTAAAAAAACATCAGAGTTTAAAAAAAAAAAAAAAGAACAACCAAGCTTGCCTGCAATGCCTGCATGTACCTGATGAACTTTAAAGCAATAAACAGCATGTGAAATGTTGGGATGAACTCACAGCATGTGAAATGTTGGGATGAACTCACACGGGTCCTTGTTAAGAAACAGACAAACACACGGGAGAGGGGGAAAGGTAAGACCCAGACCACACGTAAGATAGCTCCCTCCTGATGGCTCAGTAAGAGTCCGTGTTTCTCGTGGTCCCCGGCCAGCGGAGCTACTGAACATAACAGACCCTTCAAGAGGTGGGACCTAGTGGGAGAAAGTGAGTCAGACACCTTCCACTGACATCACACTTTCCACTGGTGTGCAGCCCGCTGTGGCATGAGAGGCACAGAGGCAGGAGCACGAGGCAGCTGGTCACACTGCATTTCCAGTCAGGGAACAGAGAGAGATGAAGTCTGGTGTTGCGTCTCCTTCACTCCCATTTGCTTCAGTCTGGGACCCACAGGCATAATACGAATTTTGTCTCCTACGTTTTTTCTAGATCGGGCGAAACAGACATGATCCCGCTCATGAGTCCAGGGGGGAAATGCCCTTCAAGATGCTAGGACTCTTCTCTTCCTTTCTCGTTCTGCCCTCTGGCTGTGTGACCTAAGTAGTTTCCTCTGCCACATGCTCTCACTAGGCCATGTGGGTGTCTCTGCATGTCCCCAAACAATGGGGCCAACCACTTGTGGACTGAAACCTCCCTCCCAGGCTGAGCCAAAGTGAGCCTCTTATCTCAAGTGTTTTTTCCGTAGTGATAGCAAGTTGATGGACACATGCTCACGGACCCCTGCTCTACCTTCCTGTTACTCTTCATTTTCTGCCTTGGAACCTTAGGGCCTGGGTCTGTCGAGTGGGTGTGGCCTCAGTGGTTGTCTGAGCTCAAAAAATTGCACCTTCCCATGCCTGGAGGTGTTAGAATCCCCCAGTACACCCTGGGTGTCCAGTGTAGACCCGGGTGCCTGATACTCCAGAACCCAACGGAGGCTCCCAACACTTGGCTCCTGTTTGTCTTGCCTGCTCTCTGGGGTCACCATGAGTTCTATGGTTTCCTTTGCTCTCGTCCTGGGACAGGGCAGGTAAATCAGCTCACTAGAGGAGGGCACAAACACAGAAGGGTCTCACCTCAGCACAACATGATCTGCACAGATGCTGCAGGCACTCCACACCCAGACCTTGCCATGTGGGGATGCCCATCACAGAAGGGCAGAAAGCCAGTTCCTCACAAGCTGCATAGAGCCCACAATGAATGTCAGTGGTCGGTGCTAATGACCACCATGGCGCATTGAAACTACTAGCTGTTTTTGTCCTAGAAAACATCTGGTCGACCAAGCCTGTCCTAAAGGGAAGAAAGGACTCGGAGGCATGCAGCCAGCGTAGGTGCTGCAGGCAGTGTCTGGGCTTCACGCTCTGAAGGAAAGCCAAGCTTGGTTCTCACCATTTCTTTCGTTCTGATTTTTGAGCCTCCAGCTCTGCTTTTGCAAGCAGCAGCTCTACAGAGGCTTGGCAGATCCAAAGCAGCGAGAAGAAATGTAGAGCGAGTGTGGCTTTGCGCAGCTCAATCTTAGCGCTGTGCACATTGGCAGTCTTGGAAAGCCCCAACTGCTGTGCACGCGATTGATCGATCAAAGCTTCTTCTGCCCCAGATGGGAACACAAAGACTCCATTACGGAGGGGCTCGCGGTCTCCTGGCAGTGGCTTGTGTGCTGACAGTTGATTTTACACTGGTGAAAACAAGATCAAGAAAAGAGCCCCAGGTTTGCAGATTTACAACTGAGGCTGTCTCAGAAGTGGGCTTCACCTGTCACGTAGTGTGTGGACAGCTGAGCTCGTGGAAGATGGGATGCGCCGGGTTATAGTTCCACTAATCAGCGCGACCAAGGCCTTATGTCATTCTTGTCCAGGTAATTTGTCACAGAAAACCCAATTGCTTCTCTTCCATAAATCAGGTTTGTGCTTTGGCAAGGATGCAGTCTTCTCCAGAACTAAGGTGACATTTGGGGACAGGGTGACTCGGGGGAAAGAGGCGTTCACAGGTAGTGCCAGGATAGCATGAAGAGTGGAGAAGGGAGGCAAGAGGAGATTGGGGATAAGGTCAGAAAAGAAGCATCAGAGAAAGCAGCAGCAAAACCATCTAGGGCTCCTCCACGCCACAGAGGGCCAACTCACTCTCAATCAGCTGGCCGCTGCTTCCTCCGCATGTCGGTCTAATCTGCGTGACAGCCTAGCCCACGCCCTGAGTCTCCATCTCTTGCTTCCCTTTGCTGGCGCCTTCTTTGGACTGTTGCCCCAACCAGTAGCAAGACAGGAGATTCATCAGTACCGGGACAACATCATAGGCAGTGGGAGGGTGGGTGGATGTATGCAGGGAGGGAGGGAGGGACAGAGAGAAGAGAGGCTCTATGGTGCTGTGCTGGATCAAGGGAGTAAGGACAGCAGGGAAGGGCAAGCGGCTCTGTGAAGCCACTGTGATGCTGAAGTCCTTGTGTCCAGCACCCTCAGCATGTGGCCTTGGGGGACCTGGACCTTCCTTGGTGTTCCCAGCTGCACAGTGAATAAGGTAAGGCTGTGGGGGAAGACTCAAGGAGCTAACACCGGAGGGATGCTTAGAAGAGCGTCTGCCCAGCGTCTGTGATCATCACTTCTGCCGTTAACTAAGTGGCAAACCCTCCCAGGCGCTGGGCTGCTAGGACAAGGGAAAACTACTGTGTGCTTCCCGGGTCACAGATCACAGAGCCTCTGGACAGAGGGCTGGGAAACCAGGGATGGAGCCAACATTTTTTCACAGTTTCAAAATACTTCCTCACCTTTGACCCCAGCAGGTCAAGGCTGACAGGAAACCTGGTGGAACACTGTGGTCTTGGCTGAGGGTGAATGAAGCGTTTAAGAAACCGTCCAGTCCAACTGCTGCCCCCTCCCCACTCCCCCCGCCACCAGGGTGGCTTCGGCTCACAGGTACACATGTCCAAAGTCCTCAGACTGCATGGCCAGTGTTGTCCCAACAGTTTCTTCTGTGCTTATTTGTTTATCCACTCAGAAAATAATTGCTAAGCACCTACTGTTAGCAGAGGTGTAGTTCTGGGTGCATCTCTCTTTCCTTCCCTGAGAAGGCCTTTCCGAAAACGTTTGGCTTTCTGTTCTGTGGACAGATTTGGTTCTGGCAAGTCCAAGGTGGGAAGCTCTCAGCACAGTGCTGGAGGCAGCAGTGGGTGTGCAGCGTAGCTTTTCCCTCGTCCTCTTCCTTCTTTTCCCCCCTTTTCTCTGACCTAATTCCAATGCATTTCCTTAATTCTAGACCTAGTGAACTCTCCTGTGGAAGGTTCCAGAAGCCACACTTGAATATTCTGTTAAGACCAAGCCGGGCTGTGGCCAGAAAGGGTATAGCGGGAGGGTTGGAGGCGACAGCAGACACAGGGCCATGGCGAGCTGTTGCAGGAAACAGCTTTCCTACCGGGCATCGCTGAGGGCTGTGACAGTCCACTTGGGTTTGGGATGAACTGATCTGAAGCAAGGGAACAAGAAACACTCAACATGGGAGACCTCCCTACTTCATGGTCTCCCTACTTCATGCCCTGATGTGCTTTCCGGTTCTAGAGCAGAATCAAAAGATCAAAGGTACCCTAGCCAGGGTAGCTCGTTTACACATGGCACAGGGGCAGGGGCAGCCTGGAAACAGCTCCAAGGCCCCAGACATGGGGAAGCCCAACCATGCTTGGAAGTGAGAAGGAACCGTGAAATTGGCCCAAGCCATCAGATCTATGCCCAGAAATCCACAGTTAAGTGGTGGCTGCCTCCTCCACCGGCCCACAGCCTGCCGTGCTCACCGTGCTCTTCACTGTCTGCACGTGCTCGCACCTTGTCATCTCGGATGCTAGAAAGCATGGTCTCCTGGGGGCCGTGAAAGGCCTGCAGATCTCTGGTCTGTGGCCAGGTGTGTTGGGAGGGCACAGCCTTCTGTATGTGCCCACTTGTACTGTGGATGTCCCTACAGTGAACCTGTTTCTGCTTCAGTCTCTTGGGACTTTCATCTGTGTGCTTTCTCAGCATCTCAGACAGGCCCACACCACCCTGCCTTCTCTGCTCCTCTCCCTTGGGTCCTGTCCCTCTCTCCTGGGTCTGTCCCTCCTTGCTAGCTCTTTCTAACTCATGAGTAGAAGAAGTGCTGTGAGTTCTTCCTCCCTGAAAATAGATGGTGAGTGTTGTTGTTAATTATTTATATTATCAGTATGCCCGGCTAGCGATCAACCGAGACACTGACACTTGTATACTTTAAAATAGCCTTAGTTAACCTGGGGCAGGGCAGATATCAATCTTTTAAACTACCTATTATAGTGGGGCAGATATCCCATATCTGCCCCAATCCCATGCCATCTGCTTTTAATAATGTTTCTCAAGCTACCTCCCATCCATAATCCCAAATACTTGCTAAAGTTCTTCATCTGGACTGAATCTCTATCCATACCAGTCACGTGCTTCTCTTCCATCTAACCCATGGCAGCCTTCCTCTCTTCCCTTCTCAGGACCCTCGGGTCTTTCCTCCTCTCCTTCTTCCCGGAATTCCTCTCTCTCCAATCCTATCTCATGTGCCCTGCCCAGGTGAGATGGCTTTTAATTAACTAGCATCAAAATATATTAGACCATCCCCCACAGTGAGCTGTTGTGCCGCATTTCATCTCCCACCAATAGTCTATGGGCACGGTGGCCTCCTCTGTTGGCTTTGGGTCCTGGTTGTCACATACCTTGGAGGCAGCGGTGTCTCCTCCTCCTCCTCTGGGTTCCCTGCCCTCCCCCTCAGCAGGCCATCTCAGGGCTTTGTTCTAGATCACGTCTCTTCCCCACCTTTGGCCTCCAGGTTTGTGGTTTTGAGCTCATCTCTGCGCTGTCCCCCAGCCTAACCTCCAGCCCACGCCTCTGTTGCCACACCCACAGGAGCGTCTACAGAGCACTGGGTGGAGGTGCCTGCGGACCCTTCTTAACCACCGTGTCCCTGTAATGGAATCCCTTCCCTCCAGAGACACCGTCTTCCCACTCTTCCCTTCTCAGACAAGCCTCCCTATGTCCCAGGTGTGTCAGCCATACCTCCCTCCACCCCAAAATCCATGTCTTTCACTCCCATGTCCAGCTCCACAGCAGCTCTGGCTCAGACTTCAGAAGACGCCTAGAACAGATCACGAGCAGGCTCTCTGTGTTTATTGAGTTCAGTAGCCACAAAAATCCTAATCGTACAGGCATAGAAGAGACTAACAGAAATGGCTGGAGTCTGTGGTCACGTGAGTGGCCAAGCTCAGGACTTCACTGGCCCTGGCCTCCTCATTGCCTGGGACAGGCAGTAAGGCAAACTGAAGGTCTATTGTCATGTAAAGGATGTGGGGGGACAAGAGGCCATTCCTCTTCTGCCCGCTTCTTCACCTTCCACTCCCCTTCTCAGGCTACCTGATTCTACAAGGGTAGTTGTTTGGGCCCAGCCCCGCCCACTGCCCCCAACCATTCAAATGAAAGGCTGCACTTTCAAGAGAGTTTTGTGCCTTTGTTCCAGGATGTATTTACAGCCCTAGAGAAGCAGCCAGGAAAGATACTGGCAGCCTAAGGGGATGACAGGGGATGCTATGGATCCTACTCTGGGACTCGCGGCTGGGCCTATAATTAAGTAAGTCACAGAAGGCCCTGCCATTCACTCCCCGCCTCATTGATCTGCACAGACAGGGCCTAGGTTGGAAGAGCAGGCTGCAGCTGAGGCGCACCAGGAAGCCAGGACTCACCCAGGGTTAGACCTTCTCCGTATGGCCATCTCAGAATGTTCTAGAATCCCAGGGCAATTTTTGGGAAGAGTATGTGTCTCACTTGCCTCAGAGACACATGCCCTGGGCCCTCTGAACAGAGGCTTCACCTCCTGGCAGAGTCCCGCTTACGCCTCCTCAACTCTGTGACAAGCATCTATTGTTTCCAACCTGAACTCTATCTTTCAGTCTTCTTCTGAGCCCTTAAAGTTAGTGACCAGAGGACAAGATTTCAGATTCCACAGTGGTCGGTAAATGAGTCTTCTTGGGCCAATTCACTCAGATGCTTGCCTGGGGGCCTCAACACAGCGAGACCCTATCAGAGAGACGTCAGATCCCTTGGTCCAGGCTACATCCAAGGACCCAGGTCATGTGTCACATACTATGGTCATCCTTGGGACCGAAGTCTGTTGTTTCCGAAAGACTCAAAACCTTCCTGTGCCCCTATACTACCTGTCAAACGTGCTACCAACACCCCATGACCCACAGTAGGGCCACTCCATCCAAAGTTCAAGTGTCTGGAGAAAGGAGAACCCAGTTAGAGAGCCATGTTTCATGGTCGCTGTCACCACATTCTCTATAATTGATGCTGGCTGCTTAGGTGGCCACAGAAAGGATGACCCGATGGCCACCCCTCTCAGGGCATGCGTTTAAATGGCTTTTCTTTACCCCTGTAGGAAATGCAACAGTTGAAACACTCTTCTAGTAGACAGGCACACTGTGAGGAGTAGAAGGCATGTGCTGAGATGCTGCTGTCACAGCTGCTGGCGTATGTACGAGGTGGTGCAACACCTCAGGAAGACAGACACCGTGGCGCACTGCAGGGTCCGACGCACATATCTCAGCAGCCCCAGACCTCCGGTGTGACATCAGGATGTCTGCAGAATGACACGCACACATGGCCACTCGTGGTGGCGGCACAGCTTGTGAGCACAAAAGACTGAGGGTGACTCAGATGTGACCTCTCCAGGTCTGTTTGAAGACTATAAAGCTCCCAGAGAGGAACAAAGAGAGATTGTCTCCAGACGTCCAGAGGAGACGTTCTGGGAGTCAAAGGGGAGACGTAAGCACAGAGCTGCACAGAAAGGGAGGGGCAGCAGCATATGTCGTCATCGGCTTGCATGTGTGTGAAGAAATAGAAGGGCGAGCGCTGAGGAGCAAGAGTGATGAAGGAAGTGGGGGAGTCGTACAGAGTGGGGGTCACTGGGAATGAAGCCTCTCACTACATGTATCTTTCAGCTTCCTACTAGAGTTTGAACAAGGCGAACTGTTATCCAATGTAGCAGCCAGGAAGGCTATGGTCATGTGCCCTCCACTCAGGAGCCTTGAAGGCTTGCTCCAGGTCTGGCTCCTCCGGCAGCTTCCAGTCTGAGGGAGCTGCGGCCTCAGCCTCCCATGCAGAGTTATCCAATGTAGCAGCCAGGAAGGCTATGGTCATGTGCCCTCCACTCAGGAGCCTTGAAGGCTTGCTCCAGGTCTGGCTCCTCCGGCAGCTTCCAGTCTGAGGGAGCTGCGGCCTCAGCCTCCCATGCAGAGTCTGCACATTGACTGTGATGTCTGCTTCACCCGGCTTACGTAACTGTCATTAACCTGCTTGTGTCCCCTCTGTGATACCAAGTTCCAGGGGACATGACACTGTAGCACTTGGCACTGAGAATCTCAACCAACATCTGCTGAATGAATGAATAATTTAGGGCATCCCAAGAAGGCCACAGCCACAATCAGGAGGCTTGGCACTGGGTTGTCTAGGAGGAACTGGGGTGCACAAGATCTGTGGGTGCAAAAGCCATCTCTGCGTTGATGATAGATTGTGTGTTCGCCCAGGCATCCTCCATTGTGACCTCTGTCCTTCGCGGGCCCCAGGGAACAGCAATCCTGATGTCCTAATGTATGGCCAATGCTCTCCTACGTTGTGCTTTCCTGGCTTGTCCACAGAAAGCTGTGCAGATGGAGCATTGCACCGACTTACAGGGTATAGTAACCGGGGCAGTTATTACGGAACTTTAATTACTGCCTTTTCATTCTCTACCTCAGAGATACTGGATGAAATGGCCGTGTGGGCAGAGCTGAGAGACAGACTCAGGGGAGGATCTTCACCCCAGGCAGATGAGGCTGCAGGGACAGCAAGGCCAGCGATGCTCATCCTGAGACCTCAGAGCAGGAGGCACACAGCTGGCGGGCATTGGCTTCCACCCTCTCGAACCCTTGAGGAAGTGGGTGTATAGGCCTGTACAAATCACCATCTCTTTTACAGAAAGCTGAAGGAAGCACGGAGGTGGGACTCTGGTAATCCAGGGGGATTTCAGGTGAGGGCAAGGGCCTTCTGCCCTGGTGTCCATCTTTAAACATGCCACAGGTCTGAGTATGGTGGCGCACATCTGTACTCCCAGCAGTCTGGGAGGCAGAGGCATGTGGTTCTCTGTGACTTGGAGGCCAGCCTGGTCTACAAAGTGGGTCTGAGGCCACACAGAGAAACCCTGCCTCAGAAAATAAATAAATAAATAATTAAACAAACAAAAAACTTTTCACCATTACCAAGGTATAGCCCAATTCCCGCTTGTGGCTGGCCCATGCTGATGAAGCCCGAAGCGCTTGTACGCATGTCCCCTCCCACACCTGTATGGTAGAAATGGAAGGAGGAGGTGACAGCGATAACCTGACCAAGAGACGTTCACAGGGGGTTCTTAGTGTGTGCTCAGTGTGTGCTAGGGATCGTTGCATGTGCTATCAAGTTTAATATTCCCAGCAACTCTCTAGGCAGGCTCCACTGTGCTCCACACCTCATAGGCGCATTAAAGAAACAAAGAAATATTAGGTCAGTCAGCTCAGAACCACACAGCCAGTGAGTGGAAAGTGCCACACACCTCACCAGCTGACCCCACCCCCACCCCAGACAAAAAGTTCTGTAGTGTCCTGACCTTTTTGAAAGAGAAAACGGCTACTGAACACAAACTTGAGTTTTACTTTAAATTTGAAAAAACAAACGAACAAACAAACAGAACCCACGAAAGTCATTCAAAGTTTTAGCCTAGGCACAATGGCACATGTCTGTAATCCCAGCACTCAGGAGGCAGAGGCAGACAGGTCACTGTGAGTTCTAGGCCAGCCTGGTCTACAAAGTGAGGCCAGGGCTACACAAAGAATCCCTATCTCACAAAACAAAAACAAAAAAAGGATTTAACAGAAGTTTGAGGAGCTGCCCCTCGAGACTGTGGTACCCAGAGGTCTGTGGTGTCTGGGGCAGCTCTGGAGGCATTCTTCTTATTTCCCCCAGTGTGAGGCATGAGCCAGGCCCCTGGGCCCTCCCAGGATGGCTCCTGCCATGGCAGCTTTTGGGATCGGGCAGGAATGCAGACCCCGGACCCACCCTGCTCTGCTGACGTAGGTCCTGCCCTGAGCCACATGCCCACTTCAAGACACTGCCTCTGAGCTGCTCTAAGCCCCAGTTCTGTGATTCACAGTCTTTGAGATTGTGGCTATGATGTAACAGGTGGTATGGTTAGCTGAGCGCAGTCATTGACTGCAGAATGACTTCCTTGGCACTGGTGCCAATGCCCAGCCCAGAGCACCAGCCACAGCCTCTCGGCCTTCTCCTTTCTTGATTCTTGAGATGGGTTTAGATTTTGCTTGCTTTTGTTTTGTTGTGTTTTCTTTTCCTTTCCTTTCTCCTCCTCCTCCTCCTCCTTCTTTTTCTTCTTCTTCTTTTGGTTTTTTGAGACACGGTTTCTCTGTGTAGCCAACTTGGCTTTCCTAGAGTTGCTTTGTAGACCAGGCTGCCTCAGACTCACAGAGATCCTCCTGCCTCTCCCTCCCGAGTGCAGGGATTACAGGCGTGCACCATCATGCCCGGCTTGCTCGCTTTTCTCAAATCACTACTTAGAGGGGAAAGGTTGGTTATTTACTCGTGGGGCAGGAGAACTAAAACTGGGTGTTTACCCCAAGTACCTGGGACAAGCATCAGGAAAGCCAAGATGAAGACTCTCCAGGGTGGAGGCTGTGCCTGGGAATCTGCATTTTACAAGGCTGCTGGGGTTGAAGTCTGCCCTGGGGCTTCTGGGTTGTCATGAAGGGAAGCTAGGTAGCAATATGGCAAACAACGATGTTCTAGCAAAGAAGAAAGCTAGGGGTGGTCACCGCAGCAGGTAGGAAGCCAAGCAAGGCTCCCTCTGATGACAGACAAGCAGAGGGAGCCCCAGACAGACTCCGTGTCAGAGCAGCACATGCCCAGCTATGCCATGCCTCGGGTCAACCCCCTGGGTCCTGATTTTGGAGAAAGGGATCCAAAAATCCTTCTTAAAGCCATGCTGTCAGAGCTGCCATCGCTGCATGAATCAAACAGGTGCATGTGACGTGCCAAACAACCAGCAGGGGTGGAGGTGGGGTGAGGGTGGGTGGGGCAGGGAGGGTGGGTGTCTATTATGTAACTTACTACTGAAATCACAAACAAGCCTGGTTTCCCAGGGCCAGCCTGTAAGCCGACCAACAGGTTCCACCGGGCGGCCCTGGAGATTGGGTGAAGGAGTGCCCTTGCAGAAAGGAGAGTCAGGAAGCCCTGAGCTGACTGGCAGGTCCTCCCGTGGCAGATGTGCCCTGTTGGCATTAGGCTGGCTGTTCCCCCTGGGGGGGGGGGTGCCTCTGGGCCATTGTCAATGAGGAACCCAGGACAACGGCTGTGATTGATTCTGAGCACCAGGCTAGGCTACTACAGGGAGCACAAGGAGCCTAGAGCTTGAGTCTTAAAGCAGGATTAGAAGTTCCTGAGATTTTGGAGTATTTTGGTTCTTGGGGAAAAGATAGAAAATCATTCATATTCATGAAGGAAAATGATAACTGCCTGATTTTCCTCCAAAAGCTCTGTGAGGTTCCTGCCCCATCACCCAGACATTTCTCTCTCAGTGGACAGCTGCACCTTGGCTTACAGCTAAGGAAACACATCCATCAAGAAGTGACTGTCCCAGGTAGGCATGATGGATGCACGCCTTTAATCCCAGCACTCAAGAGGCAGAGGCAGGCAGATCTTTGTGAGTTCGAGGCCAACCTGCTCTACAGAGTCCAGGACAGCCAGGGCTACACGGAGAAATCTTGTCTCAAAAAACCAAAGAAGGAGAAGGAGGAGGAGGAGGAGGAGAAGAAGAAGAAGAGACTGTCCCAACGCCCCAGGCTGGATTTGTGGAACACTATGCCTTCCAAATACCAATGGTACTAAGACTGACATGACCAGACATCAACAGACAACATGCATCGACCGCACTGACACGGTTCTGACAGGGACACTGGGAGGGAGGGGGGACAGACTCTCAATGGAAGAGGAGAGAGAGAGAATGCCCCCTGCGACTTGGAATGCCCTGTGAAAATGAGCTCAAACGCTAAGCGTTTCTGTTTAAGACACTTTAAGTTGTGAGCTTTCCCTCTTGGTTATAATCTGAGGCAGATTTTAAAATAAGTGCTGCTCACGTCACCATGAGACTGTCTCTCTACTGCAAACTTTCTCCATCTCCAAAGTGTAAGTCTCCTCTGTCCTCACAATGTTCCCTCCAACGTAGCCCTCACCTTTCCAGGATGAAGAGTTCTAAAAACCAGGAAAGTTTGAAACTTCTTCCCCAGAAACACTTGCCCACAAAACAAACCCACACCAATATGGAGGCACTCAAGGGAAAGAAACACAAGACGTCCTGGGCCCACACCAGCCAGGAGGGCCAGCGACTCCGGTTGCTCACCTTCTCCTTGGATCGGGGGAGGCACAGGCAGAGGTGGTCTGTGGAGTGAGCCCTGTGCCGCTTGGGTGTTAGCTGGGTCTACAGACAGCACCTCCAGCCAGGCTTCAAACTCTGAATTAAAAAAAAAAAAAAACCACCACCACAGGCTAGAGAAGTGGTTCTCAACCTGTGGGTCGAGACTCCTTTGAGGGTGTTGGGTCCCCTAAGACCATCAGAAAACACAGATCTTTACAGTATGATTAGTAACAGTAGCAAAATTACGTGACGAAGTGGCAATGAAGATAATTTTATGGTTGGGGTCAGCACAACATGAGGAGCTGTATTAAAGGGTCCCAGCGTTAGGAAGGCTGAGAGCCACTGCTCTGGAGAGTGACCGCAGACCTGTTCGTGCCCCCACGGGATCTTTCTGATACCTGGTCAGATCATACCGGATGTGTTCACCATCTGGGGATTTTTGCAAAGAACAACTTCAGACCAAATTTGGGGAGCCCCTTACTGAAGGTGAATAAGCAGCTCTGCACCCTTAGTCCTTCCTGCCCCCCTCCTTCCACAGCCTGGGAGGAGGTGATCCTGTCACATCCCCAGAGGCCTTAAGCCCTCAGGGGCTGGTTTTGCAGACTTCAGACTTCAACAGACTAACAAAGCCCTTGGGTTTGGGGTTTACCGCAAGCCAACAGCAGTGACGTGGACGCGGCCCTGAGCTGCTGCACTGCCTCCGAGGGTGGATGGGCGTGGAATTTCCCTCCTCCTCTGGCCACCTGGCTGCCAGCCTCTCTCACTGGCCAGGGGTGGTTTCAGATGGTAATGAGGGAAGAGCTATCAGGTGAGGCGTGCCCTGAAGTGAGTGCGCATTCTCCTGTGAGCTACATTATTGATGAGGGTGCTATAAATTTTTAAAACAAAATAAATAATGTATTTAGAGCAGTGCCACTGTGTGCTTATTCACTAGTCTGCGTGGGCTTAGATGGTGGACGATGTGAAAATGCTTATCTTAAAACGTGTGATGTGTGTAGGTGCAGAGAGCAAATTCTTACTCTCAAACATTTCTTCTCGTGTTGTTATTATGTTGATTAGTATCCTTGCTGCATGAAGGGGATACGGAATCCTGGTTATTTAATACCCGTATCATACTTGTTGATAGCGTGTGCATGCGGTTATGCCTGTGAGCATACACATGCTGGGAGAGACAGCTGCATGTCCTTAGTGAGGTTTCTGTCCCAGCCGGTGGAAACCGTCACACACCTGTGCCCTCATGCACCCTGTTACTCAGAAGAAAGAAAGGCAGATGGGATCCTGTGCTCTGGGCTAGAGGATCCATCAGTGCCTGACGTGGGGAGACCCCCAACACCCCTACACTGGTTCCGGCCTCCCGCTGAAGCTCAGGTTCCATTGCAGATGGGGTGCCCCAGGAACTCCCCTGTACAGAGTGCCCTAATGATCAGCCCTGTCAACTAGGCATGGAGTCTTCTGAAGCAAGAGTGTACAGAGTCTGGAGTCCCGCCAGTCGAGGAGAGGGCGTCCGCCATGGGCTGCAGTCACCTAAAGAAAACAGGTACAGACAGGGCCATGGAGCCTAGAGCCCAGGACTAACAGTCCCTCCTGCCGTATCAGTGGCTGCCGTGGTCACGTTCTCTTGTTCCCAATGCCACCGGTCACCTAGGAGAGGGACCAGCCCCT
The DNA here is from genome assembly GCF_903995435.1 of Acomys russatus. Classification (NCBI taxonomy): domain Eukaryota; kingdom Metazoa; phylum Chordata; class Mammalia; order Rodentia; family Muridae; genus Acomys; species Acomys russatus. The sequence goes on along the minus strand of NC_067157.1, from coordinate 57,586,301 downwards.
TAGAGAATCAAGTCAGCTGTGGAAAAGAACACACCTTCGTTTCATTTGACTGTTTGAACATACTGGAAGGAAGGAGAGGGGGAGAGGGAGGAAGGAAAGGAAGAAAGATCTAGTTGCTACTGACTGCTTGCTCCCACGGCTGTGTACATGAGAACTCCAAACCCACGGTCATGGCTCTACAGCACACCAAATAAAACACACAGAGGTTTGTGGTGAAGCGTTGGTAGGGAGGTGGGGACTGCGAGTGATCCATATGTGAGGTGTACAAATATGAAAGAATAAAATAATAATAATTAAATAAATTCAGACTCCCAACTTAATCTTTTTCGAAGCAGCCAGTCTTTGTGGAGAAGGCCGGGCGTCCTGGCATCTCCTTTTCAGTTCTCACGTCACAGGGGCACCTTTTTCAGCCAGACCAGTGTGGCAGAGGCCAGTGCCAGGCCAGTCTAGAGCCAGGACATGAAGGCCAGCTCTGCTGGGTCAGAAATATCTCCAGGCCTGGGCTAAAATGTGACCCCAGAAGGAGCTAATGGGCCAGCGGGTCAGGAGGCAGAGCAAGGAAGCACAGACTAGGCTGCTTCAAAAAAGTCAGTCATCACGGGGCTCCCCCAGCAGGATATGGAGAGGAGACTTGCATCACTGTGCTTAGGGTAAGCCAGCTAGCCTTCCAGAACAGGTTTGGTGAAAGCCTCACAAAATGCTTGGAATTTAGCACATCTAAGTGTGATCTGCAAGAACTTCCTGTCCCAGGCTCTGAGGTGAGAACACTGAAGCTTGGGGGGCGGTGTGGGGAGTCGGGGACAGGGGTGGAGAGTTGGGGGGAGGCAGGGAAGAGTACCAGATGAACGGGTGCCTCCCCTCCCATTTCATCAGGCTTGAATTTCCACAATGGAAGTTTGTACTTTTTTTTTTTATCTCCTGGGTCCAACGTCTGTAATCTCTGGAATCCAAGAGTTGGTCTCAGATCTCAGGCCCTGCTCCCTGCCCTCTGCCCTCTGTCCAGGACAGGTTGTTGAACACTTCTGGGTTTTTGGCTTTCTTATCTTTGAGGCAAGCCTGTTAGGAGATAAGCCTACATTCCTAAAAGAAGCAGGCCCTCTCCCCACGCCTCTCCTCCTGCCAAAGGTGTCTCCATTAGCCTGCTGATGGCCTTAGACAAAAATGGATCACCAAAAAGCTGCCCATGATGTAGCCTGGCAGCTGGGACACAATTCTGACGCTGGTCAATGGCTGACATCCTGAACCACCTGATGCTGAAGTGGGAGCTGCAGGCTAGGCTGGAGGTGGGGATTTTGTGGGTAGGATCTGGGTGGCTCAGGATTCTTTAAATCAGCAGAGATGGTTCCAAACCCTCCATCCCTAGAGGGAGAGGCACTGAAGGAACACCATAGCTCCATTAAGAATGGAGTTGAAAACAAACAAACAAAACAAAACAAAAAAACCAAAAGAATGGAGTTGAAGCTGAGCAGTGGTGGCGCACGCCTTTAATCCCAGCACTCTGGAGGCAGAGGCAGGCGGATTGCTGTGAGTTCAAGGCCAGCCTGGTCTACAAAGTGAGTCCCGAACAGTCAAGGCTACATAGAGAAACCAGGTCTTGAAAAACCGAAAAGAAAAAAAGAAAAAGAAAAAGAATTGAGTTGAGTCATGCACAGTGGTACACGCCTGTAGTCCTAGTGCTCTGGGAGGTAGAAACAGGTAGATCGTTGTGAGTTCAAAGCCAGCCTGGTCTACAACATGAGTCCTGGACAGACAAGGCTACACAGAGGAACCCTGTCTCGGGGGAAAAAATTAAGTTGAAAACTACAACTGACAACAGAGCACAATGGCACATGGCTTTAATACTAGCACCTGGGAGGTAAAGGTAGGTGGATTATGGTGAGTTTAAGGCCAGCTTGGTCTACATAACTTGTTCCAAGGCAGTCAGGTGCTATCTAGCTAGAGCCTCTCTCTGTGTCTCTGTCTCTGTCTGTCTGTCTGTCTGTCTCTGTCTCTGTCTCTGTCTCTGTCTCTCTCTCTCTCTCTCTCTCTCTCACACACACACACACACACACACACACACACACACACACACACACACACACACACACACACAAGCCAACCAAAAAACCCTACAACCAGTCCCCGGGAAGAAGTCTGCATGATACATGCCAATTTCTGCACTCAAGGCCAGAACGTTCACGTATACTGGGACTTCATGCCTGGATATTCTTGTCTTTGGACACCTGTCTCTAGACGCAGCCTCAGGATGGTTCATAGCTGAGCTGTGGGGAATAAGGCCATGCAGAAGCTATGGTTGCTGCGGCAGACTCCCCTGAAGACCGAGGTCTAATTGTGGGTGATAGCAAGAACTGGCGAGGTCATTTGCTGCTTCTCCTGGGCCTTTGGAGTTCGGAGATCTCAGTCTGAGGAGCTGGGACACCCACAATAATGATGCTACCTGGGGGGTTCTTCCTTTTACAGGCCTGGGAGCTGATGTTCGAGTTGAGACCCATGTGACTCCATGTTGTCGCCCCCGACACTCAGTACCAGAGCAACTGAACCGTAACTGGGCCCCGTGCTGCCGGTTGCCTCACGGTGAGACCTCCCCTCGTGCTCACAGCGGATCCTGTGGCCGTGATAAGGGATAAGAGATCTCCTCCATGCTCAGCTTTTAGTTGTTTTGGTTTCTCTACATTTCTGGAAACAAAATCTTGCCAGTCAACAATCAGAGAGAAGGAGCCAGATAAGATGGTTCAGTGCAAGCTCATGTGGCTGTTGGGGTGGGTACCCCCACAGGGCCAGCCACCAGAAGCGGCAGGCTGGACACTGCCGTGGGCTGGAGCTTCTGTTGACGGAGAACATTCTTGCTTGGGAACACTGTCCACACCCGAACATCTTCAACTGATGATCAACTGCCTCAGTGAAACTCGGTGATGATGGCGGTTATTCACAGTAGACAACGTTGGCTGTATCTGTAGTGTCTGATCAAGTGACAGGAGCTTCGCCCAGCCTAGATGGCACAGAGATGTCACCCTCACAGCCTGCTCTTGACAAGTCAACACCCACAGCAAAGCCGTCTCTCTGTTTGCAACGGTACCACCACTTACAAGCACACAGCTAACCATTCCTGCTCGGAGCACTCCAGACTTTGGCTGAAAGTCGCTTGTCCCTTTGATAGCCTGGATTTCACGAGCTGTCATGTATAGTTGTTTGCTATGAATTCACCGCAGGTTCAATGAAGAAAGAAGAAAACAGTACCGTGGATACAGACATTCAGAACAGAATTGGGCGGAAGTCGTCCATGTGTGCCCTCCCCGCAAAAATACAGTCCTCTCACCTACAACTGGTCTTAGAATTCAAACAAGTATTTATAGCTACAGATGGTGCCCGACTTATGCTGGCTTTACTTGTGAACAGTCAGCTTTCGATTGTGTGAAAGCGAAAGTTGTTAGGTGACATAGAAACTTGGACAAATGGCTATTCACGTATCAAAGAGGATGCTGTGTCAGTGTGTGTGTGTGTCAGTGTCTGTGTATATGTGTGTCTGTGTATGTGTGTGTGTGTGTGTGTGTGTCTGTGTGTGAGTGTATGTGTGTGTGTGTGTGGCGGGGGGGGGGGTGGCTCTTTCAGCTTTCAAGTACCTGAAACAGAACCCCGCTCCCTTCAGGACGTCTCACTCCTGTCTTCCACCCTAACCCTCTACATCCCCTGAACGTCCTTGCCTCCAGCTTCTGATCCTACATAACGCAGCCATTTTGGCCACATGCTCTGTTGGTTCGCTCTTGGCCTCTTGCTCCTCCCTCTCCTGGTCCCCTCTCTTGCCCCCCTCTCTTCTCTTCCTCTCTGACTCTCCCCAGCGCCCCTTTCCTTTCATGGCCCGGTCTATTCTCAGCCATGTTCATGCTGGACTGTTGCAGATGCCTCTGGCCGTACCCCCTCGCGTCCATGATAAAAGCACCAGCAGTATTGGAGCATTCCTGTCCTCTTCTCACTTCACAGTCAGTGGAAACTGTGCTTCCAGTCTTAGGATCTTTTCTAAGGCTCATTGCTGCTGTATCTTCTCACCATGGTGGGCAGTGCAGGGACAAGAAGGAGTCAGCATGCTGTTGCTAAGCCTTTTGCTCAGTGTGTTAGGTGAACTGTCATTGTTCCGAGTGTGCTATGCCGGAAACACAGAAGCAGTTACGTTTTTCCCCAATGCCAGAACTTATTGAATTACAATAAATTCACGTGGTATGTTGGTTTCTGATGTTGTAATTTATAAATAGCTCCCATTTCCCTTGATAGCCAGTCTTGACAGTTCACGTGGGCCTCAAGAAGTACAGGAACCATGCTGAGCAGGCACACATCAAGTGATCAGATGGCCCCAGGTCAGCAGGCTATCACTATCCATCTTCCGCCCTTTTCTTAGATGGGTCCAGGTGAGTGTGCCACACCATTTTGTTGGTATCTGGGGCCTGGCTTTTCTGATATGATTTTAATACATCGTGTGTTCATATGTTCCCAGGCTAACCATGAAAAGTTTATAGGATGGTGCCCTTTTTAATTAAAAGAGTAATGTTTCAGTCTGTGCCTCATGGTTGGTGCTAGGCCAGGTGGCACTGTCTAACTGCATAGTGAGATGCAGTCATTGTGCCTGCATTTCTACTCAAAATAGAAGCAAAATCTGCTACATAAAATGGAGTCAGTCAAGCTGAGAGTGGTGGCTCACATGTTTCACTGTGAGTTCAAGACCAGCTTAGTCTACAGAGTGAGTTCTGGACAGCCAGGGTAATACAGAGAAACCCTGTCTCAAAAAACAAAACAAAACAACAACAAGAACAACAACAAAAAACCCAACTGAACAAACAAAAAAATTGAGTCAGTCACCTAGCACAAGCACAGCCTGAAAGCCACTGTTTTACACTACACACATAAACTAATTTAGATTGGGACACACAGCCTGATCTCCACACAGAGCCTCACTAAGTAGCTCAGGCTAGCCTTAAATTCATGATCCTCCTGCCTTAACTTTCCAAGATCTACGACTACAGACATGGACCTTCCTATTCAGTTTTGTGAATTATTCATTGTTAATTGTTTATTTTGGCCAGGTGTGGTGGCTCATGCCTTTGATCCCAGGCAGAGGTAGGTGGATCTCTTTCAGTTCGAGGCCAGCCTAGTCCACAAAGTGAGTCCAGGAGAGCCAAGATAATACAGAGAAACCCTGTATTTAAAAACAAATATATATACGTGTGTGTGTGTGTGTGTGTGTGTGTGTGTGTGTGCGTGTGTGCGTGTGTGTGTGTGTGTGTGTGTGTGTGTGTGTGTGTGTTGATATTGAATACAGGTCCTCATGCATACTAGAGACAAATATCCACCATTGAAATAAGTGCACTTGTGACTTTTGACTATTTTCAGCTTATGACAGATTCGTTGAGATAACACCCTCTTCCTTTGTAAGTAGAGGACGTTCTCTGCTCTTCCGTTGTCCACCTCATTGTTGCTTGTGGTGTCACCAGGCACCTTTCTTGGCTGTCTGTTGAATTTCTAAAGGGGTGGGGCCACTGGCCACACCACTTGAATCTAGTAATCTTTAACTCAGACACTGCATGCAGGGAGCTGCCGCGTTCCAGGTCGCTCTTCCTGGCCATGCTGGAGAAGCACCCCAACCTTCCCTGGCACCGTGTGCACCACCCTCAGCCAGCACAGTCCCCCTACAGCCCCCCACATTCTTTGCCTGTTGACTCAGATGCCTGAGGACCCCTGCGTGGCCAGATGACATCGCAGCTTCTAGCGCAATGAAGTCATTGCTGCAGTTGGTCCCAGTGGGAGCCTTCCTCCCCGTGGACCCAAGCGAGGCCTCTGGCCAAGGTCATGATGCTGGGAGCAAACATTTTGTCAGCGGCTCCTGAGGGCCAGTGGTGAGTGAGCCAGCTCCGCTTTCACTCTTTTACAATGAGACAAGGAAGTGGCTCTGTTTTCTTGCTATGGATGAAGAGAAGCACCTTTTCTTTTAATAAAGAACCAAATGGATTAACAAAAGCAACAGGAATGTGGGCATTGCAAAGTCAAGGAGGTGGCCAGAGCCTCTGGCTGTCTGTTGTTCTCCTCCTGCGCAGTATCCTGCACCAACAGTAGCTTTTCTGCTGCGTCCAGCAGCACACACATACAACTGGAATCTATTCTTTTACACACCTGTGTCCCGGTCGGATAATTTGCATTTTACCCACATAATGTTTCATTCATTCAGTTACTAAGCCAGCCACACATCCCGTCATTCACTCCTTCGCCCTGTTCTATGGGTGGGGGGGTCATCCTTGCAGACCAGGCATATGGCTATCTCTGTTCTAGGGGTGGGGGTGTCATCCTTGCAGACCAGGCATATGGCTATCTCTGATCTAGGTATGGGGGGGTCATCCTTGCAGACCAGGCATATGGCTATCTCTGTTCTAGGTGTGGGGGGGTCATCCTTGCAGACCAGGCATATGGCTATCTCTGTTCTAGGTGTGGGGGGGTCATCCTTGCGGACCAGGCATATGGCTATCTCTGTTCTAGGTATGGGGGGGGGTCATCCTTGCGGACCAGGCATATGGCTATCTCTGTTCTAGGTATGGGGGGGTCATCCTTGCGGACCAGGCATATGGCTATCTCTGTTCTAGGTATGGGGGGTCATCCTTGCAGACCAGGCATATGGCTATCTCTGTTCTAGGTATGGGGGGGTCATCCTTGCAGACCAGGCATATGGCTATCTCTGTTCTAGGCATGGGGGGGGGGTCATCCTTGCGGACCAGGCATATGGCTATCTCTGTTCTAGGTATGGGGGGGTCATCCTTGCGGACCAGGCATATGGCTATCTCTGCTCTAGGTATGGTGGGGTCATCCTTGCAGACCAGGCATATGGCTATCTCTGCTCTAGGTATGGGGGGGTCATCCTTGGGGACCAGGCATATGGCTATCTCTGCTCTAGGTATGGGGGGGTCATCCTTGCGGACCAGGCATATGGCTATCTCTGTTCTAGGTATGGGGGGGTCATCCTTGCAGATCAGGCATATGGCTATCTCTGTTCTAGGTATGGGGGGGTCATCCTTGCAGATCAGGCATATGACTATCTCTGCTCTAGGTGTGTGGGGGGGTCATCCTTTCGGTGTTATTCACCGTGACACTGAATGCATCCCAGACAATGTGCTAGACCAAGGATCCCTCATGTTTCTGACCAGGAAGTGATAGGATTATAGACTTTCCCCCTTTCTACTGCCAGATGCATTTGTTTTTGAATGAATGTGCAGTTGCCAATGAATAACAGTGACAGTATCCTTTTGTGGATGCCCTAGCCTCTTCTCTTAGAAAGCTTGTTTCTAACAGGAACTTGAGGTTATGGTGGCGGTTATGGTGGTGGGTGGTAGTGGTGCAAGCCCTGAGGCAGGTGGATCTCTGAGTTGGAGGCCGGCCTGGCTACAGAACTAGTTTTGGGACTGCAAAGGGCTACATAGAGAAAGTCTGTCTTAGAAGAAGAGGAGGAAGGAAAACAGGAGGAGGAGGAGGAAGAAGAAGAAGAACTAGAATAGAATTTTTAACTAGAATAAGGAAATACAGCAACAGAAAGAAAGAATAAAGTGGCGCCATATTGTAGATATGGAAAAAGCATTTGAAAGACATAGGGTTTTACCATGTAACCAAGGTAACAAGGAACTGCCAGAGATCTGCCTGCCTTTGCCTCCAGAGTGCCAGACATCTCCAGCAAGCAGCTTATGGACCTCGTCATGACCACGGATGATTGGCAAGCAATGTAGCACGTCCTCGAGGCAATATTACTAACCTACAGGAGGTTCTCAGTGGCCAGGCCAGCCCACCAGGAAGCAACCCTGCTCTCACACTGCCCCTTGGCATAGATTCCAGACAGTTCAGTGTCAATGGGCTGAAAAACCTCAGAAAGATCTGAAACAAAGCAAGTCTGTCATTCTTCACTGATGGTATACTGTGGCACATGATTAAAAACCTCGTGGGATGTACAAAAACTTTCCAGAATAAATGAGTTAGCAATGCAGGAGGTTTGACATGGATAGTGAGACGTCACAGTCCCGTGTATCACAGGTGAAAACAAAAATTAAAGACAAATACTGTTATGGAACCTATTTCAGAAATATTAATCCCTGGAAATAAATCTAATAAAATATATGCGATACACCGACACTGAAAGAAACAGAAAACATTGCTGATGAAAATGGAAGAAGTCCCAAATAAGGAGTGTTGGATTCTTGTTCACAGATCAAGAGACTCAACATTCTGACGGTGCTGATGTCCAAAATCTAGCACAGATGTGGTGCAATCTTCATAAAAATCCCAGCAGATTCTCCCCCCCACACCCCCGCCTCGAGACAGGGTTTCTCTGTGTGGCCTTAGCTGTCCTGGACTCGCTTTGTAGACCAGGCAGGCCTCGAACTCACAGTGATCCGCCTTTTTCTCCCTCCCGAGTGCTGGGATTAAAGATGCGCACTACCATGCCTGACCCCCAGCAGATTCTTTTTTAGGGGCGGGGGGGATTTCAAAACAGGGCTTCTCTATGTTGTCTTGGCTGTCCTGGACTTGCTTTATAGACCAGGCTGGCCTCGAACTCACAGTGATCCGCCTGCCTCGGCCTCCCGAGTGCTAGGATTAAAGACGTGCGCCTCCACGTCCAGCTGCCAGCAGATTCTTAAGAACAGAAACTGATAATATGGTTTTAGATTTCCAAGGGATCTAGAATAATAAAAACAGTTTTGAAAAGAAGCACAGCTGGAGAAATGCAGGGCCACACCTTACAACCCACACTAAGCTGCAGGGATCCAGACCAAAGCTGGAGACACAGATCACTGAGACAGACGCACAGTCAGGAAACGGGTCTAGTCACGTGTGCCCATCTGACTTTTAACTCAATTGCCAAGTCCACCAAATGGAGGGAGCAAACCCTTCAAAAAATATTTTTAAAGGATTTATTTTATGTGGATGAGTGTTGCATGCCGTGTCTCCTCGGAGTTCAGAAGAGGGTGTCAGAGGCTCTGAACTGGACTTATGGACGGCTGGGAGCTGCCGTGTGGGCGTCGGGTCTTCACCATGGTCCTCTGCGAGACCAAGTGCTCTTAACTTCTGAGCTATCTCTCCAGCCCCAGCAAAAAGTTTTGGAATACATGTTTCTGAGGGGCTGGAGAGATGGCAGTTCAGCAGGTAAGAGTGCACCCTGCCCCTGCAGAGGTTCCCAGCTCCTGCGTCGCATGCCTCAAAAATCTCTGTGCTCTGGGGATACAGGCACTCACATACGTGCACATATACACATAATAGGGACCAAAAGGACTCTGACTGCTTTTTCTTCCTCTGCGTCATTTAAAAGGACTGTAGCCCTGAACATCCAGCTCCTGGAAGAAAAGTTAAAATAAAGAAATGAAGAAAGGAAGGAAGGACGGAACTAAGAACCACTGGTAAGGGAAAAGTTCTTGTACAAGACAGAGGTACACTAACTGTAAAAGCAAAGCACACGTAAGTATGGACACTCACACTTAGAGACAGAGACTGGCTGATCAAGAGGCCCAGGCAGAGGATAAATTGAGCTCAAGAGTCTGAGCTCAGCCAGGGAAACACTGCACAGCAGGTGGCAGGGGTGTGGTGGGGAGATACACAGAACTCCGGCTTCATGAAACTTGAAAACCTCTGTTCCTCTTTTGATTGAGAGATTAAGACAATTAAACTGGTAAGGCAAGGCTGGGAGGAGAGCTTGCTTAGCGGCACATGGAACTGCGCTGAAGAACTCCAAACCAACAATCACACCCGAAGGACGAACCAGCCATGGACACCGCCCAGAAACCAAGAGGATGAAAGGTGCTTGGCCTGCGTCAACACAGAGGCGCCAATTACAGCGGCGGTGAGCGTCCTTAGAGCGCCGCCGGCCCCATTAACGAGAGTGCCGCGTGGAGAGGCTGCCTGGGAGAACTCTGCAGCTTCTTGGGTCAAACCTCGTCTCTAGGAGGACCTGGGGGCGGGGGGGTAAGGGACGCTGGGGGGGGGGGCCGGCAGGGAGGGGGAGCGGAGGCAAGGCTGTAGCTTGGTGGCAGCGCAGATACTTAACATTCACCAAGCATCGGGTTCAACCCCTACATACCCAACCCCCCCCACCCCAACCCCCGCCCAAACCTAATATTCATCTTTCTTGTGGTCTGACCATTCCACTCTCACCCAAGGAGACAGAGAAATCTCTATCCAATCAAAGGCTTGTTCTGGAATTTACAAAGCGGGCCAGACTAGAACCAACCCCAAATGGGAAACAAAATGTCCCGTAACCAGGAAGTGAGTTATCAATGTCATGGTGTTCAAACAGTAGGAGCCATTTAGTAACAAAGTGACAGATGGCAGATTTTTAAAAATCCAAGCTGGGAGTGGTGGTGGCGCATGCCTTTAATTCCAGCACTCAGGAGGCAGAGGCAGCAGGTGGATCGCTGTGAGTTCAAGGCCAGCCTGGTCTACAGAGAGAGTCGAGGCCAGCCAAGATAACATAGAGAGAACCTGTCTTGAAAAACAACAACAACAACAACAAAAAAAAAAAAAAAAAAAAAGAAGAAGAAGAAAGAAAAAAGAAAGAATGAAAGAAAAGAAAAGAAAAAGAAAAAGAAAAAAAAAATCTAACATCACCAGGCACCAGAGAAGCCCATCAGGGAAGGCTGGACTGTGGAGCATGTGCGTGGAGGCCTGAGCTGTGGAGAAGGAGCTGAGGAGGGTTTGGTCAAAAAGGCATAGAGGAGAATTCATAGTTGAGTTGTGTTGGAAGAATAACAACGCACGGAACACACCGGAACTCCGTGTGTATCCTGCGCTGATCATATGTAAACCAAAGAGAGAAAATGTAAGAGTTCTTGGCTTTGCCCCCACTTTTTTTTTAGCCACTTTTCTCCTGTGAAAAGCAGGAGCACCTTCAGCTGTGGACAGGCTGCCCAGCTCTGGGCTGCAGCCTCTCATGGAGCTCTAGGGTTTGTCCTGACAAAGGGCAAGGGACTGTGACAAATGGCAAGGTCAGGCCCTGTGCATACCAGATATGAGGCTTCAGGTGACCCCTGAAGGAGCCTGGTGAGGACAGGCCAGCAAATAGGTCAATAGGCCTCTCCCGTCATGCACTCATCATCCTCATTTTTTTAGCATGCAAATTTGTTGCAGAAAAACATTTAATGTGCGCGAAAGTGTATGAAGGAAATTACCCACTGTGGTCCTCTGGTTCCTCCCCCTTTGCTGTGTCGTCTTCTTCAAAACGGCGGGTATAGCGAAAGTTCCACATCTCAATATATTGTAATTAGTGCATACGGAAAGGATCCGTGTAACTAAGTTTTATTTTGCATCACAAGGCTTTAATTACTGCATGGCATTCCATCATGTGAAGGTACTATAATTTACCAAACGCATTGGCGTTGTTGAAAAATCTCTTTAGAAGCTGGGCCTGGTGGTGCACACCTGTAATCCCAGTGCTCCGGGAGGCAGAGGCAGGTGGATCTCTGTGAGTTGGAGGCTAGCTTGGTTTACAGAGCAAGTCCAGGACAGCTGGGGCTACACAGAGAAAGCCTGTCTCAGAAAACTATCTATCTATCTATCTATCTATCTATCTATCTATCTATCTATCTATCTATCAATGTACACACACACACACAGAAAGACTTTGTAGGAGCTTGAGCATTTGTGCTTGTGGTGGGTATTTTCCCAACATCTCCCAAGTGTGTGTCTGAGTGGGGTTACCTTTCAGGGTGTCCTGAGAGAGTGGGCTCCAAGGACCTTCCCGGCACAGGCGGCTGCCTGTGAGAGCCCAAGGACAGTTAGTGCTGAAACCTGGAAACCAGACACTGACGTGCAGCCAGTGCTGGGCCACTGCAGCTCTCTCATGCACAGGACAATAGTCTCGAAGCCAGAGACTCTCCTGACAGGACATTTTACTTAGGAAAGTCCATTCAACAGTTCTTTTAGGGCCTGGAGCTATTGCTCAGACACTAAAGTGCTCATTGTGCAAGCATGAGGCCCTGAGTTTAAATGACCCAGGATCCATGTAAAAGCCAGGTATGGCAGCTTGTGTGGTGTGTGTGTGTGTGTGTGTGTGTATGTGTGTGTATGTGTGTATGTGTGTATGTGTGTGTGTGTCCTCAATGCTGCTGGATGTGGGGCACCGGGAGTGGAGTCATCTAGAGCTCACAAGTTAGCCATCCTAGTCAAATTGGTAAAATCTAAGCCCAGTGAGAGATCCTATAACAAAAAATAAGATGTACAGTGACTGAGGAAGATACTTTACATTGACCTCTGGCCTACGTGTGCACACGCACAAACATACAAACATACATACAGAAACACTCACACACATGCACACACACAAACACACACATACAAACACTCACACACATGCACACACACAAACACACTAGCTGTCCTGGTGAGCACAACAGGATAGGGTATTCTGCTGACCAGAGGGGCTAGAAACAAAGATGGCATTAGGAAGCCTGTTCCAGGAACTTCTCTCTGTCATTACGCACACCCACCAAGGCAGAGAGGCATGCTGGCGCAGTGTGCCCAAGCGGGAGGTGGCACCCTCATTCATCTTTGCAGAGCGTCCACCTCATCCAAGTGAGGATCAGTCCAGAGTAGTGTGGATATGGTGGGACTCAGGGGCCCTGTGTCCCCCCCTTGTCTGTTTTACCTGGCTTCGGAGTCTGCTGGCAGCAGTTGCTCTCTAGTGAAGTGAGGGGGCCTCTTCAAGGCATGGGTCTTTTCAGAGGATAAGAGAAGAACATTTGACTCTCCCTCCGTGGAGCGCTTCCCGAGCCCCGGTGGGAAGGTCCTTAGCACAGTTGCCAGCTCAGCTCTGAGCCCCTGTCTGTGTGTGGTGCCCAGTGTAGAAGCTATCCTGGGGCTGTTCTTCCCCCGTGACGCTGGGTTCAAGGAGCCGGCTTCCCCATGTCCCCTGTGCACTGGGGGTGTTGGACTTTCTCCGGGATGGGCTCTTTCAGCCAAGAAGCAGGGGCTTTCAGCCATTTTTGTGGGTGGACATGAAAGGAGACGCACACACGCATAACGTGGGGGAGGAGGTGAGTAGACGGAGTCACCTTGAACAGGGGAAAGGCTACCTGGCATGCTAGAGGGCTGGAGGGCTGGAGAGCTGGCCTTTGCAAAGCCCAGCCGCTCAGGCAGTTTCAGGGCTCTGTAGGGCCGAGGGCAGGGTTCTCCAGAGCAGGGCCTCACAGATACAGAAAGTGAGATCAAAGCAGCCAGGGGTCAGCCAGCAGGGCCCTGAGGAGTTTTCCACATACCTTATTGTCCCTTTAGACCCCGACCACGTGGCTGGGCTGGATGCCAGAGGACGGAGTGAGGACAGTCTCACTCTTCTTTTAGAATCCTAAGAAATTCACAAAAGCTCCCCAGGGTGCTCTTATATGAGAAATGAGGACACATGTTCATTAGCTTCCCAGGTCCGAGTGTTGGGCAGAGGATCCCGGAGGGATTCTAGGGGCCGCATGTGTGCATGCTGACTGTGGCCTGAGAGGAGTCGAGTGGCTCCAGACTCCTCAGAGGGTCTGTGTAGCTCAGGCCTCAGACAGCCTTGTATCATCCACAGCCTTCCATCAAGGCTGCCTCCAGGTCTGAGGCCCCAGGCACCAGGTCACACCCTTGGCATCCACCCAGCTTTCATTCAAGCCTACCTGAGCCACAGCTGCGCTCCACAGAAGAGGATAGGAGGCAGCGAGCGAGCCCTGACATTCTGCAGGCTCACTGGGGAGCAGCTTTGAAAGCACTGTAATTTAACCCAGATCGCAAGGGGCATTGCAAGTTCAGGGCACCATCCTGGGCACTGAAAGGCCGGTTCTAGTTGTGGCTTAATGGGTACGGCTGTGAGTAGGGACTTAAATAGCCTTTTCCCTCCAGGACAGTGGCCAGACTCTGTCAGGAAGTTGCACAATGTCAAATTTGAGTCCAGGACACAGTAGAGCTCAAAAACATAGAAAGAAGTAGGTCACGTGCTGGCCTCTTCGGGATGAACTTAGGCCTTTGTTGAAAATGAGCTGTTTGGCCATAAAGCCCACACTTGTGCAAACGCCGACGGAGGCTGAGTCCGCTGCAGAGTGTGGAAGTTGGAGGTCGGAGGGCCGGCAGCATTAGGAGGGCTCTTGTATCAGTTCCTAGTCACAGTCTTTGGAAGATGCCCCATCTCAGAGGAAGAACATCGAACAGTGGGCCTGGATATGGGTCAGAGGTTGAAGGAAAGCATGTGTGTCCGTGCAGGACTTCCTTCCTCTCCCAGGGAGGGCAGCTGGAATCCCCGGCCTGGACAGTGTCCTCTCAACAGCCTGGAGATTGGTTCCTTTAAGGTAATTTTAGTGTCACAGAAGAACCGGGAGGAGCATTCAGAGGTTTCCTGTGGGTCTAATGCCCTCAGGCAAGTGTCCCCTCTCCCAAATGTCCCAGTGGTACCCTCAGGCAAGTGTCCCCTCTCCCAAGTGTCCCAGTGGTATCCTCAGGCAAGTGTCCCCTCTCCCAAGTGTCCCAGTGGTACATCTGCCACACAAATGAGTCCCACCCACTGGTCACCTCCCACGGCCCACACGTGCTAAGGGTTTACTCTTGGTGTCCCTCAAGAATACAAAGACATCCGTAAATGTGAATTTTCACCCAAGACATGTGTGTATGCAAGTTTCACCACCGTGAAAGCCCCTGGTTTCTGTCTGTTCCTCTGCCCTGTGTTAGCTTTCCACCAGTGCAGTCAGATATCTGAAACTATGACCTTAGAAAGGAGAAAAGGAGCCGGTCGGTGGTGGCGCACGCCTTTGATCCCGGCACTCGGGAGGCAGAGGCAGGCAGATATCCATGAGTTCGAGGCCAGCCTGGTCTACAAAGTTAGTCCAGGACAGCCAAGGCTACACAGAGAAACCCTATCTTGAAAAAACAAAAACAAAAAAAGCCCTCCACCCCATCTTGCTGTCACCCCTTCTCTGGGTGATTTATAACTGCCTTCCTATGATTTTTGTAAAATTATTAAACTTCATGAAACTGCGTCCATGTTGGACCTGAAGTTTGGGGTAACCCAAGTCTGCACTCCTGGATCCTCATCACTCAAAATAGCTCCAGAGCAAACCATCTCTAGTCCCTTTAAGACCATGGCTGTGGTTTTTGCACCGACAGCGTCCTGTGCTGGGGCCACAGAGCGAAGGTGGCTTGTTCACATTGCATCCATCGGAAGCAAAGAGTCGGCAGGAGGAGCCCATAGTCCCAGCATCCCCGTTCCACTCCTCACTGCCAAACCTCTAGCCTTTCCCCATGAGGCCTCGCTTACTAAAGCAGCAAACTGAGGACCATACCTTCAACTCGCAGGCTTTTGCAGAACATCCAAGATCCAGGCTGCAACTCTCCCTCCTACCTGATCCCAGACAGCCACTGGCCTAAGGCCAAAATACTGTATAGTTAAAGTTAAGATGGCTTCTTTCACTTATCAATAGGCAGGCGAGGTTTTCACTTCTTTTCATGGCTTGAGAGCTCCTTACTTGTTAGCTCAAATAATCTTCCATTGTTTGACCATATCAGGTTTGCTTGTTGACCTGAAGTGCATCCTGGTTACTTTTGATTATGAATAAAACTGTGTATGAGCACCCACTGAAGCTTGCAAAGCTCCGACTGCTTTGGAGTTAGGGTTAATGGTTTTCTCAGCATGAAGTCTGCAGGCAGCTTTGGGTTCCCAGAGGAACACTTTATTAAGTCAGGGGCAGTTCCCTTCCATGCCTGACACTCTGGGGTTGTGGGGAGCTGATATTTTCTTAGCTGAGCAAAAGAGGGTTAAAGTGAGTCCCCATCCAGAGCTGATATATGGTACTCATCTCTTAGATGTTTGGTCACAGAACTGTGAGCAACACTCATGTGTCATTGTGGGAAGTTGTCTAGCCAAAGGCTGCAAAGAGCCTTTGGGGCCCAGTACACCAAGAGGCTGTTGTTTCCAATTTTCTTTAGGAAAAGCTCCTTCAGTGGGGCAGGGAGGAAGGAAGGTAGGTGTCTGAGGAGACCCCAGAGCAGGGCTGCTGTGGACTCTAGGACACACACCATGGGGCTAAGGTCCCATTAGCTGGTTGACTGCCACCCATGTCCAAGCTCAGCTTAGCTCTGAAGCTCACAGACCCTCAGGGAAGACTTTTCTTTTTCTTCTTCTTCCCCTCCTCCCCACTTTGGTTTTTCTCGACAGGGTTTCTCTTGCAGTCCTGGCTGTCCTCGACTTGCTTTGTAGACCAGGCTGGCCTTGAACTCACAGAGATCCGCCTGCCTCTGCCTCCCAAGTGCTGGGGTTAAAGGCGTGTGCCACCACAGCCCGGCTAGGAATTCTTTTCAAATGGTGTTGTTTTGATTCTTTGAGGCAAGTCCAGGAGTGAGAGAAGGGAATGGAAAAGGTCCCCTTCCTGATCCTCACCGCCCCCTCTGCGTGCCCAGGTGACCTGGTTGGTGACCTCCTGTGACTGGCTGTCTCCAAACACCTCCCTTCCTGCTTGTCCTGGTCTGTCCCAGCCCGGTGGTGACTGAAGATTCAGCACTGTTTTAAAACTCCACCAAGGAAGTCGTATGACACCCTGTCTGACTTTGAAATCTAAGAAGAGAGTAGAGGGGGTTCGCTCATACTCCCCTACACGGCTTCTTAGCATAATTCTGTGTCCCTCTTAACTGGAAAATCTGGATCAGTCACGCCCTGTCCTGTCCCAGAGGGCAGGAGCTGTCCTGTGTAGATCACGGCTCTTTGTCCTAGATTTATTTTGTCCACAACTGCCGAGCTAAGAGCTGGGAGCCAGCATCCTTGGCCTTGTCTTGAGGGATGGCACAGTCGTTCGGCGTTAGGCGAGGCTGCCAGCAGTGGCCCACAGCACGTTCCTACTAATATATTTGCAAATGAGAAGAGAATTGGAGAGTGAGGATCCAATTTGCTCTGTCAATCACCCCGGATTTTCTCCCTGCACTGCCCACAGAGACAGGCAGATTTACTACACTTGAGCAACTTTCTGTGCTGTCTCAAGGACCTGCAGTGTCACTAGGACCCACATGGTCCCACTCCTGTGTGGATGGAGAGGGCTCACAGGGCACACCCCCACTGGAGCCTGTGCCAGGAGTGGGTTCTCATATTATCTGGCAGTGTCAGACAAACCCCCATGGGAGTAAGGCCGACTGGTGCCAGGGGCTTGGAGTTTGAACTCCACACTACAGATCTTGCACCTAAGGAGTAGCCGACATCACAGCAAAGATCAACTTAGCTGTGCGCATTTCATTGCAAAAACAGCTAAGCCAGCTGTGATGGAGGCTGGGAGAGCCGGTGCTGCCAGGAAGGAGCCTGAGCTGGCTCAGAGCCCGGGACTCTCATTTTTCATAAATGCCATAATGTTTTGATTTTGCTTGCTTTCCACTGTAACCCACGTTCTTTAACATGTCCCAAATTTGTAATTGTTCATGTCTTTCTGTCTCTTTAATCAATAATTTTGTTTCATCTTTCTTTTATTCCCTATGTAACAAATAAAATTTGAAGAAGCCTGGAAAAAAAAAAAAAAGAAAAAAAGAATGCTATTAAAGGCATCCAAAAATAACAGATGAAGTAATTCAGGATAAGAAATGGGTTTTAAAGCAAACCCCTCTCCCCATAAAAATAAAGACATGAAAGACAGGTATATTTGATGATGATTCTTGATATTTAAATTTTGGCTGGGCATGATGGTATAGGCTTTTAATCCCAGTTCTCATGGATCTCTGTAAGTTCAAGGCCATCTTACTATAGATAGCAAGTTCTAGGCCAGCCAGGGATACATAGTGAGGCTCTGTCTCAAATATACGTATATTTTCCCCACTATAATGTACAGTATGTCCACAAGCACACAGAAGCCCAAATCAGTGACTTGCTTTGAGCAGGAGGGTGGCACCAAAGTGTTATCCTGAAACCTGCAGGTGGGAGCAACCCCTGTCAGCAGGTGTTTGGTGTACTCTCTCACAGAAGCAAGCTGTGGGAAACCCTGAGCCGCGTAGACTGAAGGCTCTGAGATCCCAACTGCAGGCCGGTGCACTGTCTTGCATTTTCCAGCAGGGCCTGAGCCTCAGCCCAGAAGCTGAAACTCAGGGAAGCCACAGAAGGACAACGCAGGACCAGGATCATCCTCCTTCAAGGCTGGGTTGCGTAGAACCACCTTTCTCCTGACCAAGAAAAGTGATCGCAGCATCTGCATTTTCCTTCTTTTTTGGTGGAGTGGACTCCCTCCAGAGGACCAGCGACCCCAGATAGGGCTTCTCCAATGGGATGCCAACAACCCAGCTATGGGAAATTCAGGGCGGGGGCTGGCTTAGGCATAGATGGATCCAGGACAAGCCAGGCAGGCATACTTTACAACAAAACAAAACAGAACAAAACAGGATATCCCTTTAAGTGTGTCACCTATTCATTCTTATCTGGAATTGAACTGCCCCGACTACCTTGTGCTTTCTTGGGGGCTCAGACAGCATCCTCTGCATTGTGCTGGCCTTGTCTGTGTTTGTTGATAACATCCTGTAAGCATCCTCCTTGGATTGCCCTGTTACTTCCTTCCTAGGTGAGGCCTTTTGACTCGAGGGAGGGCTGTAGGACAGACGTTAGGGGCCGAGGCATGCCTCTCTGATCTGTACCTCTGGTTGCTTGTGTGGTCCCAAGCACCCGGGCCATAGTGACAATGTGGGCCAGCTCCTCAAGCATCACCACCCGCCCCCCCCGGGCCATAGTGAGAGTGTGGGCCGGCTCCTCAGGCATCGAGGAACATACCATTCTGCAAGATGAACTTCCCTTCAGGTAGAGTTGGCTGGATGGAGTTGCAAGCTCTCCCCTGGGAGACTCACGGGGGCGCCTTGGTCCAGCGACACTCAGATTCCCCATTGCAGGGGTCGGTTCCTCTTTGCCCACTTCCTTGGGGTCAAAGGGAATGAGGCAACATCACTGATGACCTCTTTTCCGATTTGTCAGTCTGACTTAGGGTGCGGGCTCTAGGGATGCAGAGTTGATGCCAGCCATCGGCGAGGATATGGAGAAAGTTTAGAACTTAAAGGAGGAGTAGCTCTGGGAATGGACAAAACCCAGGTGCCTCATAGGAAGTGACAACGCTAGGCACAGGGGACAGAGGTTTCCTGAGCCATCACCTAAGGAGAACACTGGGATGACAGGAGTGGTCACACAAGGACAAAGTGGCTTGTCTTCGGGCTTGTTCAGCACAGGCAGCAAGCAGGAGGCTAGAGCAAGGCTGGGTGGAACCAGGAACTACAGGCTACAGGGACAATGCTGGTCAGGGTCAGGACTTCCCAAGTGAAGAGCGGGCAGAGCACCCAGAAGCCATGGTCCCTTTTCTTCCCTTTGCCTCCTGTCTGGATGAGAGAGACTTCCCACCCATCCCCCTGGCAGATGCCTGCATGTGAGCAACTGCAGGACTGCTGTTAGGTGTTCAAAGGGGCTGGCCTCCTGCTGGTCTGTCTGAGGATGGAGGGCCCAATGTAGCTCCTATCCTCCTCCAGAGATAAGACTTGAGGGCACAGGGAGGGTGAAAGCAGAGTTGGCCTGGGGCCTGCGGACCTCACTGCTGCAGAGAAAGACAGAACAGTGAGTGTTTTCTGGTTGCCCTGGGAGCAGCTGAGGCTGTTAGCCCATGCGGTGTCAGGAAAGAGTTAACCGGCTTGGGTCCACTTCAGATCTGACAGAAAAGAACAAAGTAGACCTTTATTTTAGCTTCTCAAGAAAATCACACCCATTATGTTCTTCAGAGAAACTGGTGACCGAAAGGCTGTGGGTTCCATGGCGTCCAGTGACGAGGTGGGGAGATGGCTCGACTGGGTTCAAGCCTCATCCTGATGGTCTCCTGGGGGTGAGGCTTTGGCCTGTGACCTCTCTCATCCTAGAGCAGATCTTGGGACTCAGTTTCCCTCTGAGCATGACTTGACCATGCACTCAGAACAGGAGAGAGATGGTTGTCCGACCCAGGACTCACCCCTCCCTTGGCGTCCTGCCCAGGGCTCCTCCATGATTAAGTACTTGTCCATGCCTGGGGTTAGGACCCTGTGATAGAGGTGGGTACTCCATCACACAGCCAGTCAGGGAGCAGTAAATACTCTTGGATCTTGTGGCTAAATTATTCAGTGCACGTATAAGGCCTGAAAGGGCCTAGGAAAAGGCAGACGGCCATCCCATTTAAGAGCCAGCTCCAGCTGTCCCTCAAGGTTTGCAGAGCCCGCAGAGGAGACCCTTCTAAGGTGTGAACCCTACATAAGGTCAAACTGCAAGTCAAGTAGCTGACCACTCTCTGCCTCGGGACTCAGGCGCTCTCTATGCCGCAGGCTACAGCTTATGACCTCTCCATTTCCTCCTGGCTGCCGCAGCCATTATACCTTCATTCCACCGTCCTCCTGGGCGTCTCGCCCAGCAGTGTCTTACAGCTCAGCTATCTCTAAAGGGACCCGGGAAGGGATTCACACAAGGGCCTGCCGCTGCTCTGGTACACAGAGATTTACGACTAGCTAGCAATGCAGCAATGGCTGTTAGTTGTGCAGAGGGTGTGGCTGTGGGCGTGGTCTACAGTGTCTCATCTCTTTGCCCTGTCCCCTTTCCCCTTTGGCCACAGCTCCTGTGTGACCTTTTCCCACAGTGGGGCTTAGCCATCTGACTGGCGGCTTGATAACATCATTTGCTGCGATGTCTGCACTGCTAACTGCAGAACCTGGACCTAGAAAGGATTCCACAGGCTGCAGGGCAGGGGACACGAGAGTTAGTATAACTGTGTGTGTATGTGTGTGAGTGAGTGTGTGAGTGTGAGAATGTATGTGAGAGAGTGTGTGTGTATGTGTGTATGTGTGATGTGTGTGAGTGTGTGTGTGTGAGAATGTATGTGAGAGAGTGTGTGTGTACATGTGTGGATGTGTGATGTGTGTGAGTGTGTGAGTGTGAGAATGTATGTGAGAGAGTGTGTGTGTACATGTGTGGATGTGTGATGTGTGTGAGTGTGTGAGTGTGAGAATGTATGTGAGAGAGTGTGTGTGTACATGTGTGGATGTGTGATGTGTGTGAGTGTGTGAGTGTGAGAATGTATGTGAGAGAGTGTGTGTGTATATGTGTGCATGTGTGATGTGTGTGAGTGTGAGAATGTATGTGAGAGAGTGTGTGTGTATATGTGTGCATGTGTGATGTGTGTGAGTGTATAGATGTATGATTATGTGTGTGTGTGAGTGTGTGAATGTATATGAGTGTGTGTGAGTGTATATATGTGTATGTATGTGAGTGTGTGTATGTGTGAGTGTGTGTATGTGTGAGTGTGTGTATGTGTGAGTGTGTGTATGTGTGTGAGTGTATGTGATGTGTGAATGTGAATGTGTGTGTATGTATGTAAGTGTGTGTATATGTGTATGTGTGCTGTATGTGTGATGTTTGTATGTGAATGTGTGTGAGCATGTATATGTGTGAGTGTGTGTGCATGTGTGTAAGTGTGTGCAAGCGTGTGCATGTATGAGTGTATATGTGTGTGAATATATGAGTGTATGTATGTATGTAGAGTGTGTGTGTGAGTGTGTGTGTGTGTGTGTGTGTGTGTGTGTGTGTGGTATATGTTTGTGTGTTCTCTATCTCGTGGCGCGCTAGCGCTTCTTCTCCCCTGTGTTTCCTTCCCTCTGTCGGCTCTTCCCCAGCAAGTTCCAGGAGAGATGGGGCGAGAAAGGGAGGAGACAGTCTGAGGCTGGGAGGGGTCATGCCCTCGTGTTCCGCGCTACACTGCAATTTAGCCAGACAGGCCCTTTCCTGACTAAAGTCCGTCGCTGTAATGACCAGCTTTTGCTTAAACCAGATGGACTCTGCCCTGCCCCCACACCCCGTTTAGTTTTGAGATAGTCTCACTATGTAGCGCTGACTAGTCTAGGACTCACTCTGTAGATTAGGCTGACCTTGGTCAAGTAGCAATCCTCCTGCCTCCCCCACCTGGGTGTGAACCATCATGCCCAACCCCAAAGGACTTTTTCTTTTTTTCCCAAGACAGGGTTTCTCTGTGTAGCCTTGGTTGTCCTGACTTGCTTTGTAGACTAGGCTGGACTCGAACTCACAACAATCCTCCTGGAGTGCTGGGCTTAAAGGCGTGCACCAACAGGCCTGGCTGACTTTTTTTTTTAAGGAAACCTCTCCTCATGTTGTTTCAGTAACTAAGATCCCTTGTCAAAATGTGGTGAGGGAGATGGAGGACATGCTTGCCCTCACATCTGAGCACAAACATGGAGGGAGAAGACCTGGGTGAGAGCTGTAGTGTCCAGGTGGGATCCTATCTTTTCCTCTCTCTATAAAGTCAACCAATGCTCTTATGAGAACAGGGGCCGGGTGTGGTGGAGCACGCCTTTCATCCCAGCACTCGGGAGGCAGAGGCAGGTGGATTGAGGTGAGTTCAAGGCCAGCCTGATCTACAAACCGAGTCCAGGACAGCTAAGGCTACACAGAGAGACCCTGTCCCAAAAAACCAAGAAAGAGAGAGAGACAGAGACAGAGACAGAGATAATTGGGGGGGGAGAGAGTGGGAGAGAGAGGGAGGGGACTGGGAAACAACAGTAAGAAAGAGAGAAAGAGAGAGAGAGAGAGACAGAGACAGAGATAATTGGGGGGGGAGAGAATGGGAGAGAGAGGGAGAGGACTGGGAAACAACAGTAAGAAAGAGAGAAAGAGAGAGAGAGAGACAGAGACAGAGAGAGAGACAGAGACAGAGACAGAGATAATTGGGGGGGGGGGGGGGCGGGGAGAGAATGGGAGAGAGAGGGAGGAGACTGGGGAACAACAGTAAGAAAGAGCAACAGTGTGTCTCCAGCTTGCTAGTTGTGGTCTCTGGGTAACTCAAGTTTACTTCCCAGACTTCTAGAAAGGCAGATGACGTCACCCAAATGAAATACACCCTTGACTAACCCGTTTTCCTGCTAACAAAAGAATATGAACCCAAATTTAAACCTAGAACACAGAGTCCAGAACTCCAAGCCTGGGAGTACTGAGGAGCCCGGACCCTAATCTAGGAGCATGGAACAGCCCAGAACCCAACCAAAGGGCAGGAAGCCCAGACCCAAACCCGGGACCATGGAGGACCCCAGACCCAAACCCAGGACCGTGGAGGATCCAGACCCAAAACTGGGACCGTGAAGGATCCAGACCCAAACCCGGGACTGTGGAGCCAAACAGGAGGCCCTGATGGAACTCTGATCCTCAATGGGACAGTCAGTCAGAACCCTGACACCGGATGTCTGAAACGCTTGCTTATATCTTTTTTGTTGTACCCCGGTTCTGGTTCCTCACAGTGGTCCACCTGCCATCCCCACGGCTGTCAGGCAGTCGGGTCCGACTGCGTTGTTGAATCCTCATTCCTAAGTCAGGTTCCCATGCCCCATAAAGCTTACACTAAGTAAACATATGTGCCAGCCTGTTTACTGTGAAAGGTCTGAGGCATGAGCTACCTCAATAGTTTGGGCATCTCAGCCAGTCCCTCAGACAGGGGTTGCGGTGGCCAGTGAGGGCTGCTCAGGAAAGAGATGAAATTGCTTGCCTCAGGCAGATAAGTGTGTCAGAAGAGGCTGCTCCTCCCTTGGGTGGGTGCGGGCCTGAGAAACCCAGGTGTGCTTTGCACTTTGGGCAGGTAACCACTCTTTTTTCCCCCCAAACATTTCTTGGCCCCTTTAGTGTAAAGGACATATACTCCTTGAAAAGAAAGTCGTCTTTCTGTAAGATGGTAGTTGTCGGCTAATTCCATGCCAGCCTATTCGATCACCTCAGCAATCTGCCCCAGGAAAATGCCTTTAACTGCAACTAATGTCCCAGGAATGTGGTACCTGTGCTTTCTTCTTGTCGTCTCCTGAGAGCACAGTACGTCCTTCACCTCTTCACACTTGACTCACTTTGCTTGTTGGGTGGTCCTGTGGTGTCCACCGCCATGCCTAGCACTTGGAATTTGAGAAGGAACAGAGAAACTCAAATCTCTTCCATCTCCCAGAGCTGTAAGTACAACTTGTGCCCCAGTGGCTCTCAGCGCTCACTCTGGAACTTCCTTAAAGAATTATCTTTAAAACATTTTTTTCATAATTATAAGTATTTTATTTAGAATTCAATAAAAGGCATTTGTATGACAGAAATATAGTCACTGTTTATCCAGATCTTTCAAGAGACTTTGCTTGTGAGTATAAAATTTACTCAAATATTGAAATTTAAAATCTACTATAATGTCTTTAAAATATTTTAAGTTAGCCAGGCATAGTGGCACATGCCTTCAATCTCAGCACTCAGGGCAGAAGCAGGAAGATCACTGTGAGTTCGAGGCCTGCATGGTCTACAAAGAGACAGCTAGGGCTACACAGAGAAACCCTGTCTCGAGAAACCAAAACAATAAAAAAATAAAAAATTTTAAGTTATATTTATTTGTGTGTGCATGGTGGGAGGGGGTGGCATATGCAAAGGACAATTTATGGGAGTCAGTGAATGACACAGATTGACTCCTGTTGACTCTCCCTTCCCAAGTTTGTGACTGGCGGACATTTGGAAGAATTCTGATGTGCCCGCCAAGTGCCCCTGTCTGTCACCTTCTCACTCTCCCTGAACTTAAGCAGGGGTGCAAGTGCTCTGCCCGTGGCAGACATCCTACAGGGACGTGGAAGTCCCCATGGGATAGTAGGACACTTGAAGGCCGTTCAAATACCACTGGACAAGTGCCAACTGCTCTCTTACTTAATCCGTTTTTGGACCTGGGCCAAGGTAAAGTTCAGACATTGTTGTCCCAGAAGGAGCAACATCTCAACCCCACGCTGCACACAACTACCTGAGGACACCAGGTCCAGAAGGCGCTGCTGGGATCAGGTGCTGGGGCTCCAGGGGCTTAGGCCTGGACACAGAAGGAAGGACCCAGATCCACTCCCTGGGCCCCTAGCAGCAGCTTCCCGCAGGTTCAGACAGGAGCAATGGGGGCAGCCTGTCCTCTGTTATACTTCCTCACGGTGGCAGCGGGCAGAACTGGGGACACCTGGCCTGTATCTTGTGTGTCATGCAGAGGCTGTTGAGGAGCCTCACCCTCCTGAGGGATGACTTATGAAGTCACATGCTGTGCTGTCATGCCTGAAGCCTTTGCTGTTCCTTCTGTGGAAGAGCACAGCGGGTGACGGCGGCTGCTGATGGAGGAGCATGCTCACTGTGGTGTGAACCGCTTACCCCATAGTCTTACTCCATAAGACTGAAGAAGGTGATAGCAGGCAAGGCTCTGGCTTCTCCAATGACACTTCCACTTAGGGACACTGGGCCATGGGACTGAGGCAGTGCAGGGAGAGGAATGCATGGGGGTAGCATCTGTCTTGGTGACTCAGGGAGGCGTGATGAGTTTCCAGGGTCACCCTCTTCTGTCTTCTCCTTGAATTTGTTGTCCACAGCTGGCCACGTGGCTCCCCCTCACTGTCATGGAAACTGAGGCACGTGGCTCCAGGTTGTCCTCCTAACATCGTTGTAATGTCACTGTAGCTTTGCATATCACAGTGCTTTCCGCTACTTCTGGGGTCTCAATGTCTTGCTTTGCTTGCAGTAGGATGTAGAGTGCCTTTTCCAATTGAGGCCCAAGACACCTTACACTCTTACACTTTTCCACAGGCTGGAATCAGCCGTGGAGCAATAGACAATGCAGCCTTACACAGAGAGTGTCCACAGAGCGTGTCCACGGAGCGTGTCCACAGAGTTTGTCCACAGAGCATTGCTACAGAGCAAAGCGGTAAAGTATGTCCACAGAGCGTGTCCACAGAGTGTGTCCACGGAGCATGTCCACAGAGTTTGTCCACAGAGCATTGCTACAGAGCATAGTGGTAAAGTATGTCCACTGAGCGTGTCCACGGAGTATAGCCGTGGAGCTTGCCCACACAACACAGGCACCATGGAGCATGACCACAGAGCGTGTCCTGGTTACTCATATGAAACAACAATCAAACCTCAGTGGCCTCGTAGAACACGGGTTGGGTGCTGTCTGGCAGGTCTGTGATGGAGCTCTGCCAAGACTCCTACATTTATACCAGCCAGCTCTGCGGAGCCTTGCTCAGCCCTCTTGGGCCTGTGTCTTGTTCCGGATGTAGAGAGGGCTTCGCAAGGCTCAGCCACAGACGTTTTATAGCTGTTCTATGAAAGTAAGATGGCTCCCACTGGGCACAGTGGAGTTTGATCTCACTCGTGTCTCTGAGCTTGAGCACTGGGAGTGTCCCAGTACTTAGAGCAGGGGCTGTCCTCATCATTGAACGGGGAGAGCACTTGGTAGGGACTTGGTGATGGAGCTGTTACCTGCCAGTCACAAGTTCCACTTACTTCATCTGGCACATGCTGGGCGTCTTCTGGCATAAGACAGCCCTGGGAAAGGCGGCCAGGCCCTGAGAAGGTCGTTCAATGAGAGGTGTGCTTTGCCCTCTTTGAGTGTGACAGTCTCATCACTGAGAGGCCGGGGGTGGGGCGGGGGGTGTCCTGAGGATGCCTTGAAGTCCCTGAATCACCCTCCTTGGGGGTTTGCCTGGCTGGCACCTGGCTGTTAACTCGGTCCTGGCGCCCAGCTGTTTCAGTTAAGGAAGCACTTGCTGCTGGCTTTGAAGTCTTACGCTGCCCGTCTGTCCAGGGTCTTTCTCCCCTCATCCTGAGCCAGCCCTGGGAAAACTGGACCCATAACTCACTGAGCCTGGAAGGTGCGCTCTGCCTCTGCCTCTGCCTGAGAGAGTGAACTGTGCTCACAGCCTACAGGTCTGAAATGGAAAGCGAAGGCATAAGAAAAGGGAGCAAGCCAACAGCTGGCATGATGGTTCCTGATCCGCCCCTGCCTCGTGACTTTGAGGACACTGCTGTAACCATTCTAGACCTCTGTGGGTTGACAAAAGAGAAAAGAGTTTCTGTAGAAGGAACAACATGGTAAGGATGACTTGAAGAGGGCCCTGTAATGCGAGGAGGGGGAGGGCCTAGTGCTGTGGGCGGGGTCTTGACTGCCATTCAGTGAGGACAAGGTCTTGGCGGCCCTCACAACAAGAAGGGCAGAGATGAACTAAAGAATGTTTGCTTCCTGTTACTGTGATAAACAAGATGAAAGGCTTGACTTCAGCTTGCAGTCATGTTCTGTCATCAAGAGGAGCCCAGAAGGAGCTCAAGACAGGAACTGGGAGGCAGGAAGTGAAGCAGAGACTGTGGACGAGTTTTGCGTACCCACTTGGCTCTGAACTGTTTTCTTAAGCAGTCCAGGCTTCCTGCCTAGGGATGGTACCGCCCACAGTGGGTGGGCTCTTTCTCCTATAGCAACCAGCAGTCAAGAAAATATCCCACAGAGATTTGTTCACAGGCAGTTCTTTGATTGGTGTTCCCTGGTGTGTCAAGTTAACAACTGAAGCGAACTATGACATTGAGATTATTATTTCCTGTTTATTGAGACTCTGCGTGTCTTTGTACGTGTGCATACATGTGTGAGTTGAAGTCAGAGGTCCATGGTGGGTTGCTTTGATTACTCTCTGCCTTACTTCTTGCTTGTTTGTTTATTTTGACGGGGTCTCACCACTACGCAGACCACGTTGGTGTCAAAGCCTGCCTCTGCTTCCTACGTTCTGAGATCAAAGGTGTACACCACCACATCTGGTCACCCTGCCTTATTTTTCAGACAAGGTCCCTCACTGAACCTGGAGCTCAGCAGTTTAGCTAGACTGTCTGGCCAAAGGTCTCCAAGGATCTGTCTGTCTGTCTGTCTCCCCAGTGTAGGGTTACAGGCATATGCCACAGGGTGTGGCATCTGCAAAGGTGCTGGGGATGAAACTCGAATCACCAGGCATGGGCAGCAAGCACTTGACTGACTGACCTACCAGCCCCTTGCTCTTGGTTTATTCCAAGGTCTCCTTACCTTCTCAGTGTGT
This sequence comes from Acomys russatus, assembly GCF_903995435.1. Classification (NCBI taxonomy): domain Eukaryota; kingdom Metazoa; phylum Chordata; class Mammalia; order Rodentia; family Muridae; genus Acomys; species Acomys russatus. The sequence goes on along the minus strand of NC_067157.1, from coordinate 57,558,428 downwards.
AGTTAAGATTGTTAAAAACATTTTGTGTTCTTTTTGTCCTACAATCGAATAGAAAGAAAATAAGTTATGCCAACCAAATAATAACAAAATTCTGGGGTCAGGGGGAGGGGGCGGAAGGGTTGATTATATTAAGTTTATATCCATGATGTGTTTGGAAATAGCTTCAAGTGGGGTATTTTCATATAGATATGTAAAAGAGAAGTCAGGTTAAAGAAAAATATAAATATATAGTAAAAATATAGAGAAAGTTTTGGTAATGGAGAAGAGCTGCTGAGGTTTGGGCCTACAAAGCGTGAAGGAAACAAGTCTCCCAAGTGGAGGGTTCTCCTTGTCACCTTTTTCCTGTTCTTCATGGTGTGACGTCATCTGATTCTATGAATGTGCAGAGATGAACCTTTGCTACTATGATCCCTGGTATCTGGCAAGATCGCATCTTATTTTAAATTACACTACAATGTATACTTAAAGTTTTCAAAATAGTTAACTCTTGTTTTTGAAATACGCAACATGAATATGTTTTGTTTGTTCTATGCGTATGGGTGTTTCGCCTGCATGTATGTCTATGTACCACATGGTACCTCAGAGGCCAGACGAGGGTGTCAGATCCCCTGGAACTGGAGCTAGAGGTGGTTGTGGGCTGCCAGATGGGTGCTGGGGTTTGAACCCCTGACCTCAGCAGGAGCAGCCAGTGCTCTTATCAACGGAGCTGTCTCGTCCTGTTTGGGTTTTGGAAGGAAGGTTTCGGCTGCAGAGTCACTCTTGCTGCTTTGTGCGGCTCTGTTGATTCCTATTCCTGGTGCCTTGCTCACATTTTTATTTTATTTCACTAAAACTTAGCGTTATAATTAGACTCAGAAGGCCCTTCTTTCACGTATTTTCAGGGGTCCAGTGGTCTCAGCCAGCACCTCTCTCCTTGAACTTTCACACACTATAGCACATTTTTGCTTTTAACCTCAGTTTGTAAATTATTATAAAAAGTAAATCCTTCATAAACTCTTCCATATTTAACAGAATTGCTTTGAACTGTGGTTTCTTTGTTGACCAGAGTGAGAATATGGCTTTAAATGCACTCAGAACAGGCTTTGACGGTTGGGGATTGCAACTTTCATCTCTTTAAACCTAGCACTGTGACCTCACGGCCAGCCTGCAGGGCCAGGAGTCAGAGACCAGTGTGTGTGTGTGTGTGTGTGTGTGTGTGTGTGTGTGTGTGTGTGTTTCTTCTAAATGTTAAGTTTTGACTTTACCATTTGGCCTATCCGGATAGGCTATTTGAAGCACTGACAGGGGGTATTTTGCCGTTTTTAACCTCCAAGTCTCAGCATCCCAGGGAGCCACACGAGCAATAGGCCTAAAATACAGCATTTCTCTGCACCAACGATCCCAAGCAGAACATTACAGTTAGAGCTTTAAGATGCCCCCTGGCGCTCTGTCCCTTGAAGATGTGGCCTTCTGGCTTGGCAAGGTTGCCGGCCCCAGGCTTCTTTTGGCTGCATCAGACTTGACTTCATGGCTCTGGGTGTGAGCTGAATGGGAGGAAATAGGTGGCGATTCTCAGCCAGAGACAGAAACTCTGAGTCAAACTGGCTTTAACCTAAAGAGGAAATGGATCACCTCACACTCCAGGAAAAAGGAAGTACAGGGCAGGGGTGGCCTGCCAGTGGGATGAATCAGACTTTTAACAAAGGCTCAGGGCGGGTAGGCTTTCTGTTCCTCCCCAGACTGCCCGGTGGGAGCTTAGGCCCAAGCCTGCCGCTGTCACTTCTGTCAGACACTGAGAGCAGAAACAGGGTGTGGTCCTTGGTTGCATGCTGAGATGGACCCAATTCCCAGCCCCGGGATTTGAGCCTCTGCAGCCACAGGGATTGCTTTAAGCTCTTCCCTCCTAGGGCAGAGTAGTGTTAATGTCAGCAACTAGGCAGGCCCCACCCTGAGGTGGGCTGAGCTGCTATAATTAGTCAATCCTCTGGGTATCTGGTGTCTAATGTTCGTCAAGGTTGTGTTGAGGCCAATCGGATCCACCCCTGCAACCTAGGAAGGAAATCCCAGTGGGGGACAGATGAAATTCTCAACAAAACTGATTTTCTCGGAGGAGCGAGGTGGTCCCCGATTAGCACTGAGGCAAATTCTATTTCCATTGCCTTCTAATTGGAGAAGAGGAAAAAAAAAAAAAAAAACCCACAAGGAGCAGTGGGCAAAGTGCTCTCCAGTCTCTGAGGTACAGGAAGGACCTGGGGGCTGATCACCTGTGGGAATGGAGGTGGCACGTCTGTTCAGAACCTCGCCACCGTCTTTCAGTGCTGGGACTCAGGGACACTGGGGAAAGCACTAGTGCCTCGCAGAGCCCAGTAGCGGTGTTTGGAACCCAATGTATCTCCAAGGCCAGGATCCCAGGTAAGGGAGAGAGAGCTGGAGGAGGGAGGGCAGTCTGCAAGCTGGGGAGAGCCCTTGTGGCAGGGGCAGGAGCCAGAGAGCTTCTATTCTGCTGAGGCAATGCATTTGCTCCTACAGGCAGGGTACACACAGCCTCCTGGAGTGTGAGTGTAGTCATCTTAGGCCAGGTTCCCAGCAGGCTTGTCTTCTACCCTCACAGCAGCAGAGGCTCATGGTTGTTGTAGGCACTGAGTGTAGGGACTGTCTTAGCCACACACAGACACGGACATCCACACAGACACACACACACACAAACACACAGACATACACAGACACAGACACACACAGACATACAGACACAGACACACAAACACACAGACATACACAGACACACAGACAGACACACAGAGACACACACAGACACAGACACACATACAAACACACAGACAGACAGACAGACAGACAGACACACACACACACACACACACACACACACACACACACACACACACTGGACTCCCCGAGAGGCATGGTGAAGCAGCCCCTGCTGGTCCTACCCCACCCTTTCTTCACATCAGACTTCTCCACTCACTCCCACACACTGCTGCTTCTCAACTCCTCTCACTCCTGCTCTGTCCTTCAGTCACCAGCTTCTTCCTTCCTCTGCCTTGTGGCTTTGCCTGGCCGGTGAGTGGGGTGGGGTGGGGGCGGCCTTCTTTCAGGTCCCTGCCTGGAGACACTGGAGGCGTTCATGTTGGACTTCATGTGGCGTCTGGCTGGTGGCTCATCTGCCATGCAATGCCCAGCGTCTGAACAGCGTGTGTTTTCACCCCCTCCTCCCCCAAAGCTGGCTAGCTGTGACCTGTTCCCCGGAAAGGCTCAGGGTACATCGAGGCTGAACAGCAGCTATTCACCAGAGTGGACAGCGCTTGCAGATCTCAGCTAGCAAATCTGGCCACGTGACCTAGGCAGCCCACATCTCAATTCTCTTGTGGTTTTGTGGTCAGCTTCTGATTAAATTATGACTGCCTGGCAGCTGAGACCTGTCAGAGAGTCGCATTATCCCAGGAGCACCTGAGATGGGCACAATCTCCAGATGGCATAGACCAAGGAGCCTGAGAAGGCTCTAGGCCTGGACAGCACATGGAGAGCAGGGGGCGTGGCCCACCTGGCAGAGATGGGAGAAACATGCAGGCATTTTGGTTGAAACTTGACTAAAAATAAATTGCTCTGTTGTATGTTGTATGTTGTATGTCCATGTGCACACAGGGTTCCTGTGTCAGCCATGGGCCATGTTTGCCTCTATCACTTTCCACCTTTTTTGGGGAGGGGGCTGAGACAGGGTTTTTCTGTGTGGCCCTGGATGTCCTGGACTCACTTTGTAGACCAGGCTAGCTTCAAACTCAGAGATCTGTCTGCTTCTGCCTTGTACTGGGATCACAGGTATGTGCCACCATGCCCAGCTTACTCATCTTATTTTTAAAGTCAGTACTTTTGGTGAACCTTGGGCTCACCAATTAAGCAAGGACAGCAAGTTCTGGGAACCCTCCTGTCTCCACTTTCCCACACCCGGTTTACAGACACGCACTGCAGCACCCCAATTTTTACATGGGTGCTGGAGACCCAAAGTCAGGCTTTCAAGCCTGAGAGGCAAGGACTTTACTGACTGAACCTGGGGCCCTAGTTCAGTTCCTAGCAACTTGGTTCACCACTGACTGTAAATCCAGTTCTGGGGAATCCAGTGTCCTCTTCTGGACTGCAGGGGTCCCTGCACTCACCTGCAGATACATCCATTCCATATATAAGAAATTAAAAATAATTAAACAAGCCAGGCATGGTGGCGCAGGCCTTTAACCCCACTACTCGGGAGGCAGAGGCAGGTGGATCTCTGTGAGTTCAAGGCCAGCCTGGTCTACAAAGCGAGTCCAGGACAGCCAAGGCTACACAGAGAAACCCTGTCTCAAAAAACCAAATCAAACCAACTAAACAAACAAACAAACCAAAAAGTTTTCTGTCCTCACTGACTATTCTCAAGAAGGAAAAGCAGAAGATTTTGTTGTTGTTGTTGTTTGGGTTTTTTTTCCTGCTAGAAAGAGAAAAGATGGAGCCTCCCTCTGATGGGTGAGGCTTTGGGGGCTCCTGCTTGGAGCAGATGCTCCTCTCAAAGCAGATGGGTTTGTGGAGAGAGGGACCAAGCCAGCCGTTTGGGCATAGTTGCCAGCAACACTGCCTGCTGAGGCGAGGGCTGCCAGTGTTCGCAGACGCTCCATCTTAGCTGCCACATCCAGTGAGCTTTCTCGTGCCGTTCACACGGTCACGGTCATTGTGCCCAGGTCACAAAGGTTGCAGAGGACTTATTTGAATGATTTCTTTAGTTTATGCGACCACATTAAAAATTCATAGACAAGTGCTTTGGATAGTGAAATCTGTGTAGGTTTTCAGAGGCTGTTGTGTGAACAGAATTATGTCAGAAAGTTAACTCTCTGTCAAAAAAAAGGCATCCTTTGCCAAAGTGTCTTTCATAGTCTGTACCCTTGGGGGCGGGGCAGGAAGGGAAGGAGTGTTAACTGTGTGATAACTCTGAAGACAGAGGCTGAGTAGGTAGGTGGCCAGCCGGCCACAGTGGAAAGGTGTCCTATTACAAGAACAATAGCAAGTAAAAAAAAAAAAAAAACCTCACTTAGGGGTTTGGAGAGATGGCCCAGTGGTTAAGAGCACTGGCTGCTCTTCAGAAGACCTGGGTTCAATTCCCAGCACCCACACGGAAGCTCTGTAACTCCACTTCCTGAGGACACGACACTCTCACACAGTCAGACATGCAGGCAAAACACCAATGCACATTAGAAACAAAAACAAAACAAAACCCACCTCATTTAAAGACAACTTTATATTGAAACCCTCTTTAGTGCTTTTCCCCTATCTGTGAAGTAAAAATAATCTCATTAAAAAACAACAACAACAAACAAAACAAAAACCCTAAACTACGGGGAAGTGGAGAAAAACCAGGGAAACTAGAAGCTTCTGTAATTTGCACAGCCTGCCTGTGTTTGGTCCAGTGACTCCGTCTGGGTAGGGGTGCATTTGTGTGTGGCCCTCTGTCTCCACAGATCATGGCAGCATGAGCTGAGTCACTCCCACGTGTGCCTCTGCTAATACTGTTTAATAACGGTTTTCCATTGTCTCACCACTCAGGACACATGAGTCTGTTTCACACTTCTCTTTTTGTTTGTATGTGCCTGAGTGGATGAGTGTGTAGTGTGGTGTGTGTGTATATGTGTGTGTGTATATGTGTGTGTATATAGTGTGTGGGGTGTGTGTGTATATGTGTGTGTATAGTGTGTGGTGTGTGTGTGTGTGGTGTGTGTGTGTGTATGTGTGTGTGTTTGTGGTGTGTATGGTGCATATGTGAGTGCACATTAGAAGACCATAAAAGCAGGGCGGTGGTGGCGCACACATTTAATCCCAGCACTTGGGAGGCAGAGGCAGGCGCATCACTGTGAGTTCGAGGCCAGCCTGGTCTGCAAAGTGAGTCCTGGACAGCCAAGGCTACACAGAGAAACCCTGTCTCAAAAAAAAAAAAAAGAAAAAAAGAAAAGAAAAGAAAAGAAAAGAAAAGAAGGCGATAAGAGAGACATCAGGTACCTTGTTCTATCACTTTCTGTCTGGTTCGTCTACGTCAGGGCCTCTCACTGAACACAGTGCTGGGGGCAGCCAGCAAGCCCCAGGGACTCTTCTGCCTCTGCCTCCTTCAGCGCTGTCATTGCAGGTGCACATGTGGCCAATGCCTGGCTTTTCACATGGGTTCTGGGGTCAGGACGCAGATCCTCAGGGAAGAATGTGAGCCCCTGGATACGGAAAGCTGACAGAACGTGGAGAGAGCACTGTGGGATCCTCTCCCTCCGCCTGACACTCTCCTTGTGGCCTGTCTCTCGGGCTAAGGGGATGGTTCTGAGAGGCGCGTGATCTTAGTTTGTCTTTTTGTACTGCAAAAGGCCGCGGCTATAACCAAAGGACCCAACACTGCTGAGAACCGGAAGAACTGCCACAAGGAAATGTCTGTGCCCCAGTGGCCAGCCCAGGTTAGATCTGGACTTTCTGTTCCGTGAGATCCAGAAGTCTTTGCTCCGGTGGCTGGGGAGGAGGGGCATGCCAGCTCCATGGCTTCGCCTAGCCCACAAGGACAGGCTGTACACAGTGTTCCCACATGTCACTGCAACAGTGTGGTCTGCGGCTGGGAAGAGCAGCCTCTGCTCCGGGCCTGCATCTGCCCTTTCCTCACAGCTCTCCACTCCTGCGAGGGGACTGTTGGTGGCAGGCGGCTGTGGACCCCACCCCACGACGGGGTTCCTTTGTACTGCTGGGCTTTTAGGAGGGTCTGCTAAGCTGGGAGTCTTCTCAGAACGTCCGACGCCTTGCTCTGACTTTCCCACCCTGTGGCCTTAACTGTCTCAAGAAAGAGAAATGAAGGAAAGAGAACGGACACATTTATTTATTTACTTATTTATCTATTTAAAGACAACTGAAGATGGAAAAAAGGGTAATTTTTTTTTTTTTTTAGGAGCTGACAAGCTTATGTATTTGGGGTTTATTTGTGGGATTCGATTCTGTTTCATTTTTGGTCTGTCTGTCTTTACACCACTACCATACTATTTGTATTAGTTTGGTTTTGTAATGTATCTTTCAACCCAATAGTGCTATGCCTCTGCTCTTTTGGGTTAAGAGCACGTGTTATCTACTGAACTTTTAAAAAGTGGCCCCGTGTGAATTTTACAAGCTTATTATTCCTGTAAAAAACATTTGAAATTTGATGGAAAATGCACTGAATATGATGGCAGTTTTGTATTGGGTAGTGTGGACATTTAAGAAATATATGTTGTTTCTTCTAACCCATTAAAACAAGATAATTTCCACTTTAAGAAAAAGATGAAGAGGGTTAAAGAAAGGGGGAAAGTGTGTTCCTTGCTCTTATCTGAACTCATTACTGAAAAAGACTTTAGAGGTTGGCTTCATGAGCGCTTATATGTTTGTAGATAACTGACAATTTCTATATAATTGATGAAACCATCTCTTCTGCTCTGACAGGCAACTGGCATGAGGCAAGGTAGGCAATTCCAGGACATCCTGTTCCTTGTTTCGCTGTGGAGCATCTCCTTTGCCTTAAGGCAGTGACCACTTCTGGGGCTAAATCCAAGGCTAGGTTGATTATTGCTGTGCCTGCGTGCACGTAGCCTCCTCGGACATCTTTTCCTCCCTAGACCCACCTGCCTGCTGGGTTCATAATAAATAAATCATCACGGTCCACTTTCAGAATGAGGTGCATTTCTGACTATCGGATCACAAATAAGCAGGAGACAGCAGGCCCTGGTCTTCCTAGCCGTCAGCTGGAGTCTGCTTCTCCTGCTGGTCTCGGTTCCTCCTGACTGGACAGTCACTCGAAGTCTGCACAACTGAGCCCACCTGCCAGAAAAGGACAGCGCCTAGAGGCTTCCTGTTGTGAGCCTGGGAACTTACAGGAGGCACACTCTACCTGGCATCTAGTCCTTCCCGGAGGAACTCAGGCAAACGAGAACACGGAAAACATTGTTTTGTGCCAAAATGTTGTGCCAGCCATTTTTGCCTTTTCTCTACGCGGATACCTCTCTGCAGGGTCTGCTGTGTTGCCAGGACCCTTATTGTGAAGTAAGGGTCCTTGTTTCTCATGGTTCACACCCTCTTGTTCCACTCCCTTGTAGCCTCCTTCATTTCTTGCCACCCCCCAACTTCCTCCATTTGTTTTTTCCCCCTTTCTCCTCCTCCATCTTTCTCTTCTTCCTCAGTTTCTCTCCCACATCCCCTCCTGCTTTCTCTCATACAGTTAAGCACTTTCCCGCTGAGCCACACCCAGGGAGCAGGTGGTGCTTTTCTTTTTTCTCCCTGTGTTCTCACTCTCTTCTGCGCACCCACCCCCCACCTCCACCCCCATCTCCACCCCCACCCCACCCCACCCACACCCCCACTCACACCCCACCCCTACTCACACCCCACCCTACCCCACCCCACCCACATCCCACCCCACCCTACCCCCACCCCACCCCCACCCCCACCCCCACCCATACCCCACCCACACCCACATCCCACCTCACTCCCACCCCACCCACACCACACCCACACCCACACCATACCCCACACCCACCCACACCCGAGCTGGGAAGACTTTTACCAGCTTCAACGCAATGCTTCTGTTCTGCCGGATCACATACAGATGATGACTTTAAACCAAGGTCTGAAGCCTCAGTTGTGACGTGTACGCTGTGTTTGGAGTCACTCTTGGGACAGGCTGCATCAGGCTGGAAACAGCAGCTCTAGGGGACTCTCCAGGAGGCTTTGGGGACGCCTCTGGTTCTCTGTCACAGGACAGTGGCAGATAGATGCTCCTGGGTCTGATGTCCCTCACCCTGGAGTCCAGGTCGCCTGAGGCCCGACTCCAAGGTTTTGGCTGAGTCACCATTATTCTCTCTCTCTCTCTCTCCTTCCCTCCCTCCCTCCCTCCTTTTGCACTTGTCTCTGCAAACAGACTCTAGAGTCATTCTTCCCACAACTTGTGAGATTCAATGTCCCCCGCATTTCAAAATGGATCTTTCTAGGCTTGGCCAAACAGGTCTGACATCCAGCCACTTCGGAAGCTTAGACCAGAGTATAGCCAAGTTCACAGCCATCCTGATTAATAGAGTGAGACTCTGTCTCAGAATAAAAAGTTAACGGTGTGTGTGTGTGTGTGTGTGTGTGTGTACGTGTATGTATGTGTGTGTGTACGTGTGTGTGTGTGTATGTGTGTGTGTGTGTGTGTGTGTGTGTGTGTGTGTGTGTGTGTATCAGTGGTAGAACACCTGCTTGGCATACATGAAGCTCTAGGTTCGATTCCCAGTATCACAAGTAAAAACATAGAAATAAACAGAGTTGTAGACAGTTTGGTGACTAGAGGATGGAAAGCTATCCCAAACATCAAACAAAGCTTAAGGATCCAGAGAGTCCTAGAAACCCACAAGAAGAACATTATGACGGGCGGATCTGGGCCCAGGGGTCCTGCTCAAACTATGGCACCAGCCAACGACAATACGTGCAGTAAACTTCGAACCCCTACCCAGATCTAGGCAATGGACAGGACATTCTCTACAGTTGAGTGGAGAGTGGGGACTGACTTTCACACGAACTCTGGTGCCCCATATTTGACTGCATCCCCTGGATGGGGAGGCCTGGTGGCACTCAGAGGAAGGATAGCAGGCTATCAAGAAGAGACTTGATACCCTATGAGCATATACAGTCACAGTCATAGGGGAGGGGAGTAAGGGGAAAATGGGAGGGAGGAAGGAATGGGAGGATACAAGGAATGAGCTAACAATTGAGATGTAATATGAATGAATTAATAAAATATATTAAAAAAAAAAAAGAAAACAAAATCAGAGCTATAGATGAAGCAAAACATTAGGGTGTAGCCAGGCGTGCGCATGCCTTTAATCCCTGCACTGGGGAGGCAGAGGCAGGCGGATCGCTGTGAGTTCGAGGCCAGCCTGGTCTACAAAGGAAGTCCAAGACAAGCAAGGCTACACAGAGAGACCCTGTCTCGAAAAATCAATCAATCAAACAAACAAAAATCCGTTAGGGCGCATAGGGGCGTCTCTCCTTATAGCTAAGCTCTGACTCTGGAGTGACCCAGCATTCTTCTTATACGAAGCATCTGGGTAAAGCCGTACAGGGTGGCTGCAGACCCAGCATTCTGTGTGCTGTTTAAGTCTGACTTTGGCCAGTGGGTGCTGGAGGAAAACTTCAATCAGAGACTCTCCCCATTGGATCTGGTGCTTTCTTTAAGCCTAAGAGCCAGGCCGAGTGCACACAGCAGCTCCAGCCAGCGCGCCACAACGCTGCAACCGCAGTCTATTTTGAGTCTTTAAATCTGTTCCCTGGCTCCTGCAGGTGGGGATCCTGCAAATTTACACTTCGTTCCTTCCACGGGCAGCACCCACACTATCCTCCCACAGTTCTCAGTGTGGAAGGGAGACGGAAGCAACCACTGGGAGGCTGACGCAAACCTTCTCCACCTCAGTGCGCAGATGTCAGAATAGCTTCTTCAAACATGCGACAACACTTCCTCCTCCAAAAGTACAGGAAGTGGCTTCCTGTTTAACGTTGCTTGTTCACAATTGGCCCAGAAATCTAATGAGTGGTAAGTGATCAATGAAAGGGAAGTCTGAAAAATTGTCCCCATGTGATGACAGCAGCAGGTGGTGGCCACACCAGAACAGCAAGCAGCTGGCATCTCCAGGCCATGGAAAGACAGTCCTGCCAGAGACTGATGCATGGGAATCCACTGGAACAAGGCTTAAGAAACAGACCCCAGGGCTGGAGAGAGATGGCTCAGAGGTTAGGGGCACTGACAGCTCTTCCAGAGGTCCTGAGTTCAATTCCCGGCAACCACATGGTAGCTCATAACCATCTGTTATGTGATCTGGTGCCCTCTTCTGGCCTGCAGGCATATGTGCAGCCAGAGCACTGTATACATAATAAATAAATAAATAAACAAACAAACAAACAAAGAAACAGACCCCAAAACCTAAGGGACTGTGGGTTTATGTGGGGTGCGAGTGCCCCTGGCCAGGGCACCCAGGACACAGTTTCTGGGCACAGAGCACTGAGCCACACAAGACTGCCCTGCTTCCAGCCGCTGTTTGTGGTGTCTAGCGAGTGACAGCTTGTCGCTCCCTGGAGAACTGGCCTGTGCCATGGGAGTTTTTATCTTGCTGTCTGGCCTTGCTAGCGAGTGGCAACTCTCTGAGCTTGGGCTGACAAGAACAGAGACCTCCCACTTCTGTCAGTAGGAGAGTAGCCACAGGCTGAGCGGGTCCCCCAGGTGGAGATGTCACATCCCCTGAGAAAATGGCCCCTTTTCTATTTCTGAGGCTCTCAGGAGCTTCCCACAGCTGGAGGGAAGTGAGGTTTTCATGGGGCATGAGCGAAGATAGATGCGGGCAATCCTCACTTTGGCTCTGGCTTCTAACCCTGGATTCTGGTTTTGCTTCTTTGTTTATTTGTTTGTTTTTATGGAACTCTTAAAGAATTTGTGAGTCATCCTTGCAGGAGGGCCATGCTGATCTACTCTGTGTTGTTCCAACTTTAGTGTGTGTGCTGCCAAAGTGAGCACCCGGGGACTCTGCTTAAGAGAAGGCTCAGAGTCAGGGTTTAGACGGAGGGGGAGGGAGGTTTTCTTTCTTTTTTTCTTTTCTTTTCCTTTCTTTCTTTTTATTTATTTATTTATTTTTTGTTTTTTTTTTTTTGAGACAGGGTTTCTCTGTGTAATGTCGACAGTCCCAGGATTGCTTTGTAGACCAGGCTGGCCTCGAACTCACAGCAATCTGCCTGCCTCTGCCTCCTGAGTGCTGGGATTAAAGGCGCTTGTGCCAGCATGCCCAGCGGGAGGGAGGTTTTCAAGGAAACGTGATGTGTTAGTTTTTTTCTCCCTGCTGTGACAAAACAGCTGACAAAAGCGACTTAGGAAAGAAAGGTTTACCTTTGGCTCACAGTTGAAGGAGACACAAGCCCGCAGCAGAGGCAGCTGGTCACACTAAACTGTCGTGAGGCTGCAGAGAATGAACAGGAAGCTGGGCTTCAGCCCGCTGGCCCGCTTCCTCCAGCAAGGCTCCGTCTCCGAGAGTTCCACAACCAGCACCTGGGACCAAGTGCTCAGACATGAGCCTGTGGGGGAAGCTTCAGATCTGAGCCACAGCACTTAGTCAAATGTCTGGATTACTTTGTGGAGAGGAAACACAGTGGCAGCTGGGAGATGATCAGCCAGGAAGCTGGGAAGAGCAGGAAGGTGAGAGCCACTGAAATGCTCATGAATCCGTGGCTCCAAGAGGCTGCATGGCAGATGGCTCCCGGCTCCCACTGGATAATGGGTGTCGAGGAGACAGTATGGCCAGACCTGCCTCATTCCTCACTTCCTCCCCCCTTTAAGAACTATTGTTCTTCTGTGCATTATTATTCTAAATCACCTCATACTGCCACCCAAAGCATCTTTCTCTGTGCCTGGCCCCTGATTGTACAATGTTTGGTGGTTGGACAATGTGAGTCCCACCTGTGACATGTGCATGTGTCACTGAGCCAAGCCACCATTGTGAGTAAAGCCTCAAGGTACCCAAAGATCCCAGGATGCCTCTCTCTACAGGTAAGCTGCACAGGCTTACTCAGGAGGGGCAGTGGGATGCCCTGGCCGAGGATCATCATCCCTTACACCCTATAGAAGGAAGGGGCTTCTGTGAGCTGAATGCCAGGTATGCAGCAGCCAAGGCTTCTGATAGCAGGCCGCCTGAGGGCTTTGAGTCTCCAGGGAATGCCACTCACTGCCGTTGTCAAGGGGAAGAGGCCAACATAGCTCTTCTATCCACTGTAAATGAGTGTGCATGTTTATGGCCAACAGCTCAGAGGACTGTGGGCCCACAGACACCCCCTCACTTGGAGGTGAAGATTTCTGCCTCGCACGGTTGCCTTGGAGGGGAGAGACAGATGCTCAGTGCTTTCTTGGAAGGGAGGGCAGAGGGAAGGGTTGGGTGGCAGCATCAGACACAACAAGTCATATGATGGGCTATGTTGAAGATCCTGGACCATTTCTTCATTTGGAAACTCACAGTTCTGATCAAAGAACCCCTGGTGCATGTGTGTGTGTGTGCGCTCGCGCGCGCATGAATGGTTTGTCATAGGAAGCAGCATGCGAGACACAGGCGCCTGGCATAGTGGTGCTCACATGTAATCTCAGTGCTAGGCGGTATCGCTGGCCTTGCTGCTGGCCAGTCTAGACTTAACTCAGGTCAATGAGAAGCCTTGCCTAAAAAAAAAAAAAGTGGAAGGTGGGCAGTGGAGGTGCACAACTTTAATCCCATCACTTGGGAGGCAGAAGCAGGTGGATCTCTGTTGAATTGGAGGCCAGCCTGGTCTAATAAGCGAGTTTCAGGACAGCCAGGGCTACACACAGAGACCCTGTCTCAAACAAACAACCCAAAAAACCAAACCAAAACAAAGTGGGCAGAACCCAAAGATCCCCTGTAGGTTCAGTTTTCTTAACCAATATATTTTATTACAAACTCACTAACCAAGCATACGTCACTTATAACCCGACTAACCGAAACAATAGGAAAAGGGGATTAAAGAAAAACAAAACCGTAAGGATATCAGTTCTGAGGAACGATTCTCCTGGTGTGATCAGCAGGATTTCGTCTGCTGGAACCTGGAGTACCCAGAACCCAGAACCTCAGCAGGATCCTGGAGCCCCGAAGCCTTCCCTCGAGTGGTTCTCTCTAGGAGTGTCTCGAAGTAGGGCGATGAACAGCCAAAACTATCCCAAGTTTCCAAAGGCCTCACCTCCAGTTTTGGGCTCATTTACATATCTCCTCCCAGAGTCTGTTCACAGATCTTTTCAGCTGGCAACAATCAAGTTCTCGAAGGAGATGGTTTGTCTTCTAGTGGATTAACCTCACCTGTTCTCTCACAAGATCGTTCCAATCCCACAGTTGGGATCATAACAAAAACAGGTTTATCTCTCCTTCAATCCCCAGCAGAGGTTGACCTCTGACCTCCTCATGCACCTCATGCACATTATACACACACACACACACACACACACACACACACACACACACACAAGCTTTTTGTTTGTTTGTTTGTTTCTCTGTGTAGCCTTGGCTGTCCTAGACTTGCTTTGTAGACCAGACTGGCCTCGAACTCGCAGCGATGCACCTGCCTCTGCCTCCTGAGTGCTAGGATTATAGGCCACCACGCCCGGCTTATGCACAAGCTTTTTAAAATGTCAAGTGCAGGGATACAGGGGAGGGCTAGCCTTGGGGACTTTTGCTACACATGACAAACATTTTTATTCGGAGCCCGTTTTCAGTTTGCTGACCCGATTTTCTGAAGTCTTCCAGATTCTTCCAGCAGTAAATAGTAATTCCCTGGGGCACCATCTGCTGCTCTGTCCTGGTTCTCTCTTCACCTCACAGTGCTGCTCTCGTGGGAGCACGTGACCTCACTTCAGGATGGGTCAGGATCCTGGCGACGAGCTTCATCTCCTGCTTCTGGAAGATTCCTCCAGCATGCGATCCCAAGACATCAGACACAGCTTTCCTGCCAGTACCATGCTGGGATCAGTGTGACACCCCCCCCCCCAGCAGCTATCCACGCTGATTCTGCAGCTTAATGGCATTTCCCTCACTCCTAGGAAGGACATCTGCTTCACACCTAATCATGAAATCCACTCCTCGAGCCAGTGAGAACAGCAGCACGCTGAAGCCCAGGGCCAGAGGTCAGGAGGAGAAGAGCTAGAAAAGATGCCATGGTCGTTCTTCACCAGCACTGGGGGGGAAAAGGAGAAGATGGCCGCTCCTCTAACGCCCACGTGAATGCTGACACACATTCACATGCATTCCATACACGGATGCACCCTCTTTGCACCTACACACACACACACACACACACACTGAACTATGCATACCTAGACTGCTCAACCACACTTCCTGCTTCCTGAACTATTTGAGTATAAACACACTCGAGTGTGTCCGGCACACCCACACACACACATCACACCACATCCTTGTCTTCACACCTTCATATATGCACAGTGCCATGCTGCACATGTGGAGGTCAGAGGGCAACTTTGTGACCTCAATTCTCTTCCTATACTCCGGGTACCAAACCCAGGTCACGCAGCACGCACTTTTACCTGCTGAACCATCACCTCACCAGGCCTGGGAGGGTTTTGATTAGTTTGAGACAGGAAACACTTTTTCCTAGCTTTCGTCCTATATGGGGAAGGAAACACCTACATCCGTGATGACCCACTCTGCTACTTCCTGCCTGCCTCAGTGTGTCTTATGGTTCCCTCACCACAGATCTGAAGTGGGGATAGGTTAAAATTCTCAAAGACTTGTCCCTCAATCCTCACGTGTATCAATCAAAACAGTGCCGCCACTTGGGGACTGATCATTCAAACATGTTAACTTGTGGGGAGCACTTCAGGCTCAGTCTATAACAAATGCATTTTATACATTTCTCCCTTATTCCAAGGCACAAACTTGGACAGGTGCTTGGAGAGACTCCCTCATCAGTGCCTGAGTCAGAGCTGGCTGCAGCTCTGCTGCAGAACCTTGCTCCTCAGGGCCTGGACTCTGTGCTGAGGGTCAGCAGACTCTCACTGGAGGGCTATGCGGGTTCATGGGAGCTACCGGGCCTCTCTCGGTTCCCATAATGCCAGACAGGCATCTCCCACTCACAATGGGGATGGGGAACTGGCATCTGCCCAGAGGGAAAACATTCACAGCAAAGTTGTCCCACAAAGAGAAGCCACATGCAAGCTGCAATGGACCTTGACCTCCCAAGCAAACAGGAAACAAAGCTCTCTTGTCCTCCAGTGAGGCAGTGACTGCAAACACAGCCAGAAGGAGGGCGTGCGGGCAGAGCTACCTCCAGTCCTGGATTCCAGGGAAAGAAGGTGGAAATCCTTCCTGGTTGTGGACCTTGGAGTGGGGCTAGCAGGCTTGCAGGCACATGACCTTCTGGGGCTCCCCAGGCAAAAGTCCCTGGAGTGTGGAACCATTCCTGGCCACAAGTGCGCCTTTTTGTGGGACCTAAAGCTGCCTGTTCATTACATGTAAACTTTTAAAGTTAATTTAATAAAATGAAGTTATTAAGCACTTTGTTTTAAAAAAAAAAAAAAACTATTTATCTATTGTGTGTGTGTTTATGTGTGTCTGTGAGTGTGTCTGAGAGTGTGTTTGCCTGTGCATGTCTATGCATGTAGGTGTGCACATCCTTGCACCTGTAGAGGCTATAAGAGGAAAGGCCTACTTAACTTACTGAGACAGGGTTTTTCACTGATGCTGGGGTTAGGCAGGTGGTCACCAAGCCCCACTGCTCCTCCTGCCTCTACCTCCCCACTTCCAGTACAGGGGTTGCAGGCAGTTCATGGCCACACTTGGCTCTGTACGTGGGTGCCGAGGATTTGAAATCAGGTCTTGGCGTTTGTATAGTGCCCTCGTTCACTGCCTGTCTCTCTAGCCCCCGTAAGCAACTTTTGAGGGGCTGGACAGAGGTTGCTCCTAAGTTTGTTGTTACTGAATTGAACACATGACCCCTGATCTGGAGACAACATGGAGGGTACAAAGTCATAAAGAATATTTGTCTGGGCCAGGAGTGGTGGTGCACACCTTTAATCCCAGCACTCGGGAGGCAGAGGCAGGTAGATCGCTGTGAGTTCGAGGACAGCCTGGTCTACAACCCGAGTCCAGGACAGCCAAGGCTACACAGAGAAACCCTGCCTCAAAAAAAAAAAACCAAAACAAAACATACAGCAACAAAGAAGAAGAAGAAGAAGAAGAAGAAAAGAAAAAGAACAAAGAAAAGAAGAGGAATATTTGTCTGCTATCCACCATCCCACTGAAGAGTGGGTGTGAAGGTGACGAGTTCAGTATGGCCCCACACCCACCCGGCTGCTCAGCAGCTCTAGTGAGCACTCTTTGGGACAGCCTGGAGGGCTGAATGGGAGCTGGTATCCTTTTCGGTGTTTGTAATCACTCAACATGGCAGCGCTGGGCTGTGGAAGCCTTTAGAAAGAAGCCCAGGAGCATCAACCAGCAACACTGGCAAGCCGCTTGAGGAGGAGTAAGACAGCATTGCCCCACGGTGGCTCGGCTGCAACACACCTCAACTGAACATGGGCCCCACAAGAGTTTGGACCTACACATGTGGCTCAGCAGTTGAAGTGGTTCTACCTGGCACAGGTGCCTGATGTCTCTCCACAAGGTCTGCACTTTGCCTGGATCTGTGCACGCACACCCTGGTATTTTATTTTATTTTATTGCTTGTGGCAAACCAATAGTTCTTCCCAAGCTCCCGGCTGGTTTTTGTTTTATTGGGTAGGTTGCGGGGAGGTGGGTCATGTTCCTGCAGAAGCTTCCTGGTCCCAACACGCTGTCTGCTTGTGTGGATTTCTGGGTTCCACACTCGTAGGTCTCTGTGGCCCCTACGTGACTCTAAAGCGGGCTTCCTCCTTCCTGAAAAGCCCCCACAAGGAGCTGCGGTAAGTGGGCACCTACCTCTGACAGAAGTCGTGAAGACAACACTGGATTCAGATATTGCCTCTCAGCACTGGGAAGAACGGAAATGGCTTGCTTTTGCCTCACGTCTTCAAATGTCCCCAGTTCTGACTCCTGCAGCTGGGTGGCTACCTCGGCTTTCCTCTCCTGGGCTGCACCCTTCTTCCCACAGCTTCTCCCTCCCCATCCCCTCTCTTGCTCCAGGCTCCCAGCGATCTCAGCTGGTGCAGGTCTCCTAACTGACACACTGTTGTCAAGTGGGCTCAGCCCACTGGAGCTGCTGTAGCAAAGCCAGAGACCCAGCAGCTAACAGATTTGCTTGCTTCAGGCCTGGGGGCTGGAAGTTCAAGGCCACGGCCTTGGCCTGCCTGGTGTGTGTGTGTGTAGGGGGGTGAGGGGGCTCTGCCTGTCCTCCTGTCCTTCCCTTTCAGGGCACCAGTCCCATCATAAGGGCTCTGTGGTGATCATGACTTGGCCCTGCCCTCTGCGTCATCAGCTTGAAGGACAAGCCGTTGACTGGTGAATTTTGGGGGCGAAATTCAAACACAAAGCCAACAGGATGAACTCCTGTGGTTGTGAAATGCAAAACTAAGCAGTTTTTAAGGCCAGTGGGTCTTGGTTCTCTTTCTTTTCCCCAAGAAGGAGGCTGTCCTTCAGGCCCCAGGAGACTGCCCACCTACCTCCCGGTGGGTCTAACTTCCTCGCCAAAGCCGGGAGCCAGCACCCTGCCCCCAGCACCCTGCCCCCAGCACCCTGCCCCCAACATTCTCTTATCCCCCCTGAGTAGTCAGAGCAGGATTTAGACTCCCTGAGGTCTTAAAAAAAAAAAAAAAACGATCAGTGCACACATCACCCAGGTATTGAATAGCGCCGAGAGATCAGTTATAGCCCCGCCCCCTCCCGCACTAAAACACTGACCCACTTCTCTCCTCTTACGGGGAGTCCGGAGCTTTTTAGAACTGGCTCAGCTGTCATTTGAAAATGCTGTGTCATCAGTTTTTGTCTAAAACATTCAGTTTGGGTCCCCACACAATTCTGACTGGGGACAACCTATCCCTGGAACAAGTGTTGGACAGGCGCACCCCTCTCCAAGCCTCTCACAGTGGAAGGGTGCCTCTGCACGTCTGAAGGGCTCTGACTGTGGCCCTGCCCTAGCACACACGGTGTCCAATCTCATCTGCTGGAGCTTGCTGGGCACTCATTACGGCTGGCCCCGCTGTTCAAGTGCAGCAGGGTTGTGTAGCAGTCAGAGCAGTGTGGGGGAGGGGGGTCAGCTGGTGCATCCTTGGCTTCCTCCGGCTGCTGAAGGGCACCTGGGTCCCCTGCTTCATTTCCAGGCTTACCTTCCTGCGGAGGAGGCCTGGAGGTCCGCAAAGCATCCTTTTTGGCTGCTAACTCAGGGAAAGTGTTTAGTACTTTGAGGACCCCGTGTTTTCACCCAGTATCAATAAGAACCTCTAGAGACTCTGGGAACAGAAGGCTCAGGGCTGGGTCAGATCAGCCATGAGCAGAAAACCAAAGCCCATGGACCAACCAGTTTACTTTCTGGTTAGGGTCTCTAAAGAGTCCTCCTGGCTCACGGAAAGTGCAAGAATGTCAAGGAAGCTTGAGGAGTTGCCTTCATAGGTAAGATGCTTGCTGTGCAACACCCACACAAAAAAGATGATGGGATGGCTGTCTGTGCCTGTAACCCCAGAGCTGGGAGCCAGAGCCGGTTAGGTCCTTAGAGCTTGCTGGCCAGCCAGCCTCGCCATAATGGTAAGCTTCCAGTTCAGTGAGAGATTTACCTCAGGGAATATGATGGAGAGCGACAGAGGGCGGTACCCCATGTACTCTGGTCTCTGTGAGAACATGCACCTGCACATTCATGTGTAGGCTCCACAACACACATGTACGCACTAACATACACATATACACATGCACACACACATGTGCACACAAATGCGCACACTCATGTGCACATGGGCCACCACGTGTACATACACATTGCACACACATACATACATGCACACACACACACACACACACACACCATGCAAACTCACAAGGTATGTCCAATAGAGACTGCTGCAGCCCTGCAGACCTCAGGCACCACAGCTTCCAGTCCTTCTTCAGCCTCTGAGTCTCTTACAGGAAGGCAAAGCCTGTGCCAGGGGTTTTACCGCTGTAGCACCCTCTACCTGTCTCCGCTGGCTAATTCCTGTGGACTGATCAATGTCGAAGGCCGGGCTCGCCGCCAGCCTGTGATGCCATACATTCCCGGAACACGGTCACTGCAGTTAGAACACACCCAGCCACTTCTCCACAGAGGCTTGCAGCATCCATAATTCACAGACAACACTGACAGAAAAGAAGGTCCTTGGTCTCCAAATCACACTAGGTAGTGTCAGCCTGGGGGGATTCTTTTTTTTTTTCCAAAGCAGGAAATGGGAAACTCTAGCCTGTGCACGCATTAGAATTCCTCATGTCTCCTGACCCGCATAAATCTCAAAATCCCTCCAACGTTTTTTTTTTTTTCCTTTCTCTTAGTTTAGAATTCAAATTCGAGGGCGCCAGCCAGCCGGTCAGCTGGAGCCCTGCATTTCCTATTCTTTTTGATATTTCATCAAAAATATCTTTTTTATACCCAGTATAGATCCCAGGTGTCCTAGGAGCATACACAAAGCCTTATTAGGCCCAGGAGAAGCTTGTAGTCTCTGCAACCTAGGCATTCCTGACAGAGAGGCACTGCACATGGCACACGGAAGAAGCTGCAGGTGCAATGGGCCAGCCCTGGGCTCAGGGAGGAGGCTGGTGGAAGCAGAGCTGGGAAGGGCTCAAGCAAGCAATAAATATACTGCCTGGTGCCTTGATTCATATGCTAAGGAGCATCAAATTCAGCTTTAATTGGTGTGAGAGGGACGCTTGCAGCTGCCTCAGGCCCACGCTGTGCACTGTGGGATGCTCCCGAGAATAGTGTTTAAAAATAAGCCCCGCAGGGAAATGCAGTGCAAACGCCAAGAGCGGCCAGTGATTGGCAGAGGGGGGCGGGGCTGCAAGGTTACAGATTCAATCTGAAAGGGTGCCAGACCCCAGTGCTCAGCAACTGTGTTTCAACCTAGGGTTCCAGGAGCCTTGGGGATTCTCTCTGTGGCCTGGAAAGAAATACCCGCTTCACCTCTTGCTGGTCCAGCGCGACTCCTGTGTAGAGGGCCTCTCTGGTGGGAGCCAGGTTTGACTGCTCTGCATGGAAGCTTCCTTCAGGCCTGTTTTCTCCTCTCCAGCTCTCCTGAGCCCTACCTGGTCCCCCGGAAGGGAACTTCAAATGGGCGGGCATGGAAAGCTCCGCACAAAGCTGAGACTTTCCCTACTGGAGCTGCGGAAGCAGGAGAGGATGACGCTTTACCAGGCCTGCTTCCCAGGTCGGCCCTGCTTGGGTGCTAGGCAAGCCTAGTCAAATTAATTTGGCCTCTCCTTAGCTGGGGTGCAGAGTGACCACGTGTACAGCCAGCTCCTGGCCTAGAGGCTCCGAGAGCAGGATCTGGGAGGGGTGGCTACTCTGTGTGAGTCTAGGTTGTAGGAACCATTGCTCATGTACAGGTCATAGAATAATTTAGTTGATTAACTAACAAAGAAGAGGCTTTCCGACCTTTGTGTGTATGTGTGTGCGTACATGTGTGTCTGGGTGTACGTGAATGAGCTGTGTGATTGTGCATGTGTGGTGAGTGTGTAGAGAGAGGGGAGGTGAGAAAGAGAGGGAAGGAAGATAGGAGGAGGGATCATTGCTGTGAGGTAAAGGAGTGAGCACTCCATATTGAAGAGGGTAGGAAACCTGAGGGGGGCGGTCTGTAGCCTTCAGGCCCCACTCAGGAAGCAGAAGGCAGGTGGGACACGTGCACTTCCAGCCCTGGGGCACGGTGGCATTGAAACCTGACTGGCCACAGTTGGGTTTTTTGGGTTTTTTTTTCCAGATGTGAAGAAGATTTATTATTTGTAAGTGCCATTTACAAATGGTAGGCCAAATTTACATCTGCATGTTTTATTGGTTATTTCCCTCCCTAATTTATCTATAGTTGGGTTTCTAATAACTTCATGGTCTGTAGACTTTGGTGGCATCTCTCAGTTTCCTGAGCTGTGTCCTGCTACTGTGACACATGGCATCTAAATGCAATTTTGAAACACCAGTTCCCTGTGCTCTCATTTCCTATCTCTACCATCACCAGCCCCAGACTTCCCTTTGTATTCCAGGGCAGCAGAAGTGTCGCTTATGCATGAAAATCAAGGCTGGTGTGAACCAGACCCCATGTCCATGGGGGGGGGGGCGGAGTTTGAGGGGAACTACAGTAGAATGCATCATGAAGGGGGTCTGCTCCTGGAGAGATCTGTGCCTGTACATGTGTGTACTGGGGAGGCTCTGTGTTCTCAGCTTGTATGCAGGGCGTTGGACATGTGTGTGGTAAAGCCAGGGCTCCAGCAGCACAGCACTGCAGTCTCTATCTCGTGAGTTCATCTGTGGCCATTCTGGCAGAACTGATGATTCTGTGACAGTCCCAGGCAATGGAACCCAGGCTTTGTGTTTCCACCTTAATGAGCATGCTGGCTGGCTCTTTGTCCTGTGGGAGTTCCGGCAGCTATTGCATCCAGGGTCACAGGCTCAGGCTTTAATCCCACCCGCTCATGGTGGACAGCACAGAGTAACCTCAGAGGAAGAGTGTACTCTTGGCAGCACAGAGCAGCATGGGGTTGGGTGAAAGCCCAGGGAAAGGCCCTGTGGTCCATGCGTGCCTGGACCCTCTGGAACTACAAGGAAGGGACCAGAGAGCTCCTCTGACCTTTGGGACATGTGGAATAGTCTTGGTGAAGGCCACACCGCTGTAACCCTGTTTAAGGTACTCCATGAATGCAGGGCGTGGTGGCACACGCCTTTAATCCCAGCACTCGGAGGCAGAGACAGGTGGATCGCTATGAGTTTGAGGCCAGCCTGGTCTGCAAACGGAGTCTAGGACAGATAAAGCTATCCAGAGAAACCATGTCTAGAAAAAACAAAAACCCTCCATGACTGAACTCCAGAGAAGTCAGAGGGTTCCCTGGGAAGTTGTGACAAGAAGGGTGGCTCTGCTTGCAAAGCTGTGGAACACAAGTTCAGATCTAGGAGGGTCCTGAGTGGTCCCTTCATTAGAACCCACTGTTGGCACATGGGGGCCCCAGTTCTTTACCGTTCTACAGGCTGGGTTAGCCTCCAGGCTTCCTTCCTCCTTTCGTGCTCCTATGTTTCCACACAGCTGGAGCTGACACAGCAGTGACAGTGGACAGTGGTGCGCACATAGGCTGGGCGAGCAGTGACAGTGGACAGTGGTATGCACACAGGCTGGGCGAGCAGTGACAGTGTGCACTCTGAGGAGTGTGGGAAGCTGAGGGTCAGCACATGCTCTGGTCTTAGCTGCAGATGCCCCAGGGATCACTGTGGCTCTGTAACCTCGCGGGGTGTCTGTGTAAACAGAAACTGAAGGTCAGGAGCCACCATGAGGATCTTTTACTCATGAAAGATGCACAGCTCTTGGGTGTGGCCAACTCTGAGGACTTTCGCCTGAGAGAGATCTCAAGTGGAACCTTTGACTTACCTGTCCACACCCTCTTATTGTATATGTAAGGCGTGTCCTCATTAAAAATCTCTTTTCAGGAAAACAAAACCAAAAGTCTACCTACACTGTATATAAAAGATACCATTTCCCCTGCCCCCCAAAAGCAATAAAATATGGAGAGCACCTAGAATCAATGAGGAGTAGCAGTATGTGGGACTTGGGACACAGCTCAGTTTGTGAAGTGCTTGCTATCAAGCATGAAGACCTGAGTTCGACCCCATGCACCCACGTAAAACAGCTGGGTGTGGCGCTACGTGCCTGGAATCCCAGCACTGGCGAGGTGGAGACTGGCAGATCCCTGCGGCTCCCTGAGCAGCCCGGCAACTAAGGGAACCCCAAGCCTAGGCCATGAGAGCTCAGTAAGCAAAGGAGATGGTCCCTGAAGAATGACACCAGAGGTTGACCTCTGGCCTCCTCACATACACATGTACACACACACACACACACACACACACACACACACACACACACACATCCCAAGAGAGCAATAATATACTAATCTGATGCAAATTTCTGCTCCTACTAATGTGAATGTGAGGCTCAGACCTCCTGGGGCCATCAGACGCATCCCCAGCATTATCAGGATTATTAGCATTCTTTATGAGCGGCCCATCCTAAAGGTTGTGGTCACCGCTGGGTAAGGCTGCCTAGCATGACATCCTTAGTCAACTGTGCACATCTGACCCCTGGCTGACTTGCCACCTTCCTAGCCTAGTGTGAACCAAGTTCAGACCTTCTGCAACAGAACTCCATTTCACACAGAGCCAGCCAGGCCATAGGGAAGGCTGACATCTCTTCGGGACAGGGGAAGACATTTGGATGTGCCATTTGGAGGAGAGAGGCATGGGAAACAGCAGACAAGTTTTCACAGAGTTCCAGCATTGCAGGAGAGGGAGCTCTCCAAACCCTCAGACCAGCCTTCTGGGAAGCAATCCCTTCTTCCAGTGCACTTTCACTCTTTCCCTGCGGATCTACGTCAGGCAGAGGGGCTGAACTCCATGCAGACAAGAAGGTTAAAGTGCGGTGTAGCCCTGTGCTGCCTGGACCTTGCCCTGCCCAAAAGGAAAGATGCTCAACCACCTGACACCCAAACAGTATCTCTGACCCATCTGAGTGGACATTTGGGTCTTATTAGTGTTAAATTCAGAGCAGAACAGTCGCCTGCATGCTGCCTAGCCCTCACACTCTAGCCTGGACAAGGCAGCCACCTCTCCTCTGCTTGACAAGGCAGGAGTGCTGTGCCTTGGTGAAGTGACCCGACGAACCTCCCTGGGAACTGGTGAGCGTCCGGATGCCTGAGGGGACCCTGAAGGTCAGCAGATAACGTACCTCGGCTGACAGTGAGGAAAAGGAATGTGAGAGACCTAGAGCTTAGGTTACTATGTGAGGTTCCTGTGTCCAGGATGACTGGGTCACCCTGATGCCTGCCTGGAATCATTTCTGGCCTCTCTCCCCTTTGGTCACTTCCTGTAGGAGTCAGTCAGCCCCTCACTGGGAATGAAGGCCACGAGTCCCCCGGGGGCGGACCCCAGCCCAGCGCCTGAGTGCTCAGGTGATGTTCCCCAGAGGTACCCTGAGCAGCTGTGAGGAGTTGCAGGGCTGTGACCTCAGCCATGGGGACATCCTCTTATGCTCACCATGCTAACAGAACTCCTTCAGCCTCTGGGCTGCCCAGCATCCCCTACACACACATTCCTTACAAGAAGCCATGAAACAGTGAGCTTGAGCCAAGAGGCCAGCCAGGGGCTCTGAGCAGTCAGTCCTGCTTGGCCTTTTAGAGTGGGATCGGAAAGGAAACACAGGGAAATTCACATTCTAGACTCTCCTCTGGGTTCTGCCGTGATAGCCTCTAGGTAAAGCCTCACAAGTGGCTCTCAGGACACAGGAAGACTTCAGAGTCACTCTCTGGCAGAAGGGGCATCCTCTGGGATTGGAGTGGTGAAGGCATGACCTAACGGCCTGTGCATCTATTAGGCTCAAACTAAGGAGGTATCTAGACTTGTCCCCATGGGAAAGAAGCTCAGGGCGAAAACTCCAGATCAAGCAAGCACACAGGTCACTGCGACAGGTGATGAGATAGGTTCGAGACCAGCCTCTTCCGCCTTTGGCCCAGGGCTCTCTCCATGCTCCCCAAAGTCTGAATGAAAGGCCACATTCACAAGCACACAAACCACAGTCCAATCATGTAGAACAGGGTTCAGAACAGCAGGATATACTTCATGCATGGACAGAGCTTGAAGGTAAGAGCTCGAAGGTCAGCGTCCTGACCCCTCAGTCAAGAGGACACACAGCTCAGATAGTTCCCGGCAAGACTTGAAGCCAACGAAACACTGGACCAGATCGGCCTGGGGTGTGGGGGTGGGGTCTGCAGATGTCTCTGCTTCCTTCTTGGCCACTGCGGGGCTGCTCCTTTGGCTTGTGGAGTTGCGGGGGGGGGGGGTTGGGCATGGGGAGTGTGGATGGTTGATGGGGTGGGGGTGGGACCTGGAGAATGAGCATTCCTAATGTCTCATCTCAACCTCATCCTTGTGCCCCTCCCCCATCCTTGCTCTATATTAGGGCACTTCTCATGCTGTGTCCCCTTCCTGCCCCACCTCAGCTTCAGATGACATCATCCGTCATCTGGACCAGGGTCATCGGCAGGGGAAATGACCAGCTGCTCCTGGGTGCTTGGTAGGTGCGGCCACTTAGTTTTTCTGCTGAGGTACGAGCCGGTTCTTGGCAGCTGTTACTCTTCCAGGCTGGCCTCTGTTATCTAGTGTCACCAACACATTGACTTAAACATGCTTTCTTAAAAACAAGCCACTTTTGGAAGACGCACCCCAGGATAGTAGTGTGCTTTACTTAGGCAGTCCTGTGGAGGCCATTTGACCCATTTGGTGGGAGCTTGGGAGTGTGGAGGGGGGGCGGGGGGGGCGGAGTCTGCTAGAACTGGACTCATCTGGGCTCTGTTGCGTTTGGGGCCACTCCCGGGGAGGCCTGGCATCAGTATGTTCACCATGATCATGATGATCATACCCTGGGGTCCCTGAGCTGTGCTCTCCAGTTGCTGTTACTGGGATGTCTGCGCTCCTGTGTACGGAACCCCTGAAGGCTGTCACATGCTCCCCATCCACAATGCCATAGTCCCTCCTGCTTGAGAAATCACTGCTGACCAGAGAGGAAATCAAACTGGCTGAGTCCTCCCTAGGCAGTGGCTGGAGGTAAGAAACCAAGGGAAAGGAGGCAGGACTGACAGAAGCACGCCACGCTCTGGCATCTGCTGAGCCTCTGAAGTAACAAGGAATCTGGGAACGTGTGAGACAGAGTCGCCTCCTCAGAGCTGGCTGCTGAGGTTGGCCTGGCCCTGCAACCTTCCCTTATCAGCTTTGAAGTGACAAAGCTGGATTGATGCCAAAACTCAGTGACAGGGAAAATATTATCTGCTGCTGCCTGGCACATCTTGGGGCATGAGGGCAGAGGCCATGGACAAAAAAAAAAAACCAACAACAACAAAACCCTCTGAGAGTGACAGGACATATGTCAGGCTCTGCTAGCCAACACGGCTGAGGGAAGCAACCACCTTCAAAGTAAACAAGCAGCCCACCCAGGCTGTGTCAGTCCAGCCTCCTGCGCTTCTAAGTGGCCACTCATGCCCTGTGCCTGACTGAGCAGATGTCCTCCTACTGTCAATCAAACCCTTGGGTGGTGATTCAAAGAGGCTCATGGGAAGGGGCGAGATGCTATGAAAGGAGCCAGATGCTACTACTTCTTCCGGTGTCTTTTCCTTCTACCCTACACATCACTGAGTCTCATGAGAGATTTTGGTTCATATGCATGCTGGGTAGTGTTTAAATCAAGGCAAATCTGTCAAGTCTCCTCAAATTGTTATGGTGACAGGACCCAGAATGCTTTGCAACACACTTGTGTTATCATCAGACATTACACGAAGTGCTACAGGAACACCGCCATTGAGACAGAGTGGTCCCTGGATGCAGGATGCAGAGAGGTCACTGTGTGGAATCCCAGAGGCCATCAGGGCAAAGAGTGGAAAGAAGGGTCACTTCACGCAGGAGGCATGCCTCCTGAGGTGACCGGCTCGTGGATGGCACAGCCTGGAACCTGGACAGTCACCTCTGATGGCCTGGGTTAGGAGTCCTGCATGGTGGTGAGGCAGAACCCATGCTAGTCAGACAAAGGGTGGGGGTGGGGACATTGTGACAAAATATTATAATGTAGCGTTTGAAATCTGCAGCCCTGTGGTAGGAGGCGTGGTCACTAGGCAGCTGTCGCCACCAACTACCCTCCTCTAGGGATTTTCCAGTTTCCCAAAATGAGACAGTGCTCACAAAACAGTGGCTCTCCACCCCGTCCCAGCTCCACCACTCACTTCCTGTTTGTGGGACCTCACATCCAAGGGGTCAGCAGGCATCTCCTCTGCCATTACTTCACACCCGCATCACGTCTGCCGGGCCCCTCCACGGGCGTCACGCCTCGGCGCGTACTCTGTTCTTCAGGCTAAACAAAACTTTACTTGCGTGGACACACAGGTGGAATTTGACTTTGATATCCCAACACCACCTCAAAATTTGTCAAACATGCCCTGACCATTTTTGTTTATTTATTTATTTATTTTTTCAGCCTCTCCCTGTCACCCCAGTCTAGGCATAGCAAAGCTCTATGAAAATGATTGTCTGTACTTGCAAGTGCCTGAAAGACCCAGCAGAGAAGTTGGAACCATTATCCTCTGAGGGGTGTTCCCAATGCCAGGGCACGCACACAAGCGTTTTCACATTGAGGGAGAATGAATGCCCCTTTGAATAAAACCTGGAATGGCCAGGCTGGTGAAAACAATCATAGCTATGGCCCGACTCTCCCTCAGACACCTTTTTTTTTTTTTTTTTTTTAGTTTTTCGAGACAGGGTCTCTCTGTGTAGCCTTGGCTGTCCTGGACTCACTTTTAGACCAGGCTGCCCTCGAACTCAAAGTGATCCACCTGCCTCTGCCTCCTGAGTGCTGGGATTAAAGGCGTGCGCCACCATACCCGCCTCATGCCTTTTAATTCAGTTTTAACTCTATCTACCTGGAGGCAGTCTGTGAAAGGTGCAGGCTCTGGGACTGGAGAGATGGCTCAGAGGTTAAGAGCACTGTCTGCTCTTCTAGAAGTCCTGAGTTCAATTCCCGGCAACTACAGGGTGGCTCACAACCATCTATAGTGAGATCTGGTGCCCTCTTCTGGCCTGCAGGTGTACATTCAGGCAAAACACTGCATACATAATAAATAAATCTTAAAAAAAAAAAAAAGTATAGGCTCCAAGATTGCTGCCCGTTCAAATGGCCATGCCAGCTGCCAGCTGTGACCCATTCTGACCAACTAGCTGTAATCCAGTGTAATTCAGGCCCACTTCACCTCTTCACTGGGTTCTGCTAATCTCCTGGGACAGCTCAGAGGACCCAGCAAGACACAAGCTTTGCCAGATGATTAAAGTAGGTTGTCCAGGGGAAAGAGGTGGAGCTTCTACACCCTGCCCCCCCCCCCACCCCTGCCCCCGCCCTCCCATTCTGCTGCTTGAAGCTCACTGACCTTCCCTGTAGGACACATGCCACAATCCCTCTCCTCATCTTTGTTGTCCCACCCCTCTGACTCTGCCTCATCCTAAATAAAGCTGGTGAGTCACTCATTCCAGCCACAGCCATCTATCCCACCTGTGTGCAAAAGACACACGCTCTACCTGGGAGACTCCAGGGCTCTCAGGCACCGTAGGGCGGAAGCAAGGACATAATGTGTGCATATTTTCATAATATCGTGGGGCGATTGTTTCTGACTTGTGCCATGGTGTGTGTGATCCGGGGCTGTTTTTACTCCATCCTAAAAACAACAACCACAAACCAAACCAACTGAACAAAAAAACACAAACAAAACAAAACAAAAAAAAAACCCAACAACAACAACAAAAAACCCGGTAACAGTGTTCTTCAGAAAAAGGATGCGACGCCATTGTTGTTGCTCAGTCAGTGGGACTCAGAGAACAATACCCCTTTCTCCAGGTACAGGATGCTTTCTTGTCCTGAGCAACTGGATCAGGTTGAAACAAACAGCACACTGAAGTGGAGACTGAGACTTCTACCTGAGCTCTATTTTTTGTAGAGCTTGGCCACCTCGGCATCACGTGCATGCCATCTCTCTAACAGACACCATGGTCCATGAACTAAACCTACCACAGGAAACCGGGTCTGCTAGACACCAGCATTCCCTTCACACCCACCCAGGACTCCCAGAGGGTCGTCTGCGCTGCTGGTCAGCTGTCCAGCCAGGCAGACCTTGTCACAGAACTGGATGTTCTCCAGGACGGCCCACTGAGTTCTCCAGATTCGTGTTTTACTCCTCTCAGGCTTTCCTGTGCCCAAACCCCCCTCCCCAGCAGAAACTGGGCTCTGTCATGTCATTTCTGAATAGTTAGTGCTGGGCAGAGGGCGACTGTCCTAGTGCTTGAAGGCACGGTTTCCCCTCCCAGCATGCCTTTCTCTGTTTACTGTGATGAATTTCAGAGTGAAAGGATTTCTTCTTTTCCCTGTGTGCATGCAGAGAGGCTTTCCAGCTCAATCACATCCACCAACGTCCCCAAGGACAGTAAGGATGTGGGTGACAGCCAGAACTGGGACTGCCACCCTCCAGGCTACAGACAGAAGACAGAAACTGCTGAGAGCCAGGGAGCTGCAAAGAGGGAAATGGCTGCCTGCTTATCAGGCTGTGGTCCCCCCTCCCGCTGACAAAATGCTTGCAACACACACCGATTGGAGTTTGAGGAGGCCACTGCCTGAGCTTCTGAGGTGAGGTCACACTGACAAGTCTCAGAAGGGCAGCTCATTCAAAACAGGAGACTGAGATGCCCCAAGGGATGTATGAGCCAGGCAACATGGCTGCCAGAGGCCAGCCTTGCTCAGTGATTAGGGGGAACACTTCCTGTGATGGTGGAGTGTGTGAGACAGAACTTGGGTGTGTGGCGTGTCACACTGGGTGTGAGGGAGCACTGTGAAAGCTGGACTTTCTTCTTCCCACCATTGGCCTTCAGGGCTGTTAAGAGGAGTATACTGGTCACACTGACCCACTGAGAAAGGAACTAAAAGAAGAATTTGCCCTGGCGGGGGGAGGAGCTTTGTAACCTAAAAGCATTATCTTTTTCTTCTGTTAAGCTGTATCACGTGATTCTATTATAGTGCTATTTAATGTATTGTTATATAATTATATATGTATAGAATTGTACAAATTAAAAAAAACTTGACTCCATACAGGGCTGCCTCAAAGGCTATCATGGGTGGTGCCCACTCTCCTGGACTTGCCCCCAGAACTTTTTATTTGGGTTTTATGATCTGGGCAACACACCTTTGGCATAAAAACACTCTCTTCCGACTCTACACCGCTGTCCACTGCAGTGCCAGCTCCACACCCTGGAAAGAGTTCCTTCTGTAAACAGGCACGGTCTGGAATTTGGAGGGTACACATGGTGACCAATAATGCTGGATAATACAATTTTTGTTGGATTCCCAGAAATAAAACTGGCTCTCAGGCAACTCACACACTGGCCCTGAGGGATTCCACTGACGCTGTGAGTCATAGGCAGGCCCCGCTGTGAGGAGTGGCTTCCTGTGGTGTCCACTTCAAAAGATAGCCTGGCTGCTCACACAGTGGCCGCTCACTAAAGAAGCACACCGTCCTTTCTAGAGCCTCTTCCTACATAGCTCAGAGTCATCTACCACTCTCTTGTTACTACACAGCCTGTGATCTGTACAGCCGAGGACCATCACAGAGAGTGAGACAGGTCTGTTTTCTCTCTGGAAGAAGTCCAAGGCCAGACAATGGCTCCTTCACCCCATCCTCGAAACTGGGCTCCGGTTACTCCCTGCCCTGGTACCAGGAAATTTATTTTTAGATCAGGAAGACAGTGTGTGGGGAGGGACAGTGTGGATCCTTCGAGGGCAAACAGTTAACAACTGGCTCTCAGAGCAGAAAGACGCGCATGCCTGTTTGTGTCTTCTTAGAGTAAAGACTTCTGCCAGAAAGGGGCCGAGCAAACAACTGACAAAATACGGCCCTCGGGTGCACCCCTTGTGCAGGTGCCGCTCAGGGATGTCAGGCAGCTCTGGGGTGCGCCACAGCTCCTGGTCCCCTGGAGCCCCTCCCCAACCTGCGTCTGCTCGCCTGAATGCTTTATCATCAACCTCATGCGATCTGCTTGGGCCTTTCTGCATTATCGCTCACCATCTGTGCGGCCTAGTTCTGTGTCAAAGTGACACAGGCTAGAGCGATGTCTACTGAGAAAATGTCTTCATAATATCTGGTGGTAGGCAAGTCTGTAGGACATTTTCTTAGTTACTGATGGAGGAGGGACCAGCCCATTGTGAGTGGGGTCACCCTTCGGCTGGTTGGTCCTGGGTTCTGTAAGAAAGCAGGCTGAGCAAGACACAAAGCAGCACTCTCCCATGGCCTCTGCATCACTCCTGCCTCCAGGGTCCTGTCCAGTTTGATTTACCGCCTTGACTTCCCTCAATAGACTGTGAACCCAGATATGTGAGCCAAATAAACCCTCTCCTCCCCAAGGTGCTTTGAGCCCTGGTGTTTCATCACAGCAATGACAATCCTTACTAAAACGCTGTCACAATGCTTGAAAGGAAACCCACACCCCACAGTTGATCGTTCTATGGAATTTCGTAGTGGAGATCATGTTAGGAAACCATTATTAGAATATGTTGTATAATCAAAAACTATTTTCTGAATAAATTAATAAAAAAAGACAAATTTTTTACAAAAATCTATTTTCAATGAAAAGAAAAGAGAAAAAAAAAAATCCCCTCCAAGTTAACAAACAGCTTTGGTGAGGTGGTGGGGCCCAGCTGCAGCATGGGTGAAATTGGCCGGCCAGGCTGTGGCAGCCCTGGTGTCTGGGACACATTTGCCTATTCAGATCCCTACCCCCACTCCTATGGGAAGTAGCCTTGGGATTTTCTGGGGCCATGTAAACATGCAGAGTGTATGACACTGGGACAATGTGACCTAGAAGTGTCCTGGGAGCTTATAAAACTCATGGATGGATTTGGAACATTCCAAAATGTCTTTCCTTGACCCCTGTTGGTTTAATTCCTAATTATTAAAAATGATTAGAGCCGGGTGTGGTGGCGCACGCCTTTAATCCCAGCACTTGGGAGGCAGAGGCAGGTGGATCACTATGAGTTTGAGGCCAGCCTGGTCTACAAAGCGAGTCCAGCACAGTCAAGGCTACAGAGAAACCCTGTCTCAAAAAAATAAATAAATAAAAATAAATAATAAAAATTATTAGATCTATTTGCTTTATTCTGTGTGTCTGAGTGTTTTGCCTGCTTTTCTGTGTGTGCCTCCTGTCATGCCTGGTGCCTGTGGCGGTCAGAAGAGGCTTCAGAGCCTCTGGAACCAGAGGTACAGATGTTGTGAGGCACCGCGGGATGCTGGGGACGGAGCCAGCTTCTTCAGGAGACATCCTTGCAGCTTCCAACCCCTGGTTACTGACCACGGGACGCCCCTGCAGCTCACAGACAGTGGGGTCGTCTCAGGAAGCCCTTGGGCTCACAGTGCAAGCAAGTTATCTAACTTGTGTGAGAGCTGAGTTCTCTGTCTTTCCTCCAACCTTTTCGGGGGCAGGAGGAATTGCACAGAAGAGAGCTCTGAGGACCTCCTGCAGGCAGCACAGCTCACCTGCAGGCAGCACAGCTCACCTGGCTGGCAAGATACTCCTCTTTCATGTGCAGCTATTTTAAACTGACTTTTCCCTATGCCAACAATGGTCTCTGCCCACCTGAAGCATCTAACCATCTAGTTAAGACTGGGGAGGCTTTGGGTACCAGTCAGCCTTCTTGCTCTCTGCTGCTCAACTTGGGCTGCTGTCCATCTGGATCAGGCAGGCACTTGCCACATTGCAACGTCTGTAATATATGATATGCAAACATTTACATAAACATTTGTAAATATATGTAAACACATACACACATATGCATATATCCCCCCAACCCCCCCAGTCCAAGTCTCCTTGCCATCCTGGACCTCCTATCACTTGGGTACAAGAACCCTGTCCTGTACTGAGTACTGAGTTATTCTCAGGCAAACTCAGAGAACTGATGGAATTACACAGCTAAGAGGAGGCTTCTGAGGAAAGAGATGGGCCCCATATACCCAGTTCCGTGGCCATGGGTCAGTTAGGACACACAGACACAGACACACACAGACACAGAGACACACACACAGACACAGAGACACGCAGACACACACACACACGCAGACACACACACACACACACAGTGTTTTCTCTCCCTTGTCTTCATGGCTTTGTTCTTCTGTGGGGTTCTCCTCTCCACACAGGCCACATTGACTGAGAGAGCCACAGGTCCTCTGGCTTCTTGGCCTGGCTGTCTGCAGGAGCAGCACTGCTCACAGACACACCCCCTCTGCAAGCCTCTAAGCTCACCTGTTCCTATAAGGAAACGGCCACATCTGGAGCGATTTACTTGATTTCAGTTTCTGAATACCACAGGGAGCCTCTGCTGTCTCTCCAAATGACATTTAAGGCAGCACTGGGTCCTCCCCTCCCTTCTCTCTCCTCCTCCCTCCTCTCTCCCCTCCCTCCTCTCTCTCTCTCCCCTTCTCTCTCCCCTCCCTTCTCTCCCCCTCCTCTCCCCCTCCCTCCCCTCTCCCTCCCTTCCCTCCCCCTCCCTTCTCTCCCCTCCCTTCTCTCTCCCTTCCCTTCTCTCTCCCTTCCCTTCTCTCTCCCCTCCCTCCTCTCCCCCCCTCCTCTCCCCCCTCCCTTCTCTCTCCCCTCCCTCCTCTCCCCCTCCCTCCTCTCCCCCTTCCTTCTCTCTCCCCCATCCTCCTCCCTCCTCTCCCCCTCCCTT
This sequence comes from Acomys russatus, assembly GCF_903995435.1. Classification (NCBI taxonomy): domain Eukaryota; kingdom Metazoa; phylum Chordata; class Mammalia; order Rodentia; family Muridae; genus Acomys; species Acomys russatus. The sequence continues at coordinate 57,524,428 of NC_067157.1, read as the reverse complement.
CTCTGTCCCCTCCCTCCTCTCCCCCTCCCTCCTCTCTCCCCTCCCTTCTCTCTCCCCCTCCCTTCTCTCTCTCCTCCTCCCTCCTCTCTCTCTCCCCTCCCTTCTCTCCCCCCTCCCTTCTCTCTCCCCTCCCTTCTCTCTCTCCCCTTCCCTTCTCTCCCCCTCCCTTCTCTCTCCCCCCTCCCTTCTCTCCCCTCCCTTCTCTCTCCCCCCTCCCTTCTCTCTCCCCTCCCTTCTCTCTCTCCCCTCCCTTCTCTCTCTCCTCCTCCCTCCTCTCTCTCTCCCCTCCCTTCTTCTCTCTCTCCCTCCCTTTCTCTCCCGCACCTCATCTCCCCATCCCTTTCTCTCTTCCCCTTCCTGCTCTCCCCCTCCCTCCTTCTCTCCCCTCCCTTCTCTATCCACCCTCCCCTTCTCTCCCTCTACCTTCTCTTCCCCTCCCTTCTTTTCTCTCTCCCCCCTCCCTTCTCTCTACCTCCCTTCTCTCCTTCCCCTCCTCCCTTCTCTCTCTCTTCCTCCCTTCTCTTCCCCCTCCCTCCTCTCTCTCCCCTCCCCTTCTCTCCCCCTCCCTTCTCTCTCCCCTCCCTTCTCCCCCCTCCCTTCTCTCTCCTCCCCCTTCCTGCCTACCTCCTTCTTCCCTTCCCATCTCTCCCCACTTCCCTTTTTCAATTTCCAATAACTGACTTAAAGAGTTTCTGTCCCTCCTTTCTTGCCTCTCTTCCCTCCTCTTTTTCCTTTGTTTTCTGCTTCTCTTCCTCTTTTCTTTCTCCTTTTTTCCTCTCCTCCTTTCCTAGTAGTCTCCCGGTCTCTCTCTTTCTTCCCTTCCATCCTCTCCTATACTCCCCTCCTCCTTTCCTTTCCCCACCTCTTTCATTTCTCACTCTTGCTTTTCTGGGGAACAGTGTTTACTCACCCCCAGCAGCTCTTGTACACTGCGGTGGGTGTGCAGATGGCTGGGTGTGTGTGTGCTTCACAGCTCTGTGAACCTCTGAGCTCATGTCTTACTCCAGCTGCATAGGACCTGCTTGAGTAAAATTAATTCTATTGTTCCAATGCCAATTAATTCTAGCGTAACTAACATATGCTGCCCAGCACTCTCATTTCCTATGGAATATATACCTCGCTGCAGGACATCACGGGAAAGCACCACTTAAAACCTACAGGCAGCTTTGGTTCAGCACATTTGCTTAATTGGGTTGCACTAGGCCACAATCAACTAAAATAACACACAAAAACGGTAAAGAGAATTGATGCAAATTTCACTGTAGAAGTAGATGGCCTGATGGTCTTGACAACAGCTATCAGCCCTGAAGCTTGTCACCTTTGCTTAGAATGGACAATCTCATTCGGTTCCTTCCAAGGCAGAGGGGGAGGAGGGCCACGGAGAGGCCACACAGCAAAGCATAGCTGGTAACTGGAATAGTCTCCGGGTCCCTCAGCTTGGCCTCTGAACATCTCTGTTCAGGCTTCACTGGCCACTTACAGTGACGTTGCATAGTGTGGCCATCAACACTGAACAACGCTATAACAGTCTGTGGAGACGCTGATTTACGAAATTAGAAGGTTCGCAGCATATTTACTTTCTCAGGTGAGTAACTCATTACTTTTTACAGTTCTAAGAAGAAATGAGAGTGAACTTCTGTATGTGTGTGCATATGTGCGTACGTACATGTGAGTGTACTTGTGTGTAGGTGTGTACATATACATGTATGTGTGTGCATGTGTATATTTGCCTACTTGCATATGCATGTTTGTATTGTTTTTAAAATTACAAGTATTATCTGTAGGCCCGGCTATCAATCAATCAAGACACAGACACTTGTTATATTTTAAGATAGCCTTAGTTAACCTGGGGCAGGGCAGATATCAATCCTCTAAACTGCCTCCCATAGCGGGGCAGGCATGGGATCCCTGCCTCAATCCCATGCCATCTGCTTCCAATAACTTCTATCAAGCTACCTCCCATCCATAATCCCAAATACTTGCTTATGCTTTTCATCTGGGCTGGATTCTCCATCCATGCCTGCCATGTGCTTCTCCTCCGTCTAACCCATGGCAGCCTTCCTCTCTTCACTTCAGGTCTCTCTCCTTTCTTCTGGTGGCAGTCTTTCTTCTTCCCAGAATTCTTCCCTCTCTAAGCCCCACCTATCTCCTGCCCTGCCCAGGTGGGATGGCTTTTTATTAAGCAAAAGGTGGGTCAGACAGCAAGCAATAATTAGCATCAAAATACATCAGACCATCTCCCAACATGTTTGTGTGTGTGCATGTTTGTGTGTAGGTATGTGTGTGTGTCTGTTGTGTGTGTGTGCGTTTGTGAGAATTTGTCTTGCACTTGACATCCACCTGGGGCCTGGGGGTCTGTCAAGGAGGTTAGGCTGGCTGGCCAGCGAACCCCAGGGGTCTGTCTGTCTCCATCTCCCCAGTGCGGGGCTTAGAAGCATGTGCTGCCAGGTCTAGCTTTTCACATGACTCTGAGGACTGAACTCGGGTTCTCGGGCTTGCCTCGGCCTCACAAAGGAAGGTTTTGCTGGTGAGTCCTCAGCGTCCCAGAGGCCTCTGTCCCGTCCAGATGATTCTCTGGCGATCTACTCTTCTCTCTCCAGGTGCCGTTTGAGTCCGGTCATCTGAAGTGAACCCCGGTGTAGGTTCCTCAGAGTGTGACAGCTTAGTTCGTTAAGTGAAATGCAGCAGCCTCCAAGGTGTATGTATATTATTGCCATCTGTTCAAACACCTAGCCTGCACCAGCCCACACTGAAGGTGGAAAATCAGTAGACTCCGCCCTTTCCCTGACCCACAGATGGTGAGCTTGGTCATATGACTTGCCATGGCCAATGGAGTATTGTGCAGCTATAGCTCACGAGCTTGTGCTCCTTTCACAGCCCCTAGGAAGAAGAGAGGCAGCGGACCGCCCACCATCCTGACAGTAGGGCCATCTGTGCACACAGCCATCAGCCAAGCCCTGCTTGACCAGCTAAAGTGGGGTTGAGTGTACACAGCTGGTAGCAAGCCCCACCCGCCATAGCTGAGAAGAGTACTGAGGAGCAACGGTTTGGCTGTAGTGGCAGGAGCAGACCTCCATTTTAATGAGGCTGTGTCTGAGCCACCATTACCTGGGCGTTTCTTCTCCTGAGGACAGCGTGCTTCAGCCACACCTTCCGACTTGTGGGGGCTCTGGCGTCACACCTCTCGCCTCCCAGGACTTTGCAGAAGTCGACCTCACAGGGCCAAGCCCCACCCGGCCAGGGCCAGGGCTTTTGGAAGTTGGACTCTGAGTTGCCCCGGCCTCTGAATTAGGAACGCTACAGGCTTCTGGTCTCCTACACCTTGGAGCAAACTTTGTATCTGATCAATTTTCAAAGCAAGAAACACATACAAATGCATACACACAAAAACACACAGACACGCAGACATATGTACACACAGACACACACATATGCAGAACATATAGACACACAATAGACACATGCATACACAGGTACACACACATGTAAACACACTTGTACATAAGACACATATACAGACACATCTGCTGATACGTGCATACACAGACACACACATATGCAGATATACAGAAATACACATGTACACACAGACACATAAACAGACACACACACACAGAGACACAGATACATGTACACACAGAGACAAACATATATAGACACACATAGACACACCAAAGATACATGTACACACAGAGACACACATATACAGATATACAGAAACAGATACACATATACAGACACACACACACACAGACACACCATAGACACATACACACACAGGTACACATACATGTATGCACATGTAAACACACTTGTACACACAGAGACACATATATAGACACAGATACACATGCACACACAGACACACATATCCAAACACACATGTACACACAGACACACACATCCAGACACAGACACAGACACACACACACACACACACACACACATCCTCCAAGGTCCTGCAGGGATTTTCTGTCTCAGCAGGGACAGCAATGACACTGGGTGCTACACAGACAAACAAGGAGGTGCCGCCTCTTTTCAGAGTAAATCATTCAGATTTGAGGAGCTACCTCAGAGGTGGGGCTGGCTGGGTTCTAACCAGGGTCCCAGCCATGCCTGTTCTGTCACCTAAGCAGTGAGAAGAGGGAGGACCCGCACAGCCACCTTCCCTGAGCCATGGACTAGATGGGCACGCTGGTCTATGGGAGCCGCCCCTTCCCAGTGACAGAGCACGGCAGCTGTGGGATTCTCCTAGAGAGAACAAAAAACAAAACAGCCCCAAGACCAGTCCAGAATGGGCCAAAGGCTGTTAGATCCCAACCTAAACTGAAAACAAAAACTTCTATACTTACATAGATTCTAAGCGTATATGCATGGGTATGTGACTTAGTCGGTGTTCTGCTGCTGTGAGGAGGCACCATGACCACGGCAACACGTATAAAGGAAAACATTTAGCTGGGCTGGCTCACAGTTCAGAAGTTCAGTCCATTGTCACCATGTCATGGAGCTTGGTGGATACAGACAGACATGGCGCTGGAGAAGTAGATGAGAGCTCTACATCTGGATCAGAAGGCAGCAGGAAGAGAGAGACACTGGGCCTGGCTTGAGCATCTGAGACCTCAAAGCCCGCCCCCAGTGACGCACTTCCTCCAACAAGGCCATGTCTCCTGATCTTTCTCAAGCAGTGCCCCTCCCTGATGACCAAGCATCAAATATATGAGCCTATGGAAGCCATTCTATTCAAACCAGCACACCACGTTTTCTCTTTAACACAACAGAGGCAAATACCACCTTAATATGAACGCAAGCACAGACTTGGTGCACATCTCTGTCTCCACACACACACACACAACACACACACACACACACACACACACACACACACACAGAGGGAGGGAGGGAGAGGGAGAGAAGGTTGCACTGGATCTCACTGTCTTTGAGGGAGATGGGCAAGAGGCCCCCGCCATTAACAATAAAAAGCTTTCGGTTGCGTGTGTCAATAAAATACAGAGACGTGGTCTCTCTTACCAGCCATTGAGCACCACTGTGTGCTGGATTCCGTCTTATTCCAAACAGAATTTAATTTATGCAGATGGCAGCATTTCATAGCTGAGCGAGAGCCTGCCAGAGACTCATATAGACACCCTCTGAATCAAGGTGTGGACTGGGTCAGTTCTGAGTCTACACTTTACCCTGCCCAGCACATTGCCCGAGGCAGTCACAGCACACTCAAGTCTCTTGCTGTTTCTCCTTCTACTCATGTGCACCTACACACACATACACGTGCATACACACACTCATATCACACACACACACACCACATACCACACATCACATCACACACACACACACCACACATATACCACACCATACCACACAAACACACACACACACACAACACACACACACACACACACACACACACATCATACACACCACAAACACACCATACCACACACCACACCATACCACACAAACACACACACACACACACACACACACACACACACACACACACTCACTTGCACGAGATTCAGATGAGAGCCGTTGCATTCCTGTATCTCCTACTAGAACATAACGCAGAGATCTGACCTCTCCCATTTTGCTACCTGGTGTGGGAGCAGCTGAGGTGTTCACTTTCTCGCCCAGAGAGAGGTTCTGTGACTTCCAGGCACGATGCTCAGCATTTGGAATAAGGGGTTCATGTTCCTGTAAATTCCACCCTATTTACGGTGACCATGGCCATGCCGTATGGACAATGGTGGGAGGGGCACCTCCCCTGGCTGTCTTCATTTCAGTCTGAGATCATAGTCAGGAAGAGTCACAGCCCTTTCTGAGCAGTCTGGGAACTTGATCCTCACTGTGCATGAAAGCCAGCTGTGGCCCAGCGATCCCAGCTCGTCTCTACTCACATGTGAACAAATAAGCTGACGCACCCAACCTGCAGGTGGCTATGACACAGTGTGCAGCAGGTGGTGACCTTGGTGACTCACGCATCCAGGACCTTAAGTGAGAGGCCTCTCAGGATCGGAATCCTATATTGTTGAAGTGTTCTGTTAGCCCCTCAGGATGTGGCGCTTACCCTCACCACAAACAGCCTTTAAAAAGAAATATTTATTTTTATTTCAAATTGTGTGTGTGTGTGTGTGTGTGTGTGTGTGTGTGTGTGTGTGTGTGTGACTGCAGGTGCCTGCAGAAGCCAGAAAAAGTCAGATCAAGACCTGGAGAGTCAAGGTTATTACAGGTGGTTGCAGGTGGTCGGGAGCCACCCCAGGTGTGGGCTGGGAACCAAACTTGGGTCTTCTGCAAGAGTGGAGCTGCTTCTGCAGCCCTCACACACTCTCCTTAAAGCCATGGTGTCTTTAGGGGACTATGGTAGAGAAGTAAAGTGGCGGCCCAGGTGGGGGTGGAGTGCCGGCTCCCATCTGCACACTAAGGATGCTGGGAGGGGCTGCTTGCTTACCTGCTTGGTCCCCACCAGTCAGTGCATCCTTATGCAAACTTTGAGGCTCTTTTACATCCACTGCTTTCAGCAGGCCTAGATGTGTGGAAGATGGCACATATCTCATACCATCAAGATTTTCTTTTGAGGCAGAGGCAGGCGGATCGCTGTGAGTTCAAGGCCAGCCTGGTTCACAAAGCTTGTCCAGGACAGCCAAGGCTACACAGAGAAGCCCTGTCTCGAAAAACAAAAACAAACACCCCCCCCCCCAAAAAAAGATTTATTTTTGTTTCCCTGCCCCTGCCAAGTCTGTGAGATGCTAAGGACTGAGACGATGGATTGTTTTCTGTTTTTCTGGGGCCAAGCAAGATGAATGCACAAGGCAAGAACTAGCCAATGCCAAAAGGCTAACGGTGGGGCAGCAGCGAACAGGGATTGCTTAGCTAAGGCCAAATGAGCACACAGAGATGGTGTGTGGAGGAAACGCTTAACCAACGCTAAGTGAGCCTCAGTGAGACTCCTGCTGTGCACCGGACCCTGTCGTCCTCAGCCTCTAAGGAGAATTGTCTCCCAGAAGGTGCCTAGCTATGGGCAGGTGCGTGTGACTACACATGCCTTAGTGAGCTTATATACACGTGCACGTGTAGTGACCTAGAAACCGTCATTTGGTGACAGGGAGGGGTGCTCTCCACCAACTGACAAGAAGGATGATTATAAACTACCTTTTAAAACTCCAGCTTCACACTGTTTGACTTCATAAACGGCTCGGCACTTCCGGTCGGCACTTCCGGTGTTGCCGTAGAGCCAGGACACTGGGGAAGAACAGCTAATGGAGACGATTGCCCGTGATGGCGCTCTCTGGAAGTGCCTGGCTGACTACATGCCGAGGGACCAGTACATAATTGTTGAGATTTCAATTAAACACTCGTTTCATATTATCAGAGGAGGAAGCAATTTAATTCGCACTTCTTCTGGCCGCGGCTCCACAGCCTGGCAGAACCTTGCGGACCGTGTCTCTGCGCTGTGCGGGTAAACTGCATCTCCAGGCCTGGGCTCGCATCCGCGCCAACATCCGTCCATCTAGCGCAGAGCGTCTGTGCCATTGGTTTGGGGATAGCCTCTGACCATTTCCCTCCTCACAGGTGTCCTCGCCTCAGAGAGTCCACACCCACCCACAGAAGGCCCTGGAGCAGGCCACCTCGGCTGCTGACGTACCGTAGGAGGAGCATGGTATGGTATGGTGAGATGTGATATGATGTGATACCATGTGATGATGTGATATGATTATATATGATATGGTGATATGATATGACATGATGATATGATATGGTGTGATGATATACGATATATGATATGATACGATACCATGTGCTGATATGATATGATATGATGATGTGATATGGTGTGATGATATATGATATATGATATGATGATATGGTGAGGTGATATGATACGATACCATGTGATGATGTGATATGATATATTATGATGATGTGATATGACATGATGATATGATATGGTGTGATGATATATGATATGATATGATGATATGATATGGTGATATGATATGGTGATGTGATATGATGTGATGATGTGATGTGATATGATATGATATGATGTATGATGTGATATGATATGATGAGATGAGATGAGATGATACGATACCATGTGTGATATGATATATGATATGATATGTGATATGACATGATATGATGAGATGAGATGATGTATGATATGATATGATGATATGATATGATACGATACCATGTGTGATATGATATATGATATGACATGATATGATGATATGATGTGATATGATGATATGATGTGATATGATATGATGAGATGATGAGATGATACGATACCATGTGTGATATGATATATGATATGATGTGATGATGTGATGTGATATGATATGATGTATGATATGATATGATATGAGATGATACGATACCATGTGTGATATGATATGTGATATGACATGTGATATGACATGACATGACGAGATGATATCCATATGATACCCATGTGTACAGGTTTTTTCCCATTGGTGCCACTTCATGATGTCGTCCTTGTCAACATAGCTCAAGACAGTCCTCGAGTGTTCACGGCGACAGTGAAGTGTGCACCTACGTCAGTGCAGCGGGGTAACACTGTAGCACCTACAGCTGTGGGTGGTGTGCAATGCTCAACAGTGACGAGGAGTGGCTGTCCTGGTTTGCTTCCCGTCGCTGTGATAAAGGCCGTGACTGAAAGATACCTGGGAGGAAGGGGTTATTTCATCTACTTCTCAGCCCGTCATCATCCTGGGGGGAGGCGGGTGGATGGGGAAGCCGAGCCTGGAACTCAACTGGGGCAGGAACCCAGAGCCGGAAAACTGATGCAGAGGTGGTGGAGGGTGCTGCTTACTGGACGCTCCCTACGTCTTGCTCAGCCTGTTCTCATAGATCACCCAGGGCCACCTGCCCGGCAGTGGCACCGCCCATAGTGGCTGAGCTGTCCAATGTCAGTTATTAATGAAGAAAATACCCCTACAGACTTGCCTTGCCTACTGGCCAATCTTATGGAGAACAGTTTCTTTCTTTGCTTTTCTTGTCCTTTCTTTCTCTCTCTTTTTCTTTTTCTTTTCTTTCTTTTTTTTTGGGGGGGGGGGGTTCGAGACAGGGTTTCTCTGTGCAGCCTTGGCTGTCCTGGCCTTGGACTCACAGGGATCCTCCTGCCTCCGCCTCCCGGGTGCTGGGATTAAAGGCGTGCGCCACCACGCCGGGCTCTTGGTACGTGTTTTAATATTAAGCTGGGAAATTATGTTTTAATTCTGCAGTTTTCATTTACTGGCAGCTTCTATTGTTTTAAGAATCCAATGTCTCATGAGTTAATTTCTCCCACCTCTCCCTCTCTTTCTGAGAAAAAAATCCAGAGTGTCATTTTTGACATTGACTTTGAAATGGTAATGCGTGTTACTCTGCAGGCTAAGATCTCAACGTGATTCTAAGAAAACCCTGCAGGCTAATGTGAATATATCATCTCCCACAAGAGGCAGACTCCTTTAATTTCAACTAGAACATTCTTTTTTCTTCTTTTTCATACTGCAAGCATTTTCACTAATGCCACCAAAGAGTGCCTTGCAAAGGACAACACTGTTAACAATAGGAATCGGAGTACTGCTAGCTTCTGGCACTGGAGGCCAGCCATTCAGAGCTTCCTTTGTCCTGGTAATTCTGTGATCTGTGGGCTGTGGGACACAAGGGTAGCCGACTGAAGGCAGTCTTCCTAATGTCTTAAACAAACATCTCCCTCTCTCTGCCCCAAAGCTTCCCTCCTCCCCGCCTAAGCTTCCTCCTTTCTTTCTTAGTGCCTGGGGCCCAGGAGAGCAGAGAACACGGAGCTACAGGCCTGCCTCCATGGATGACAATGGCTCACAGGAGCTTGCAGTGTGGTCTTGCAGAGCGTGGCAAGACAACCAACCGCCCAGCTCTAGGCCACGGGGGCCCCACCTGTCCTACCTAGTCATTTTAGCAAATGCTCTTTAAGGCAGAGGGTAGCCACTCCTCATTCAGGGTGGGTCAAGTGTGATAGGCACAAAAAGTCACCCAATACCGTAGGACAGTTCCTCACTCTGACGAAACCACCCTGGGGCTAGGCCTGCTGATATTCAGATGAACCACTAGGTTCAAGTAGGTGAAGGTCCAGCCAAGAGCGGAGTTAACCTATGCTAGCACTGGTCTGCCCTCTTTCTTTTCTTTTCTTTTTTTTCCTCTTTCTTTTAAGAAGGCCTCAAACTTGATGTGTGTGGCAACTGTGGGTGGAACTGTGACTTTCCGATCTCCTATGAGCCGGGCCTTGCTTAGGGCCTTTGGAGATGTGATCCAGCTGAGGGCATGCCTGGTGTTTTTAAGGAGGAAATGTGACATGGGGGGAAATAGAGACTCAGCAGGAGGACATGAGCTGGCACAAAGGGAGCCAGAGACTGGCAGAGGCCTTGGGAAGATTCTTTCTCCATCTCCAGGCGCGAGGCTCTGTGGGTAATTCTTTAATATATCTATCTATATTATATTATTATATATATTAAACTATCTTTAACTAAAGCCAAAAAACTAATATATATATATATATATATATATATATATATTCCATTTATTAAACAGAAAAGAAATTTGCCTACTAATGGGGTGGACGCCCTTGTTCACTAACACAAGGGGTTAAATCTTGGCCGAACGTCTGATGTGTCGCAGGGCACAGGGCACTTCTCTTCCTCAGAGTCGAGTCATATTCTGACTTTGTAACAGTCAGGGCTGAGGTGACGCTTTGCATAAACAAGAGGTTCAGAATGGCAGAAGCACTTTAGGATCATTTCAGAAACCGTTGGGAATTCTTAAGACAAAATAGATTGAGTAATTCTCTCTCTTTCTCTCTCTCTCTCTCTCTCTCTCTCTCTCAAAGTCAACAACTCAAACAGCAACTTAAAAAAAAAAAAAAACAAGCTGTATTCTGCTGTGTGTGGTGATATGTATACCCTTAATTTTAGCACTCAGGGAGGCAGAGGTGTGTGGACCTCGGTGAGTTCAAAGCCAGCCTGGTTTACATAGTGACTTCCAGGCCAGGCAGGGCTACTTAGTTAGATCCTGTCTTACAAAATCGAAGGAAAACAAACAAGCACTTTGACGCAATCCAATCCAAAGTTGTACGGATTTGAAGGTACAATAAAGGCAGTTCATTGTACATGCTGGCGTCACGCCTGAGCTGGGGCATTTCCCACGGTGTTCACTAGTGTGACGTGTGTCCCGGCAGCATGCGGGAATAAAGATCATGTAGTGCGGGTTCAGAACCAAGGCTGTAGAGAAACCTGTTGACATGGCGCTCGGGTGAGCATTGCCACAAAGGCCTCTTGAGTGGTTGTGCTTTTAATTTTGAATTAATTTCTGTTTGCTGTGTGCTCAGAAGGGCACACGCCTCGCTGAAGTTCTGTAGTCCCCATGTGGTGGTTCCAGTGAGAATGTCATCCCCACCCTCCTCCGCTGGGGGCCCATCTATTTGAGTCCTTGGTTTCCAGTTGATGGGAAAGGTTAAGAAGTGTGGCCTTCTTGGAGGAGGCGTGTCACTGAGGTGGGCTTTGATGTTCCCTAGACACTCAGCTCCAGGTTGGCATCAGGTTCATCACTGCAGAGTGAGAGGAAGAAGAAGAAGCAGGATGCTTCCCACACAGCCTGAGTGACATTAAAGTCCCTTTGTGCTGGGGTGTGGGGTCACTACAGACCACCGTGCCTCCTCCTGTCACAAGGGTGCAGCTTGGCCCATATGAACATTGCTGGACAGAGCTTTCTTTGTCACTCCGTGAGCTCCCCACCTCACAGGGAGGTGTCACACTGTCCCTGGGCACTTCAGGTCCTAGAGCTCCGCCACATAGAGACATCACATAGTGACTTTGACAGCACTAGGAGGGTTTTTAAATCCCGCAATCCTTCCAGCTTTTTCCATCTTCCTTTCAGTTTGGGATTCTTGCCAGGGGTAGGGCTGTCACTAGACCACCCTGGCTCAGCTCAAATGCACGCTCCCCTTTTGGCTCTCACCCATGAACACAGATATGTAATGCAGGTCTTCACCCAACGGCCCTGCTCTGCCTCTGCAAGGCACTCTTCCGTGAGCGGGGCACACACTGACTGCTGGCGGCAGGTGCTTTTCTGTGTTCCCAGTGGAAGATGGATGTGATAGACGCTCAGCTTCACTCCTGCTGACTGTGGCCTCTGCAGGTACCTGGGGAGGAAAAGGTTCTGTGTGCAGCACAGAGGCTCAGAGGGGAATCTAGTCCCCTTCTTCTGACTCCAGGGACAGTTCCACTAGCTGGATGACTGTGTTGATGGGCCCCTCTGCTCACTGAGTTTCTGTTGGCCTCTCCACACCTTGTCCTATAACCAGACACCAGCAGCACAAAACACTTAGCTCCTGTGCTGTTTTTCATCTAAAGTGCACAAGATGCCTCATAAATGTGGGAAATTGAAAAGAAAAAAAAAATGCTTTAGCCCTGTCGCCCCTAGGAAGTGTCTCCAGAACTGACTAACTCACTTCCAGCTAACTTGTAGACTCTTTCATTCACTGACTACTGTGTGCCAACACAGTGCTCACCACCATCCTTACATTTTCACTTACACTGACAAAAGCCCCACCAGGCTTTTATTACCATCACTGAGCAGATGAAAAGGTGGGGGCAGGAAGGTGCAGCCCCTGTGGTTAGTTACTGGAGGGCTGTGAGCTGTGCTCACACATGTGCTATGGCTTCAGCGTGCCCTGAAGTCTGGCCCACATGTAGACTCCACAGGATATGCACACACCTGCACAAGGAACCCATGGTCCTCCCATACATCAGCACACAAAGAAGAGATAGCACATGTAACCCACAGATAACACACGTAACCCTGCACACGCAGAGCCCATAGCACACACATACCTGCCCATGGAGCCCATAGCAGGTACACACACCTAACATACGGAGCAACGCAGCATGCACACTTGCACTAGGAGAGCATGCATTACATACATCTGCTCAAAGAACACACGTCACACACAAATGCCTGCACACACACACACACACACACACCCCACAGCACTCACACATACCTGTGCACAGGGTATGCACAGCACATATATCTCCGAATACCAGGAATTCCAGAGCACCTGTACATGCAAGAGTGCACCTGCGCACACACACACACACACACACACACACAGAGAGAGAGAGAGAGAGAGAGAGAGAGAGAGAGAGAGAGAGAGAGAGAGAGAGAGATTACAGCATATGCATACACCCACAACACAAACCTACAAGCATGAAATCGCTAGGACAGATACTCCTCCACACACCAAGCTGACAGCTAGCTCCTTTGCACACATTTGACCGCCCTTCATACAAAAAACAAAACAAAACAAAACAAAACCACCCTGTTATCTTCTGTTGTTCTGAGTTTGGATGGGCTCAAGCCAAGACATGTGATAGGGTGGGGTGGGGCTCCAACTCCTCTGGGCTTTGTGGGTTGGCTGGGTAGTGAACAGAGAGAGAGAGTGTAGAGAGCGCCATTGACAGGGTAGGGGTGAGGGGAGCGCAGGGGAGCTGCCCTTCTTACTGTACCTTCTGTTCCTGCCACAGACCTCTGTGTGTGCTCCGCCAGGCCTGTGGGAGGTTCTAATCCCAGAGAGCTGACTGTAGACATGGCGCCCACCTGAAGTGCTGCTCTGGAGGTCAGGCCCAAAGGCTCTCCGTTATCTTCATTCCTGTTGCGCGAGGTCCAAGCCTGCTCAGGAATATGTCTGACCTGCCTTGCTGCCTCTCTTCTCAGGTGGAGATCTCAGGCATCAGCGTTTTAGGAACCTGGTGTCTTCAGCCGCGGCCCGCTGGCCCTGGCGCAGATTCCTGGAGCCTTCCAGGTGTGCGTGGCAGAGCCTGCTCACAGGCTGTCACGCCCCTCGGGGAGTACAAGCCTGTGATCCTGGGACCTCAGGGCAAGGATGGCAGGCAGGGCGTTGTTGTTGAGGATGAGGACTGATGGGGCAAAGTCAAGACTTTCCCTCCAGACCCTTCCTAGGTGGGATTTGCTCCCTGTTGCAGTGCGGACCTGTACTTGACCAGAATTTTAAGCAGATTCTGAGTAGGTGAGGACTGCCTACAGAGCTGGTGCCCGCTGGACTGTCAGTGTCTTACCTGTAACCACTGCCCTGGTCTGGTCGTAATTCAGGAGTCACAGTGAAGACCTGAAATCTCACTGTCTCCCTGCATTCAGCAGGATGCAAGGCTCCAGACTCACTTTTATGTGCGTACCTCCCCTGTGGCCAAGTATCCTCCAACTGTTCTCAAAACAAAAGCGGCCTTAGCTCAGCCTCAGGAACTGTTTTCACATCTGACAGTGCTAGAGGCTCTTGCATCTTAGCGTGTCTCTCTCCCCCCGCCTCTCCCCCTTACCCCCCCCCCCCATCACATTAGAGACCTTTTTTTCCATGCATCCTGTGGAGATAATGTGCGGTGTGTACACATCACAGATTGAACGCAGTGAGTCAACATCTTCCTTTATTTTTTTTCTTTTTCCATTTATGTGTTGTGTGTGTTGCATGTGTGCACGTGTATTTATCTTTCCATGTAGGTGGGCATATGTGTATGTCAGTGCAAACATACATTTACTCATTTTTATAGAGGCCCGAGGTTGACTTTGGGAATCACCTTCACTCTCTCTTCTGCCTTATTCAGTGAGACAAGGTCGCTCGATCAGCCCGAGCTTCCCAACGTGTCTAGTTTGGCTAGCCAGCTTGCTTTGGGGATTCTCTATCTGAGTCTGGAATTACAAGTGGGCTGTCATGCCCACCTGGCATTCTCATGTGGGTGTCATGCCCACCTGGCATTCTCACGTGGGTGTCATGCCCACCTGGCATTCTCACGTGGGCTGTCATGCCCACCTGGCATTCTCACATGATCTGTCATGCCCACCTGGCATTCTCACGTGGGCTGTGGGGATCTGAAAACTGATGCTCATGCTTTCTTCAGAACCACGGAGCCATCTTCCCAGCCCTACACAGCCAACTTCAGTAACAGCGACACCACAGGTGCACTGCACGCACATGTACACAGGTGTTTAACTCCAGGCCCTTGATTAGCACATTCTGTCTGCTTTTGCACAAGACCATAGCCTTGTACACAGGAATTTACTGAACATGATTCTGGAGGCTGAAGGCTAAGATTAGGTATGAGGTGAAGGTGACCTTCTGGTTCATAGTGGTGCCAGCTCAGTGTCTCCCCAGGTGGAGGGGTGATTGAAGCTTTCGGTGGTCTCAGTGAGGGTGCTGAGTTCCCCATGACCACCCTCATGACCTCAGCACCTCCACAGGCCTCCCCCCAAACACTGGCTTCTTGGAGAAGTTTCCACAGGTGACTTTGGGAACCGAAAGCAGACCGTAGAAAGCAGCACCAGCAAGATGGGTTGTTCCCGACACTTGACAGAATTTCTGAGCAGCTCTGGAAAGTGACTCCAGTAGGCAATGACATGTGAGCAAAGCATATTTAGAATGTTGACACCAGGGGCCTGGCAGCCTTAGTACTCAGTTTTAATCCCAGCACCCGGGAGGCAGAGACAGGCGGTTTGAGGCCAGCCCGGTTTACAGAGCAGAGTGCTGACACCAAAGCTGACTTTTCTTGCTAATCTCCATGGGTTTTTTTGTTTTGTTTTGTTTTGTTTTGTTTTGTTTTGTTTTGTTTTTTGAGACAATTTTGCTAAATGTAGTCCAGGGTGCCCTTGAACTTGAGATCTTTCTATTTCACCCTTTCTGTGCTGGGATCACAAGAATTTCCCACCACCCCTGGTTTCTGCTACCACAAGCTACCTGTGCAAAAGCTCCCTGCCAGATGGTCCCTGGCCTCCACCTCTGTGAAGGGCTAAAGCAGCTGCTGTACTTCTGGGTACAGCTGCGTTACAAAGTAGCAAACGATTCGGTGCCTAGGACAGGCTTGGTGAGGGTTCAGGGCTGGCCTCAGTGATGCAGACGGACACTAAGGACCAGTTGTCTCTACCTGGCCATCAGAGTGCCACAGGGTCTGCTTGCTTGATTTTTGGCACCTGGATGAGGTCACCCTGCAGATGCCCCACCTCACAGGCTGAGCCAGATATTGGCAGCTGGTTTTTAGGATGTCACCCCATTATTCTGAAATCATGGCTGGCTGAGGGTCCCCCATATAGACGCTTGTTTGAGCCAAGCCCGTGAGTTGTACTCAAGTTATCTGTCTCCAGCCCAGAGCAAAGAGGAAACAAAATAAACACAGAGGTAAAAGCACGATTTTTTTTCCTAGTCAATATCTTCAACAATGTCGAAGTTATTTTCAACAGAAAATATCTGGAAACTGTAGCTATTGGAGAGTGTTCTGCTAGGAAACTATTTTCCATTTTCCTCCTGGTGGTTGTCTTTATCAATATTTGAATCGTTACATTGTTATGATTTCTTTTCTATTTCAAATAATTTCCCCAATCGGCCTCATTCTATCTGCACAATCTTGTGTTATTTTTCCTAAAACCTATCCTCTATAATTGTGCATCCCTGGGCCCCCAAGGCCTGGGTGGGCCTCCTGGACTGAGGCTGACACCTGGGCAGCTCAGCCTCTCCTCACGGGGATGGAGGAGTCACTGTGCACATCAAGTGCAGGCCTGGGATAGCAGGTCTCCGCTATCATCACAGTGACAGGCAGGCAGGGGCCACTGAGGTGTGAATTGGGCTTCCTTGCCACTGGTGGCCTCAGAAAGAGTTAAGAGCAGAAAGTGGCTCTGCGTTTGGAATTTGGGGAGTGGCAGAGACACCAACAGGAATTTTAGGGGTCACTGCTGGGGCCTCTGCTTGTATTTCCTCTCAAGTTTGTGTGTCTTGGCGGGAAGAAGAGGGAGTGAGAGGCAGTGAAGACGGTAATTAAGAATTCAATTCTTCTTAAGCCTTTTCCTCCCTTTGGCAGCTAGATGTTGTTATGATGAACGGAGAGTGAGCCACAAGGACCCCAGGTCCTGATCTCCCACCAGCACCCTGCTTTCTCTTTGTTGACCTCCACGGGACTTAAGCATGGGAAGCTGGGTGTACTCCCTGCGGGTGCCTCAGGCTCTCCTCACCTGGGGGAGGCCTTGAGGGCCCAGGCTGTTCCCCTCACCCCCAAATGCCCCCGCCACTCCCCTCCTCCCTGCTGTCTCTCCCACTCCCCCAGAGGCCCACAACCAAGTGCTTCCAGGCCGTCCTTGTGCTCCCTGGCCCCTGCCTTTGTTGGCTTGGCTCATTCTTTCTGGAAAGTTCTCCCTCCCCGGTGACCAGCTCCTATTTTCTCCCCACGCTCAAGCTAAACCCAGCTGCAATAAGCAGCAGTGAAGGGCCTCGTCCTCAGGGGCCTGGCCTTGCATTCGAGAATGTGCGAATCTGTTTTAGTGAACGCTGACATCATACAGTAGAGCTGCTTATGCTGAAGCCAAGCTTGTGGGGGGAAGTGCAGAGCTTGGTCCCCAAGTTCAAACACCCCCTCAGGCTGGCATCTGTGGCCAGGAGGTCTGGATGCTGCTACGGCTTTGTGCCTGCAGAAGGGGGTGGCTTTAGGGTGAGAGGGCGGCTGCATCTGGGGAAGGAAGCTTATGTAGTTGCACAGAGAAGATTTGCAGTGGGTCACTGGTCCCTCATCACTGCCCTGGCTGCAGAGGCCACAGCTCTTAGGATAGGCTGTGTTCAACTAGCTCTGAATCTCACCTTCCCTCTACTGGGCAGCTCTTCTTCCTGACACCTCGTTCTCTGAGTCAGTCCTGGCCGCCCTTCCACCCATCTGTGCGAGCCTGATATGGGACTCCATCGCATACTCCAAGCAGAGCAGATGACAAAAGTGGAAGAGCTTCCATCTCTAGACACAGATGCCTCAGCCTGCCTGATCACCATAGAAACGACTGTCCCTACGCCTTCATAAACCATAGCTCCAAGCTTTCTGTGAGCATGGAAGGAGCTGCTTACCATGACCTGGAGCACTTAGATCAGAATATCCAATAGGAAGGCGCACTCCGGGAAGGATGCTGACGCCTGTGGGGTCCTGGTGAGGAGCTACAAGAGCAAGTGAGTGAGTGGATGGTGATAAGTCAGGTAATGAGTGAGTGAGTGAGTGAGTGAGAGTGAAGGAAAGAACAAATGCATGAGTGAGCCAGGGTGAGTGGGTGGGTGGATGATGGGTTAGTGAGTGGGCGAGAGAGTGAAAGAATGCGTGAGTGAGTGAGGGTGGGGGTGGTGAGTGGGTGGGTGAGTCAGTGAGTGAGTGATGGAGTAAGTGAGTGGGTGGGTGGTGAGTGGGTGGGTGAGTCAGTGAGTGATGGAGAAAGTGACTGGGTGGGTGAGTAAGTGAGCCAGAGGGTGAGTGAGCAAGTGAGTGAGTAGGTGGGTAAGTGAGTCAGTGAGTGGGAGGCTGAATGAATGAGTGAGTAATGGAGCCAGTGGGTAAATGAGTAAGTGAGTGAGTGAGTGAGTGAGTGAGGTGATGGAGTAAGTGACTGGGTGGGTGAATGAGTGAGCCAGAGGGTGAGTGAGTGAGCAAATAAGTGAGTGAGTGAATGAGTGAGTGATAGAGCCAGTGGGTAAATGAGTGAGTGAGTGAGTGGGTGGGTGAGTGAGTGAGTGAGTGGGTGAGTGGGTGAGTGAGTGGATGAGTGGGTGGGTGAGTGAGTGGGTGGGTGAGTGAGTGGGTGAGTGAGTGAGTGAGTGAGTGGGTGAGTGAGTGAGTGGGTGAGTGAGTGGGTGAGTGGGTGAGTGAGTGAGTGGGTGAGTGAGTGGGTGAGTGGGTGAGTGAGTGAGTGAGTGAGTGGGTGGGTGAGTGAGTGAGTGAGTGAGTGGGTGAGTGAGTGAGGGGGTGAGTGGGTGGGTGGGTGAGTGGGTGGGTAAGTGAGTGGATGAGTGGGTGGGTGAGTGAGTGGGTGAGTGAGTGGAAGAATGGGTGGGTGAGTGAGTGGGTGGGTGAGTGAGTGGATGAGTGAGTGAGTGAGTGGGTGAGTGAGTGGGTGAGTGAATGAGTGAGTGAGTGGGTGGGTGAGTGAGTGGATGAGTGGGTGGGTGAGTGAGTGGGTAAATGAGTGAGGGGGTGAGTGGGTGGGTGAGTGAGTGGGTGAGTGGGTGAGTGATTGGGTGAATGAGTGAGTGGGTGAGTGAGTGGGTAGGTGAGTGAGTGAGTGAGTGGGTAAGGAGTGAATGAGTGGGTGAGTGAGTGAGTGGGTGAGTGAGTGAGTGGGTGAGTGAGTGGGTGAGTGAGTGAGTGGGTGAGTGAGTGGGTGGGTGAGTGAGTGAGTGGGTGAGTGAGTGAGTGAGTGGGTGAGTGAGTGAGTGAGTGAGTGAGTGAGTGGGTGAGTGAGTGGAAGAGTGGGTGGGTGGGTGAGTGAGTGAGGGGGTGAGTGGGTGAGTTAGTGAGTGAGTGAGTGAGTGAGCGGGCTCCAGGGCACACAAGCATCAGGATCAACAGAGGCAGGTGAGAAGGAGTAGATTGTTTCCAAAGCTCTGAGGTGGCAGCTGTCACTTCCCCTGGTTGCCACCTCATGCTCCGGCTCAATGATGCTGCTCAGACATCAATGCCCATTTCATCTCTGCACTATCATAGAGACTGGCATGGCCTACACGCTCCCCTGCTGGAGCTCGTGTGGGCATTTCCCCGCGGGTATGGGCTGCTGAGGCTTTCCATGTGGATTGCATATCAAACCTCCATGCACAGCGGCACGTCATTCCTACTGTGCAAGTGCAACGCATTCAGGGAACGCATTTAAACTTTTTTTCTTTCTTTCTTTTTCTTGTTTCAAGTTTATTGAAAATATAATAGAACAGATTTAAACAGCTCTACATGGTGGCTGAGTGACCTGCCAAAGTCTAGAAGCCGCAGCATTTCCTTGGCTTCAGGGTCTGCCTCAATGATCTCCTGGTCTAGGGCTGAGACCTCAGGAACATAATTATCTCTCCTCTCTCTTCTTCCTGCAACTTGACAGCGATTCCTCTCACAGGACGTCTCTGAATCTGCTTCCTCAGATGCAGACATGGCCCGCTCTCTTGCTGTGGAGTTTCTTGCTGGGGATAATGGCGATCTCCTCGCACACGCGCTTGTTGGTGTGGAAGTGATTAGTCACACGCGTGTAGTGTGGGCCGCCTTCTTCACAGTCTTGATGCGAACGTGGCCCATGTTGGTCGGTCTCAGTAAAAGAGGCGCATTTCAACTTCTTACCCCAGTCAAGCAGAAAACAAAATGTCTGAAGCCATCCAGCGGGGACAGGGTGTGTGTGTGTGTGTGTGTGTGTGTGTATGTGTGAGGTGTGTGTGTGTGATGTGGTGTGTATGTGTATGTGTGAGGTGTGTGTGTATGTGTGGTGTTTGTGTGTATGTGTGATGTGTGTGTATTTGTATGTGTGAGGTGTGTGTGTGTGTGTGTGTGTGTGTGTGTGTGAGGTGTGGTGTGTGTGTGTGTGTATCTGCCCTGCCTGATCCCTGTTCATGTTGCTTTGCTCCTGGTGACTCTTGTCTCTACTGCTCCCCAGTAACAGCTTTGATATTGAAACAATTTCCTTTGTCTGGTGTGACAAAAGTCACCATATCTGACACTACTAGACTACAGCCTAAATTGAATTCATATCATCTTTATCCTCTCAACAAGGGAGTGTGGGGGCAGGGGCAGGGGTGGTATTGATGCCCTTTGATAGATTACAAAAATTATGTGAGAACTGGTCATATGTGACTCTCCGTAGTGGTCTCATTTAGCAGCCTGATGCTTGACACTTTCTTGGGACACCAGTCCTGGTTGGTGTGGCATCTGTGTTTCTCAGTGGTTTGTACAGGCTACAGGTAGGTGGCTATGGTGGGGCCCTCTAGGGAAGCAGCGGGGGTGTGGCCCTCGAGGCCAGGAGAAGCTGTGAGCATTGAGTCCAGGGCCTTGGCGTTCTCAGCAGGGTCTGCTCTCCTGTGCATGGCTCTGCTTCTGCCACCGAGGGCAGTGTCACCTGTGAAGTGCAGCGATAGCAGCGTACCCAGCAGGTCACCTTGAAGGTGACCCATTTGTGCGTAGGAAGTTCTAAGTTAGAGGTGGCTGGAGTCTCTCTTCAGAGCCACTTAATTGCTGGCCACGGGGTGGACAGTTTTGCATTTAAAATTTTAATTTCAAAGTAAGTCATGCGAAAAATGTTTTCTCAGAGCTCAGACTTCTGCAGCTGCCCCTGGCAAGGTGGAGGAGGGGTTGGGTGAGTTTGCTGGGCTATTTCCCAGGCACCATTTTGTATTTAAACTAGTCCTGCTAGGGACATGGTGGGTGTCCAGTACAATATTGTGTCCCGTGTGCCCATCTCTGGGCTTCTGCATTTCAAGACCTTTAGTGGAGAGCAGACGAATAGATACTGCATGGCTGTGGCTTCACAGTGCATGGCTGAGGCTTGACACTGCATGGCTGTGGCTTAGCATGAACCTGGAAAACGGGGTGCAATACACTGGGGAGAGCTGACTCCAAGTAGCAAAACCCTACGGTGGGGGAAAAGTGGAACACACAGTAGAGACCACTGGAGACCTAGTTAATGGAGTGGCTGTGAAGACGCACAAAGTGGGAGGTAATTATGCCAGGCAGCTGAGGGTCACAGGCCTCGGGATCTAAGGCATCCATAGGAAGCAGGGAAGGGCTGACAGGGTGCACGGAGCATAGGCTGGGTGGCACACGAGTCTTTAAACCTCCCCTCTCAAGTTGGAAGAAGTGATCTATTTAGTGCAGTTGTTCTCAACCTGTGTGTCATGACCTTTGGGGCGTGGGGTTCGAAGGCCCTTTTCTCAGGGGTCTCAGATATCCTGCATATCAGATATTTACATTACAATTGGTAGCAGTAGCAAAATTACAGTTATGAAACAGCAACTAAGTAAGTTCATGGTTGGGGGCGTCACCACAACACGAGGAACTGTATTAAAGGGTCGCAGGGTTAGGAAGGGTGAGGACCCCTGAGCTAGTGCCACAGAGGCGCAAGGTCGGTGGGCAACAGTTTACAGGACATTTGGTCTGCTTTTCTGTGGCCCCACGGTACCAGCCCTGCCTCAGACATCAAGGGCTGGGACCCTCAATTCCACTTTGTATGGGTGAGGACATTTTGTAGCCTTCACAATTTTTTTTTCAAATTTGTTTGTTTGCTTGTGTTTTGGTTTTTCGAGGCAGGGTTTCTCTTGTAGTCCTGGCTGTCCTAGACTCACTTTGTAGACCAGGCTGGCCTCAAACTCACAGAGATACATCTACCTCTGCCTTTCCAGTGCTGGGATTAAAGGCGTGCGCCACCACGCCCAGCTTGAAATTTGTTAATATGTGAAGAAAACAGGAAACACTAAAACCTGGTGGAGGGACTGTTGTATTGAAATGTGTGTGTTTCATTTGACTTGAGTTCTGGACCTCAGGCCTACCAGGACCAGGCTGTCTATACCAATGACACCTGTGGACAGGAGGACAGTGGCACAGGCCCTTGGCTGTCTTTTCTTCAGTGGGGTATTCCTGCCTTGTGACAGTCAGTGTAGCATATGGTGATCGCTCCTGGCCACAGTCCCTCCCCTAACCTGGTTAAAGAGCAGCTGAGAACAAAAGGGAACAGGCTGGAGAGGAGAGCTGCTGTGGACCTCACTCCAGGTGCCGCCATGGGGGGAGGGGGTGCAGCTGCCTCTGCTGTGGACCTCACTCCAGGTGCCACCATGGGGGGAGGGGGTGCAGCTGCCTCTGCTGTGGACCTCACTCCAGGTGCCACCATGGGGGGAGGGGGTGCAGCTGCCTCTGCTGTGGACCTCACTCCAGGTGCCACCATGGGGGGAGAGGGTGCAGCTGCCTCTGCTGTGGACCTCACTCCAGGTGCCACCATGGGGGGAGGGGGTGCAGCTGCCTCTGCTGTGGACCTCACTCCAGGTGCCACCATGGGGGGAGGGGGTGCAGCTGCCTCTGCTGTGGACCTCACTCCAGGTGCCACCATGGGGGGAGGGGGTGCAGCTGCCTCTGCTGTGGACCTCACTCCAGGTGCCACCATGGGGGGAGGGGGTGCAGCTGCCTCTGCTGTGGACCTCACTCCAGGTGCCACCATGGGGGGAGGGGGTGCAGCTGCTTCAAAAGTGCTTATTTTAATTTTTTGTTTTTCCTGTTCTGTAGAATTAAGGATGCGACTTAATAAGTTGCTCATAAATCCTATCCCATTGCTCAGGCTGTTAAAATTACTAGTTCCTTAAAAGCAGAAGTGCTACTCAGTTCTCTTTGTGGTTCTGAGAGAATGGCTGGCAAGGTATTAAAAGCCACTCCTGGAGTGATTAAACACTGCACCAGCGAGACGCAGCTCACCTGGTTCTCACTGCCTTAGAGAGGACACAGGGATTAGGGACGAGGAGATGCTCCAGGGAGGTGCTAGCTGGTTCTCACCCCACCCACAATTCTTATGGGTCGAGGGACAGCATTTCAGCTGTTGCCTCAGGGGTCTCATGGGCCTCCCCTCCTAATTACCAATTCCCAAGGATTCTGGACCAATGCTTTTTTCTTTTCTGTTCTGTTCTTTTCTTTCTTCCTTTTTTCCTTCCTTTCTTCCTTCCTCCTCTCCCCCCCACCCCCAGCTTTCTTTCTCTTTCTTTTATTCCAAGACAAATTCTCACTGTGTAGCCCTGGCTGTCCTAGAACTCACCCTATAGACCAGGAACTCACAGCGATCCGCCTGCCTCTGCCTCTTGAGTGCTGGGATCAAAGTCATGTGCCACCACGCCTGGCCTGGCCTGGCCTGTCACTTTCTTTGGCAGAAACAAGATCAAAGGAGGCACCTGGGAGTCAGAGGCAGGTGAATCATTGTAAGTTTGAGGCCAGCCTGATGTACAAAGTAAGTACAGGACAGTCAGGGATACACAGTGAAACACTTTCTTGAAAATTTAAAAAAAAAAAAAGGACTTTTTTTTAGCTGTGCCCACCCTGTGCTCAGCACATGGAGATGTCTTTCTTCCCTGAGGCAGAGGCACTTCAGGTGGACCCCAAGCCTGTGTCCTTCTCAAGCAACTGTTTCTTTTATGTTTTGTTTTGTTTTCTTTTTCGGTTTTGTTTTGTTTTTGTTTTTTGAGACAGGGTCTCTCTGTGTAGCCTTGGCTGTCCTAGACTCAATTTGTAGACCAGGCTGGCCTTGAACTCACAGTGATCCACCAGTCTCTGCCTCCCAAGTGCTGGGATTAAAGGTGTGCACCACCACGCCTGATGCAACTCTTTCTTCTTATGGGCATTTTTGTAAAACCTTCAGGCTTAAATGTGGGTGTGAAAAGCCATAAGAAAACAGAGAACACGTTCATAGGTGTGGCTTTACACTTAAATATTTACAAGTGTTACAAAACTCTTCACAAACTAATATTATGGTGATAAAAAACTTTAAAATGCATATTTATATATACACCCCAGGCAGCATACTGTGCAGTGACGCTCAGGCCCTGTGTAGATATGGGAGAGGAGAAGACGCCGGCTGTGGAATCACGTGAAGACTGACGTGAGTGTCCGGCACTGGGCATGGTGGCTCTGAGCTAAGGCTGGGGCTCAGCCTCGGCAGGGCTGGCCTTCCCACAAGAGTCAGTTGTCTCCACGGTAGGCACCATGGACCCTGACAAAGAGCACTGAGAGGGTGGTAGTAAGTAGCAGGCTCAGGCTCAGGCCAGTCTGGGCATCCATGGCTTGCACATACTGAGGAAACCATGTACAGGGACTTTAAGCTTATTTAGTATTTAAATCTAATTTCAGTATTTATAAATACTGTGCCATACAGCTCTTGCTATTGTGATTTGAAACTTATAGGTGAGAAACCAAAGGCTCAATTAGCAGCATGCCTGTGGCTGTATTTCACATCCTATAGCCAGGTGTGTTAGTAACTCTTGGGTCCCCTGTGTCACCCCTCCCCTCCACAGAGACACTTTGGGACGCTCAGCTGTGCCTGGAAGTGTGATTCACATCAATCTGAAATCATAGGGGTTAGGGTTTTGTTTTTTAAGATTTAATGTATATGAATTCTCTGTTTTCATGCACATCAGAAGAGGGAATCATATTCTATTACACATGGTTGTGAGCCACCATGTGTTGCTGGGAATTGAACTCAGGACCTTTGGAAGAGCAGCCAGTGCTCTTAACCTCTGAGCCATCTCTCCAGCCCGCCACTGTGTATCTTTAAAAACAAAATAAGTGTGTCTTTATTCATGTATAAAGGCCACCATTTCAGGAGTAAGTATTTTTTATTGTATTTTTAAAACATGGGATCCCAGCCAGCTAGTGGTGGCACATGCCTTTAATCTCAGCACTCGGGAGGCAGAAGCAGGCGGATCTCTGTGAGTTCGAGGCCAGCCTGGTCTACATCATGAGTCCAGGGCAGCCAGGGCTACACAGAGAGACACTGCTCAAAAAGAAAAAAAAAAAAAAAAAAAAAAAAAAAAATCCTTGGAAATACCTAGTTCCATGAAACTGGGGTGGAAGAGAGACAGCCCTGGGTGCTGCAGAGGCAACCCAACATGAGGTTTGGGGTGTCGGGGGTATGCGAGGACAAGTGGCTTGCTTGTTTTGTTTTTTGTGACTCTTTCATTCCTTTACTATAATATTCAGGCTTGGAAAACAAAGTAGCTTAGGAAACACAGACGCAGGTGGGTCCTCGCTATACCCACATCACCACTGAGCCTTTTCTGACAAAAAAACGGAATGCTTTTGCCGTGAGAGTCGGCCTGCAGCCACTTGTAGGCACTGGTGTTCCTTCTCCCTCACAAGACCACACACTTGAGAGGACCTGTGAGGCGTGTGTCTTAAGACACTGGGCCCCTGGGTCTGCTATCCATGGGGCTGGAGCTCCTTGATGACCCACACAGCCACCACCAGAGATGCAGAGACCAAGCGAAGCAGGGGTCCCCGGAATTGAGAGGACCTCCAGGACCCCAACACCCTGTGGCTGTCCAGCCTTCCCTGCATGGCTCAGTCCTATGACCCAGACCTCTGTGGCTGAACCCCTCAGAGCTCAGTATCTCATGGCTGAGACCCCATGCTCAGCCCCATATGCCTCAAAGTCCCATGGGGCAGTCCCCCCACGGTGCCCCTCTCCTGGTGCAGCCCACATGCATGGCCCTCTCCCTGTCTGGTACTTCTGGCCTCACCCATGTCAGCAGGCCACGAGCAGCCTCGGGAGCCCCACCCATCCTACAGACTTTTGAAGCAGGAAACTCAATGTGGATGTTTGTTTTTGTAGGAATCTGTCCTGTCTCTAAGGGCCCACTCCCAGCCCAGCCCCACACACGCTTACGTGTATGGTTGAGTTTTGGTTTTTGAAACTGTCTTACGATTCAGGGTCTACGTTCATACTTACCAAAAACAAGGTATGGAACCTGGCAGGAGCCACAGGGGGCAGCGTGCCTTGGTGTGCACAAGAGGGACTAAAGGGCCGGCCAGGAGCCACCCAGGCGAGGCACCCTGAGGAGAGTGCACAGCCAAGCCAAGATTTAATGAGCATAGGGAGGGTCCCTGGGTCAGGGTTCGGGGTGTGTCAGGAAATAAATGTGTTTTGTTTTTTTTTTTTAAATGACTTTAGAGTTGGCCCTACAGTTTGCCTGTATTATTGTTTTTCTCTCTGAAAGGAAACAAGATCAGTTAAGATTTCTGTAACGATTTTTTTTTTTTAACAGAAAAGAAATACAGTTGCTGCTATTCTTTCACAGGAATGTGAGGCCAGCCTAGTTCAATATTTGAAGTTCGTGGGAGCCCAGGGGCCCTGTTCCACATGGAGAATTTCTTTCTTTTTTAGAGACAGCTGATGAATTTGAGAAATAAATACCGGGTGCTCTCTCTACACCCAAAGCCATCATGTGTCGGCTTAGGCGCCTTGCCTGGAAACCCACAGCAGGCAGGTTGTCCCAACCTGTCATTGCTAAAGTGTTTGTGGAGGTCACAGCTCCACTCACCTCGCCAGCCCAGTGCAGGCTCACTCACTGGTAAGAGCACAGAAGTGGCTCTGACGTGGGGACACTATAAGCTGGCAGCCATCTGAGTCCAGTAGCTCTCAGGAGACAGGTGTCCCCCCAACTTACATTGTTCTCCTCAGAAGACTAATCTGTAAGGTGTGAATCTACCACAGAAAAAGAGGAAGGAATACTTTACTAGGGAATTTTAACATGTATTCAAGCCTACAAGCAAGAGAGTAGCCACCTGGCTGAGTCCTCCTCAGCCACTGTAAGGTGCTGCCATCCCTTAGCTCAGCAGCTTTGGCCTCTGTCCTCTTTGGCTCCTGGGTCTTGCCATTTTGACTGCCCTGCGGAATACAAACACGGAGACTGGGTGCTAGTTTACAAAGAGCCTTACTTTCGCTGGTCTTAAACCAGCGTCCACCAACAGGGGCAGAGCTGAGTGGATTCCTCCAGTCCTGCGGTGAGTCAGCAATCTTAGCAGCTCTGACGCACTGACCCTTACTTAATCATTAGAACAAGCCAGCAGTGACAGACTATGCAGAGAGGGCGAGAACAAAGCCTAAAGCAAGACGCCATGGAGGGAAGGACTTCTCATTGGTGTTGGGGGCATATGGGGTCCCCAATATAGAGATTTCTGATTTTTTTTTTTTTTTTTTTTTGATAGCTAGGCAGGTTTAAGCCGCATAAGCAGACAGATAAATTGCTGATAGGCATTAATATGGCAGTAGCTGCTGGGCTGGCGGGGGGGGGGGGGGGGGGGGCTGGGCGTAGGGGAGCCAGAGCCAACCACAACAAAAGCCCTGGCTGAGCATTTTAACACGTTAACTACTTGCAGAGACAGACCGCAGACCAGATTACGAACTCTTAGCAATTTTGGGGGGATGGGGAGTGGCGGTGGGGTGTCCCGCCCGATTCCAGGTTCAATGGGTCTTCCCTGACCCGTCCTTTTTTCACCTTATTTGTGTTCTTATGATCAGCTGGCCGGGCCACAGCGTCCTTGGTCTGACCCTCTTTTTATTTCTAGGGCTTCTGAGGAATTAACAGGTTCTTGGCATTCTGACAGGCACACACAAATCTGTCTGGGAAGAGGAGACACCCCTGCCCCCACCCTCAGGGTGGCCTTGATACTTGGATGTAGGTCCACTGTTAAGACTGTTCGGGATCAGGGCAGCGTTCTTGGGTAAGAGAAGGAGGAGGACAGCACTCCAGAGGCAGAGGCAGGCGCAGCTCTGTGAGTTCGAGGCCAGCCTGGACTACAAGAGAAACACTGACTCAAAACAAAAACAAAAACAAAAAAACAGAGAGAGAGAGAGAGAGAGAGAGAGAGAGAGAGAGAGAGAGAGAGAGAGAGAGGAGAGTACTGCTTTCCTCAGACCCGGGGGGGGGGGGGGGGGGGGGGGCGGGTGGGTGGGAGCCAGACTTGCTCAGGGCAACATTCCCGGCACATTAGCTTCACCTTACACGCTCATGAAGATGGCTTTCAAAGTAGCTTACAAAAAAGCAAAATCAACAGGGAGCAGCGAGGTGTGGGGGTGGAGGAGGTGGGAGGTGGGGAGCTTAAGGGCTGATCCCTGAGTCCTGTGAGAGCAGGCAGGAGACTCCATCTCATGTGGTCTCACCAGCACCAACAAACAGCAGCAGGGTAGGCTGCACGGGCTGCACCTATCTTCTCTGCTCGGCTGTGAGAAGCAGGGACAGTTTTGGAGCCAAGTTTCTGCTCAGAGTCACATGAGGTGACTTCATTCACCACACTACTGAAGAGGATGGCAGAGTGTGACCTTTCTGCTTAGACCATGCACCCAGCTCAGTCTTCACCTGGAACTTACCCACACCCTTTAGTTCATCTCTGCTTAAAATGAAAACTTCAGGAAAGACCCAACATGCCTGTGGTATTGGCCTCCAGCAGGTAGTGATAGTACTGGATTGGCCACTTCAGAGGGCCAGGTAAGCAGGTGCCTTGGGCTTTCACAGCAGTGTCCTCTGTCCTCAGGTGGCCAGGCCACAGTCTCAAGTAAAAAAACCACAATTTTGTTTTGTTTTGTTTTGTTTTGTTTTTGATTTTTTGAGACAGGGTTTCACTGTGCAGCCTTGGCTGTCTTGGGACTTGCTCTTGTAGACCAGGCTAGCCTTGAACTCACAGCAATCCATCTGCCTCTGCCTCCCTGCACCACCACTGCCTGGCTACAGTTATTTTCTACAAAACAAACAAGTTGCTGCAAATTGAAAGCATTTTTGCTCTGTCTTGAGGTTTCTCTCCGTTGGGACTCTGTTTGTTGACTGGATTTGTTCAGGATGTGGACGTCTCCTGTGGTGGTTTGAATGAAAACTGGGCCCCCATAGGTCACAGGAAACGGCACTATTAGGAGATGTGGCCTTGTTGGGGGAAGTGGTTACTGGGGGGTGGGCTTTAGGCTTTCAAATGCTCAAGCCAGGCCCTGTGTCACTCTCTCTGCCTGCTGATCCAGCTGTAGAGCTCTCAGCTCCCTCTCCAGCACTGTGTCTGCCTGTGTGCTCCCACACTTCCTGCCATGATGGCAATGGACTGACCCTCTGAACTGTGAGACAGCCCTAATTAAATGTTTCCCTTTATAAGAGTTGCTGTGGTCATGGCGTCTCTTCACAGCAATAGAACCTATGGAATGGTCCAGGGCTGTGTCTAGCCCTCAGCAGAACCCTGTGTACATAGAAACCAGGGTTGGTTTCCTTTCCTTTAGGGTGGGGAGGAGCGAAGGCGGCTAATCACTTATAAACTGGTTTGTGCCGGGAGCTCTGTGAGGAGAAAGACATCTGAGGCTCATGGTCTCTTGTTCTGCTGGTGACTGAGCACAGGGCCTTGTTGTGCAAGGCAGCAGGCATGTTGCCCAAGGTTCCAAAACTGTGTTAGAAAATATAGCATATATCAATATGTCTTCACTGGCTGTCTTTTGATGCTCATGTGATTTAAGGGAATTTATATATCGTTACAATTTTCTGTATTTTTTTTTTTAATTATCTGTTAGCTGGGCATGGTGGCACACACCTTTAATGCCATCACTCGGGAGACAGAGGCAGGTGGATCTTTATGAGTTCAAGGCCAGCCTGGTCTACAAAGCGAGTCTAGGACAGCCAAGGCTACACAGAGAAACCCTGTCTCGAAACAAAACAAAACAAAACAAAACAAAACAAAACAAAGGTCTCTGAGTGGCCAGAGGGCTGGTTTGATTATGTGTTCACTTAAATCTGTAATAAAACAAATCAGTTTTGAGAGCTACTTTTAAATCCTGGTGGTTCAAGGCAAAGGCTGTAACACTTTAAAAGGATGCTTAGAAAAAAAAAAACTAGGCCAATCTGAAATATATGTTTCTGTCTGGGGAATAAAAATGTGATTTTTGTTTTATTTATTTTTAAAAATCTTTTTGAGAAGAGAGAAATCACTTTACCATCCTGTTTTTCTTTCTAGGAGGTTTGTTTAAGGTTCTCTGCTCACCCCTGAGTTGAGGAACACCTGAAGACCACTGATTGGGAAACCTAAGGATTTTATCTGTCTGTATGAGAGTCAGCCTGGCCACGAAGGTTGCTGGAAGGAAACCCAAACAGCTTTCAATCAAACTACGGCGAGGGTGCCAATGAGGACAGCAAGGGGCTTGTCTCCAGTAGACTTCCCAGCCCGCCGGCATGTCTTACAGTTCTGTTACATACATGTGTGCCCTAATTCGCTCTCTATATGTTGTGGTGAAACACTGTGGCCGAAAGCAACTTGGGCAGGAAAGGGTTTGTTTGGCACACACATCCTGGATCATTGCTTTATTTAAGGAACCAGAGACAGGAACTCAAGCAGAGAATAAAACAGAAGCCATGGAGGGATGCTGCTTACCGGCTTGCTCCCCATGGCTCGCTCAGACTGCTTTTTTATAGTGTCCAGGACCACCTGCCCAGGGGTGGCACAACTCACAGTGCGCTGGCCATCTCAGATCAAGAAAATGCCCCCACAGACTCCTCTTAGCACGTAACTCTCAAGGGTGTCAAGTTGAGCCCCAAACCAACCAGGGCACTTGTGCCTGCACAAATAGTACATAATTATTCTGCGTGTTTTCTGTATGAAGCGTTGATAAGAGAAAAAATTCAAACATGTTCTAGATTAAGTGACAGACTGGAGGGCTGGTGGAAAGGAAGTTTATCTTTAGTGACCACGGCAGTCTAAGCCAAAGAGGAAAAGGGAGGCGGCCGCTCCACATTCCTGTGTGTGCTGAAGACCAGACACACTGAATCCAGCTGGTAGAGCCAACCACCCAAGACGGGCAAACCTTCCCTCTGCGAGTGCTGCTCCTGCCTCACTCAGGTTTTCACAGCTTCACCTCCCGTCAGCAGTGGTGGAAGTGGTTGGCTTCTTCACTCTTGGTTTCCTCATAAAATGCCTTGGCTCGGCAAGTATGGTGGTGTCAAAGGTAAAGCAGGACATGCCCCCACCTGGGGACTATGGCCCCATGGAACGTACCCCGCCGGGGAGTGTCGGGCTACAGCATGTTCGCTGTGGGCATCCGGCCTGATGTTTGGCCACTGGAGAATGATGAAGTGAGCGTGGGCGCCTGCAGATCGAGGACTTGGAGGCCCCGATTGCCTTCATGCCGCTCTTCCTGGCAGAGAAGGACCAGAGGACCCTGCAGGTGCTTCGGGAGAACCTGGAAGAGGAGGCCATCATCCTGAAAGACGTGCCTGACTGGAAGGTGGGAGAGTCTGTGTTCCACACCACGTGATGGGTGCTGCCCCTCCTGGGCAAGTTGTACGGGCTGCACACCGAGGAGATGCACAGTGCCAACCTCGGCTTCACCTGGTACACTTAGGGGCCAAGCCGATGCCTGTAATAAAAAATAGTTTTTTGGGCTGGAGAGATGGCTCAGAGGTTAAGAGCACTGACTGCTCTTCCCAAGGTCATGAGTTCA
This sequence comes from Acomys russatus, assembly GCF_903995435.1. Taxonomy (NCBI): domain Eukaryota; kingdom Metazoa; phylum Chordata; class Mammalia; order Rodentia; family Muridae; genus Acomys; species Acomys russatus. Next base: position 57,492,622 of record NC_067157.1, on the reverse strand, counting down.
ATTCCCAGCAACCACATGTTGGCTCCCATCCATCTATAACAAGATTTGTATACATAATAAATAAATAAATATTTTAAAAAATAGTATTTTTTTAAAAAGCCTTGGCTCTTTGGGCCCGCCCCTCATTTTCCTACACCCATCTCACTGCCGCTTGTGCTTTTGGGATCTGATCACAGCTAGTTCTTTGCTCTTTGCCTTGTACCAGCCCCTGTGCCAACTCAAAGAACCCTTTATTTCAGAGAGCTCCCCGTGTTGACTTTCCAACTTAGCACTGAAGGTACAGTTTTGAAATCTACACACTCAGTACTGTGACTTTTATCTTTAAGTTGTTTTGAGTCACCCGTCGTAACACCCTATGACGCTTACTTGTAGATGGCTGTGATAAGTCATCACTCCTTCTACTTATTCTTAGTCTCGCTGCGACAGAGTGGCCTTCAGGCCGCTGTTTTTGGTGCCAGGGCCTGAACGCAGGCTTGCCCACTCACACGTCCTTTTCATTTCTAGGTTTCATTCAGCTGGCTTTGATGCCAGGATAATGCCAGTTTGGCAGAACATGTTCACAAGTATTTGTGCCATTGCCACCCACCATCATGGGAGGACTGTGCCACATAGTACTAACCCGGGGGTTTCAAATCAAACTTTAGAGTTAAAAATGGCTTCTCCAGGGCTGGAGAGATGGCACAGCGGTTATAGAGCACTATCTGCTCTTCCAAAGGACCTGGGTTCAATTCTGAGCAGCCACATGGTGGCTCACAACCATCTATATTGGGATCTGCTGCCCTCTTCTGGCCTGCAGGTGTACATGCAGATAGAGCATTCATTTGTAAAATAATTCTTTTTTTTTTTTTTTTATTTACTTTATTTTATTTTTTTATTTTAAAGGCTTCTCCTTGATGCTTGTAGTTTTGGACAGCCATAAAGCAGAACAGTTGTCAGTTGACTCATTGTAAGCAGATCGCCCATGTGTGTTTTTCCAGTTATTTGTTTGTAGTAGTTTTTGATATTGCTTTAATTTCTTCTTATTTAAAATTGCATCATTTGTCTTCCAAAATTTGTGGGTTTTTTTTCCCTCCAGAGATATCTCTGTTGTTGACTGTGATTTTCTCCCATTGTGGTCATAATAATTCATTTCCTTTTTATTGATTTTAATGATTTTAGGTGCACGAAGACTTCTTTGTGGCTAAAATGTAGTCTATCTTCCTAAATGTTCCATGTGCAGTTAAAAAGGATAGGTTGCCTTCAGCTTGGGGAAAAGGGACATAAAATGCCAACAAAGCCAAGTGGACTGCTGGGGCGGTCCTTTTGGGCACTGTGTAAAGACTGTCCTTTGTGCGTTCAAATGCTGGCAGAGATCTGATCACAGGCTGGACTTTGGTATTGTTATTCTTTGGCTGCATTGTATTTTTTAAACACTCCCCTCCGACACCTTCTGATTGGGCAATAAGGAGCTGAATGGCCAATACACGAGGCAGGAGAGAATAGGCGGGACTTCCAGGCAGAGATAGGCACTCTGGTAAAGAAACAGGAGCGGAAAGAGTCGCCGGCCAGATAAAGAGGAAGAAACAGGTGCGGGGACTAAGAGTCCGAGAAGTAATGAGTGTGGATTAATTTAAAAGGAACAATTTAAGTGAAGAGCTGATTGGGGAACAACCTAAGCTAAGGCCAAGCATTAATAATTAATAAGACGTCTCTGTGTCATTATTCGGGAGCTGGCAGCCCAAAGAAATCCCTGTTTTAGTGGGCAGCAAAGTTTTCTCAGCTGGGAGTGACGGTGCACACCTTTATTCCCAGCACTCGGGTGCAGAGGCAGGCAAATGTATGTGAGTTCGAGGCCAGCCTAGTCCATAAAGAAAGTTGCAGGACAGCCAGGGCTACACGGAGAAACCTTGTCTCGAAAAACAAAACAATCCCCCCAAAACACAACGAACAAAAACCCCGAAGTACTATGAGGGCTGGTGAGATGGCTCAGTGGTTAAGAGCACTGTCTTTTTTCCCAGAGGCCCTGAGTTCAATTCCCAGCAATCACATGCTGGCTCACAACCATCTATAATTTGATCTGGTGCCCTCTTCTGGCCTGCTGATGTACATGCAAGTAGAGTGCTCATACATAAACACAATAAATAAAAAATAATAAGGGCTGGAGAGATGGCTCAGTGGTTTAGAGCACTGCTCTTTCAGAGGTCCTGAGTTCAATTCTCAGCAATCATATGGTGGCTCACAGCCACCTATAATGTGACAATAAATAAAATAAATAAAAATTTAAAAATCTTAAAAAAAAAAAAAAAGGGTTTCTCATGTGCTATGTTCTTACTGGTCTATCTGTTAACTGTTGGTGTTTCATACTCACTTATTAAGTAGCTACGTCTCATCTGTCTCACCTTGAAATCCCAAAATTTTTATATCAACTTTCTGTGATTTATTCAGCACCTAAACATTTAGAATTGTTGTGTCTCTTTGTCATTGACCTCCTTCTTCTTACCAAATATCAGTACAGAATCTCTCTTTTCTGATTATGACAATGATATGTAATGTTCTTGCGACCAGTGACAGCACGGTATATTTTGTCCATAGTTGCCCCCACCCCCCAACTCTGCCTCTCTGCCTCTCCCCTCCTCTCAGCTCCCTTTTCAGCACTGGAGAATGAAGCCAGTGTGAGCCTCCACCACTGGGACACATCTCCAGATCTCTTTTTGTCTTTTATCTTGAGAAGAAGGGGTCTCATGAAATTGCCCAGACTTGCTGTATAGCTCTTTATCCCAGGCAGGTCTTGAACTTGTGGCTCTCCTGCCTTCACTTCCAAGGAGCTAAGATGGCAAGCCTGAGCCACCAGGTTCATCTTTGGCTTTTCCAGGCAAGGCTTCACTGTGCAGCCTTGGCTGTCCTGAACTTTGTAGACCAGGCTGGCCTCGAACTCACAGAGATCCCACAGTGCAGGGATTACAGGCCATTTCTCAGTCAAGGCTCCTTCCTTTCAGATGACTCCAGCTTGTGTCAAGCTGACATGGAACTAGCCTGCACACCTCCCCGCCTTCCATGTGTGTCACCACATCTGGGTCCATCGGCTTCTTTGCATTTGAAGTGCATGTCTTTCAGGCAGGTCGTTGCTTGCTCTTGCTTCTCCGCCCACTGCAGTATTGCTTGTGGTCAACCTGTGTGCTTCTTAGTGGCTACCTTCAGGTCGATGGTGCCTGTTTGCTTTAGAGCCTCCCCGTTAGTTTTTGGGTCCCCTCTCCTTGCTCTGCTATGTTTGAATTAACTGGGCCTGTTTCATCTTCTCTGCTGGGCTGTTGACTCTGACATCTTTTCCTACTCCAGTGATGGCTCAACATTTGCAGGACGCATGTCACAGTCCATCTTCCTGGCATCACCCCATCGAACCACTTACTGTAAGGAATAAAAGGTAATGGTCCCGCCAGGCGTGGTGGCGCACGCCTTTAATCCCAGCACCTGGGAGGCAGAGGCAGGTGGATTGTTGTAAGTTTGAGGCCATCCTGGTCTACAAAGCTAGTCCAGAACAGCCAAGGCTACACAGAGAAACCTTGTCTTAAAATAAATAAATAAATAAAATAAAAAATAAAAAAAGTAATGGTCCATTTTCAAAAGTGACTTGAGTCAGCTTAGGTCTGGGAAGAGGTGAATAGGAAAACACTGGCCCCTGCTAACACCTGCTCACTTAGGAACCCTGACCCAAACTAAATTTAGATTAGGAAATTATGAGCAGCCAGCCTTGCCTAATGGCTTCCTGGCACACCAAGGCCATCCACCTGGTACGTTCTTTAATGAGCAGGGATGAATCCTCATATAGTCTTTTTGAGAAACAAACAGAAGAGGCAGAGAGAAAGTTAAGACCCAGAAGCCCTCAACCAATGAGGGAAAAGGGGAGGGGCCTGCACTGGGGGGTATAAAAAGTGCTCGTTGGTAGTCATGGTGGAGACTCACTCACGTTTACGGCTTCATGTGACTTGTTCTACCTCGATTGAGAACAAACCTGCCTCAGAACCCCCATGGACTTGGTGTGCGTTCCTCTTGGGTAGACGCTGGAGCGTGGGTGTCTGTGCACTATTGCCAAGCTGTTTTTTTGGATGTGAGTTTATGACAGCAGTCTGCACACATGAGCCTTCCTTTTAATCTAATCTGATGGCTTCTGCCTTATAATTGGGACACTTAACGCTGTCTGCTTCCCACGATGGTTGATGTGGTCTCTTGCTAGTGCTGGCTTTGTTTGATTTGGAGACAGGGTCACTCTATGTGGCCCTGGCTGTCTTGGAACTTGTTCCAGCCTCTCTGGTGCTGGGAGTAAGAGTGTGTGCCCCCATCACTGCCCCTTGCTCGTGCTTTGCTTGTTGGCCTGTCTGTCCTGTCTTCCATGTTGGATGCATTCCACTTTTCTAGTCACAGTGTGCATGGCCCGTCGGCACTTTCCTTCTGTGGCGGGGGATCTTTGTTCACAGCTGGTTCAGGCAGCCTCCAGTCTCCCCTGAGACATCAGTGTCATTGGGTTGGGTCTGCCCTATGTTCCCTGGGTCTTTATTACCCTCCCACCGTCCTCACCGCTCAGTATCTGACAGTGAGTGCAGCCGTGGACAGAGCTGGAGAGCCCAGGCCGACCTGAGTCTGGCCCCAGGCGTCCAAACTGACTCCTTAGCCAATGTTCTCTCCATAGGAATCCATAAAAGCCCTCTGCTGTGTTCTTTCAATCACTTCTAGGGCCGTGGTGCTTTCATCTGTGATCGTCGGAGGCTGTTTTGTTCATGCACGGGGCAGATGGTATAATGTTAACAGATGGAGAGGGAACCAGACGGATTTAATTTATACTTAGTTCATTTTCATCTCCTTTACGCGAAAAATGATGGTCAAGCAAAGGGTCGAGTAAATTACTCAGGGACTCAAAACCTCAAACAGAAAGTAAAAGGAAGCCCGGCCAGAGGTACCCTGTGTGCCACCCGAAAGAAAGTGAAAGACTGGGGGGGGGGGGGGGGGGGGGGGGGGAGAGAGAGAGAGAGAGAGAGAGAGAGAGAGACAATGAGTGGGGGAGAGCAAGGAGGGAGAGAGGGAGAGACAGACAGACCTTTGGCTTTTCTAATGGGAGTGGGGCTTGTCACAGAACCTAGATAAGCAAGCTGCTGATCTGGGTGCCATTTTAGAAATTAAAGTGATGTCCCAGAGTACCTGGGAAGGACAGGGCAGAGCAGCGGCGTACACCAGGAAGAGGGAGGCCGCCCCAGGTTAGCCTCAGTTCCTGTTGATTATGCAGCCTCAGCGGACATTCCAGCTCCCTAAACACAAGGATGGGGAGACCCAGACAGAAATAACGCTCAAGTGACAGTAAATGGCCGGACAAGCATGCTGACAGGCTGACAGGAAACACCAGCTCCAAAGACCTGTGGGGTGTGTGTGTGTGTGTGTGTGTGTGTGTGTGTGTGTGTGTTCCTGTCTCCCAGTGCTGAGGCTCCAAACAAGGGTCCTTTAAGAGCCAGCCAGCGCTCTAACACCGAGCTACTCTTCCAGCCTTCGATTCCTCTATCTCGGTGACATAGAACCTTCCTTTTCTTTTCTTTCTTCCTCTTTTCTCTCTTTTCTTCTGAGGTCTCTACTAGAGCCAACAGAGGCCTTCCTGCTTTCCTGCCTCCTCCCTTAGGACAGACTCACGTCTGTGGAGTGAGAAGTGTGGTTTCAGGAAGAGAAAGTCAATGGGAAATTGAAATTTAAAACAGAGCTGGGGGTGGGGGAGCTTGCATGCCCATGATGCCAGGGATAGTAGGGACAGGAGGCTGAGTTGTTCAAGGCCATTCTTGCTACATATGAACTTTGAGGCTGGCGTAGGCAGCAAGAGACCCAGTCTCAAACATAATTAATTAGATAAACAAGTAAAATACAAACTCTATAGCAACACAAAACCTTCTCTGGCCTGTGAGCTGGTTATGAATGAAGCAAAGCCCAGAATCGAATCTCCGTCATTAGGCCAAATTATAGTATGAAGGGTCACCTCTAGGCCCAGCACAGTGTCTGTCTGGAGTTGTTTCAGCCAGTATTAGGAAGGACTCCAAACCCTCGATAGACTCCTGGGACTCTAGTGCAGGGTTGATGCCAAGACAGGCCATGGAGACCTGTCCTCCACAGATGGCTTTGCTTCCGGCTTTCCCTGGCCACCCAGAACAGCTGGTGCCCACAGCTGGAGGAGCCTCACACCAGCCCAAGAATTCCTAACAATGTGGGCGTGGATTCCCTTTAATGCGGAGTTAGATGCTCCGGTGTAGAGATGCTTAACACGCAGGTGGATTGTTCCAAGCGTTTTGAAATACCTTCAAGCCTCCAGCCACAGAAGTGGCAAGCGTTGGATTGTTTTAAAGCTTTTTTAAACATTTTTGCAAATCTCTGTGGAAAATATTATATTCTCATGTGTCTCACTCTTAGCTCTTACTGTCTCGCTATTACCAAGCAGGAACCTCAGTATATATCTCTGTGACCCAACAGAGGCACAGGCTGGTTGGTTTTAATCTAGAATTCCCTGAGCAGGGAGTCTCTGTGAGGAACTTGTCTAGACTAGACTGGGCTGTGGGCAAGCTGACTGGGGGTTTCCTGAGGTGGGTGAGTGTCATGGATGTAAACACGTTTTTGTTTTGAGTGGCATCAGTTGTAGGGTTGGAGCGCAGCTGAGGCTCTTCTGCGTTCCAGCGTGCAGACAAGAACCTGCCACTCTCTGCTCTGACCGTGGCTGAGAAGCGAGTGGATGCTTCAGGTTCCTGGCACAGTGACTGCAGCGACAGAGTGTAACCTGGAACCATAAGCCAAATAGACCCTTTCTCCCTTGAGTTACCTTTGTTAGGGTGTTTTATCACAGCAGCAGAAACATGACTAAGACGGCAAGCATGTATCATAAACCAGGGGGAAGCCATGTGACCTCTGACCCAGGAATGCCAAGCTGAGGACAGAAGATCTAGACGTCCTTCTGCTAGGCCAGGCCACTAATGCAACAATGCAGGTGGGAAAAGGTGGACCCTTTCGTGTGAAGAATTCTGATCAGACTCTCCAGTCACTGCAGTACCTTAGCGATGGTCCAGTACCCGGAAGAGTTCAATGCCAGGGGAAGGGCAGGCTGACTGGATCCATTCTATGATGTGTTTTTAGATGTAGTGCTTCTTATTAAAATGGCCTCATTACATTAATTTTGATTCGCTGTCTCTCTCACCTGTCCTCCCCGCTCCCGTCCAGGGCCACCTGAGGAATTGACCGAAGGCTTAGCTCCCTAAAGAGACTGCCTCAGGGCCGCACACTGAGGACAGGATACGTGCCCTCCACAGTCTCTGCCCTCCACACTGCCCAGTCTTCCCAGCACCTACAAGGCCAGTTTCTTGAAGTTTCCTGGGAGGAGTTTGGTGGCTTATGAGCAGATATGCTTTTCGCATTATTCAGGCTTGCTGGGAGACTTGGCCCTGGAATGAGATTGCCTTTGGGGAGAGGGGATCAAGACCTACCCTAGTTCTAAGCTATAGGGAGTGGTTCCCTGTGTAGCACTGTCAGCACGTCCCTCAAAAGAAGAGTCACACGGTGTCATATTCAACCACATAATGTCAGAATATTGAAAATATGATATTTTAAGATAGTAATCATGGATAAACGGGTGATTCAATAAGCTAGACAGTTGTTAATATTCTTAGACTAGGAGTTATCGTGTGTGTTTAATGGTGTAATGTCATGGTAACCTTGAAATAAACCCAGTTCCAGGTCCCATAAGGCCTGTAACACAGCTTGGTATTTAAAACCTACTCATCCAGGAGGAAGCCACATTCCTGGACCAGATGTGCGTGTTGCTATTTAAACCCCATCTCCAGCTGCACGCGGAGACACATGCCACCCACTGCACACGCGGCATCTGAGTCCAGCTCACACGCCTGGTAGCATTCCCAGCAGATGTCTATCGCATCCCCTGTGTTTAATGACTGTCTGAGAATTTGACGCTGAGAGAGATCAGGAAGCGCGTGCTCTGTTGAACTGCCCACACTCTTCTGATGGGAAATTGCTCATGTCTTGTAATGATGCAATGAATTCAATATCATCGAGTCTCTCTTGCTGCCTCTGGTGTGGGTGGCTTTCTTCTGTCCCATTCAGCGTGTCCTTCAGGTGGGTGCTGTGGGAAGGATCTTCCCTCCTTGCCTCCCCTGCACTCACACTTTGCTTGGAAAGACCAGTAAAAGCCAGGCACACCACCCTACGGGAACAGGGGAACTGCAGGCACCACAGGAGGCTGTCCCCTGCAGTGTCTGGAGGACAGCTTTTGGGGGCTCCCCAGCTTCGCCCATGCAGAGTATAGGGCACATGGAGATGCAAGATCTTTCAGCTGTCTGGGGGGATGTGCAGGGCAGGAGGCAGCTCATCTCTGGGAAATACCTGGATCCGGGATCCTGTCTGGGAGGTTCAGGGTGTGTGTATGGCTGCAGTGGAGGGGCGGGGGACCAGGGGCCTGGAAGAAGAGAAAAGGGACATTTTGTTGTTGTTGTTGCTTTTTATAACTTATTTAGTTATTTTATGTGCATTGGTGTTTTGCCTGCATGTGTGTCTGTGTGAGGGTGTCAGATATGGGAGTTACAGACAGTTGTGAGCTGCCATGTGGGTGCTGGGAATCGAACCCCGGGCCCTTTGGAAGAATAGTCAGTGTTTTAACTGCTGAGCCATCTCTCCAGCCCAAAGGACTTTTTTTTTGTTGTCCAGACAGGGTTTCTCTGTGTAGCTTTGGCTGTCCTGGACTCACTTTGTAGACTAGACTGTCCTCAACCTCACAGTGATCCATCTGCCTCTGCTCCCTGAGTGTTGGGATTAAAAGTGTGTGCCACCATGCCTGGCTCCAAGGACATGTTTTTTATTTAATTTTTTTTTTTTGGAAGAGTTCCCCCCCACCAAAAAAATAGGATTTCTTCAACAGTCTTTGAAAACTGATAGTAAGTAAAAACAGGAGATAGGTCACTTACTTATTTGTTTGTTTATTTAAAGACAGGGTCTTTCTATATATCTCTGGCTGTCTGAGAGCTTACTATATAGACCAGGCTAGCCTCAAACCCACAGAGATCAGCCTGGCTCTGCCTCCTGAGTGTTTGGATTAAATGCGTGAACCACTGAACCTAGCTGTCTGTCTGTCTGTCTGTCTGTCTGTCTGTCTGTCTGTCTTTACCTTTATTGAGGTGCACATGACAAAATGGTGGCTATTTGAAGAGTTGGTATGATGGCTTGAGGTGTGTGACGCTCTGTGAAATGGTGTGGATCAGCAGGCTGTTGACTAGAGTCCAGTGAGGCTAGAAAGATGGTCCTCTCAGGCCCATGCAGCTCTTCAGCTCTGCCCCTCCCTCTGTGTGAGGGGCGGCATGCAGATGCTTGCCTCTGGACCTAAAGTAGGTGCTAAGCTCTTTTTCCTTTCACTTCCTTCCTTGCACCTAACAAAACTCTGCAGTTGAGTGTTGCAGGAAGAGGAGGGAGGGAGGGAGAAGGGAGGGAAGGAGGGAGGGTGAGGGAGGCGAGGGAGGAATTTTTTTTGTGGTCATATAAAACTCTGCTTCAGAGCTTATGAGTTTTTTTCTCATTGTTGCGACAAAACGTTTGATAAAAGCAGTTTAATGGGGGCTGGAGAGATGGCTGAGATGGTTAAGAGCACTGTCTGCTCTTTCAAAGGTCCTGAGTTCAATTCCCAGCAACCACATGGTGGCTCACAACCATCTATAATGAGATCTGGTGCCCTCTTCTAGTGTACAGGCACACATGCAGGCAGAACATTGTGTGTGTGTGTGTGTGTGTGTGTGTGTGTGTGTGTGTGTGTGTGTATGTGTGTTTAAAGCAGTTTAATGAAAGAGGATTATTTTGGCTCATAGGTTGAGGGTCTAGTCTAATGGTTCTTAATGAAATCCTTTAATACAGTTCCTCATGTTGTAGTGATCCCCAACCATAAAATCATTTTCCTTGCTACCTCATAACTGATTTTGCTACTGTTGTGAATTGTAATATAAATATCAGATCTGTGACCCCTGTGAGAGGAGTGTTCCAGCCTCAAAGGGGTCATAATCCACAAATTGAGAATCACGGGTCTAGTCCATTATGACAAGAAAAAAATGGTGGCAAGAGTGTCTGTGGTGGGCCAGGCAGTCAGCAACATCGTGTCCACACTCAGGAAGCAGAGGAGTGCTGGTGCTAGGCTGTGGTTCTCCTGTTAATCTCAAACCTGAGCTCATGAGATGGTGCCGCTGACTTCAAGGTAGATCTTCCCTTCTCGGTTATCCCTCTCTGGAAATCTCACAGACGTGTCCCAAGGTGTGCCTTCTAGGTGATTCTAAATCTCCTCAGTCACGACTGATCCTCACAGCGTGGGCAGCAGCACCATGCTCGCTGGCTCTGAGTGCCGCCTGGCCACCTCAGGAGTGGAGCTCTATGGAGTGCCCACTGCTGAGGTGGACTCCCTTCAGGAAGAACGTGCAGACTCGGCTTCCATCTCTTGGTTGCAGGGTCATGGCACTGACTGAAAATTGTACCAGGCTTCACACACACTACCCAGAGAGCAGAGGTCAGAGGCTGGGGGACCATTGTCCTCCTGCTGTTCTTGTCCCCACTATGATCAGGTGTTCTAATGCACTGTAGTCTGGTGCACATTTTGACATGACCTGAGCACACGCTGTTCCATTATCCTGTGGGCAGAGTAGCCTCCTGTCAACTAGAGAGCCTCATTAGGAGCTGCAAAGGCGACTTGCAGCTCAGACCCTGCCTGGTACACGCTGGCCTCCTTTCATCTATCACTGGTCTTTAAGAAGTGAGTTACACAACCTTGGCCTTCTCCAGTCACTGCAGCTACTCACAGTGAGCTGGGATCTGTCCATGTTTGGGTAGGGCTCACAGGAAATTGGCAAGGTGTTTTACCCATGACCTCTCCTTCTGGCCTGCAGATTAGAAGGCTAACTGAGGTCTCTGTATGTAGGTTCTAAAGTGCTAAGCATCTTCGGTCTGTGTCCTCCCAAGCAGGGCTGAGCTTAGTTGCCCCTCTGAAGTAAAGCCTCTGTGTTCTGAGTGAACTCCAGGGGGAGAGCGTTTGTGATAAACTCAGGATGCAGATGACAGCTATGAAGGATGCAGGGTGGCGCTGGGGACAACCAGGTGAGTACATCCCGAATCCATCCTTATCAGTGCACATTGCTCTCCTCCTCAGACATTTGTGAAACATTTTGTATGATTTCAGTTTCCACTTTGGGTAGGTTGTATATGACATCAGAGTGAATGGGCATTTATTTTTAGAAACAGGTTGCTTGGATGTGAGTGGATTGTTTTCCGAAATCAGACAGTTGGTAGAGGGGCAAGTGGTGTAGGTGGACACAGCGCCTATGTTTGCAGGAGGCATTCTTTCTGCCACTGTGCCCTGACTGAGCAGCGAGCGCTTCAGGCATGGTCTGCTGTGGGATGGGGGAGCACGGTAAGCAGACTGACGCTCTGGTGTCAGTCTCGGGTTAAAGGTGATCCTGGCCCCATTTTCAAAACTTTCCATCTTTACTAACTTTTCAACAGGTTAAAGCTATAGGATTTTTGTGGGACTCATATGGAGACAAGTGTATGGTTCACAGGAAGTTCACGCCACAGTGGAGTGCTGCTCCTGGGGATGGCGGTTGTCGATGATGAGGATGGCGGCGGTCAGGATGGTGGCAGTCAGTGATGATGGTGGTGACAACTGTAGCAGTGATGATGGTGGTGCCAATGGTGTGACTATTAGAAGGAGTGATGACTATGGCGATGATGACAGTGGTGATAGTGGTGGTTATGTGGTAAAGGTGATGAGGGTGACTACGGCAGCGATAATGGTGGTGGCGATGGGAGCGATGGCTAAGTGATGGTTATGATAGAGACCATGACGATGATGATGGTGATGCCAGTGATGGCCGTGTGAAGGTGGTGATAATGTAGTGACGGTGAAGATAGTGACGATGATGATGGTGATGGTGTATTTAACCTCTGTACATTTTTATCATTATATCTGCCCAACTAGCACCTTTTGGGGACTCCCTTTAACATTTTTATGCCTATTTTCTTTTTAAAAAAGCATTTATTTGTATGTCTGCATGTGCATCTGCATAACAGAAAAGGGCACCAGATCTCACTATAGGTGGCTGTGAGCCATCATGTGGTTGCTGGGAATTGAACTCAGGACCTTTGGAAGAGCAGTCAGAGCTCTTAACCCCTGAGCCATCTCTCCAGCCTTTTATGTGGGCTGGTGTCAGGTGTCCTCAGGTCACTGTCAGAGTCACCGCTGTGATATTGGTGCCTCCTAAGGGGTCACATGCTGGGAGCCCGGGATCCATGGTGGTGGCATTGATGTGGTGGGAACTTCAGAACTAGGGCCATGTGGAAGGGTCACAAGAGCACTGCCCACAGAAGGGACTAGTTCTCACAGACCTGAGCTCTCTCTTTTTAGGAGAGGTAATAAAAGAGCAGTGCCGATCTGCACCACCTCTCTGGCTTTCAAGTAAGTGACTTCTGCCATTATGTCATTCATGATGGCATCATGACATTGGAGCAAACCCATGATAGCGCCGTGCTCTTAAATTTCTGAAACAGAGCCAGGCGGTGGTGGCACACACCTTTAATCCCAGCACTTGGGAGGCAGAGGCAGGTGGATTGCTGTGAGTTCAAGGCCAGCCTGGTCTACAAAGTGAGTCCAGGATAGCCAAGGCTACACAGAGAAACCCTGTCTTGAAAAACCGAAATAAATAAATAAATAAATAAATAAATAAATAAATTTCTGGAACAGTGAGATGAGTTGATGTCTTTTGTTCACATATTTCCCAGACTTGCATTTGTGTTGTTATGGCAACAAAAACTGGACAAATACAGTGACTTACCACTTTAACCATGCACCGTGGCTCACTAAGAAGGATGTATTTTTCTACATATTGTTCTCTGCAAGCTTGGGCACAGCTACAGTTGCTGGTGTTTCCTTGTTCATCACGCAGCACTCCTGTTCTCTACTGCTGTCACCCTCCTCTTCTGACCAGGGCTGGGCCAGGTAAGTAGTGGAGTGGATGGAACTGGATTTAGGCAGCAAAGACACCTGACTCCCTCTTCATCTCTTAGACTGGCACCTTAAGAAAGTGGCCACCATGCATACGGACACTTGGAAACCAGAGGAGGAACCACATGGGAGAGTGAGGTCCTGCCAGTGACCAGAGCCAGCTTGCCAGCCATGAGTATAAACTACCTCATCAGACCTCTAGACAGTCACGGCCCTGACTGACATCCAGGGCCACTCTGCTAGGTCACTCCATTAGAGCAGGTTTGGGGTGACTTGTTACACAGCAGTAGGTGACCAATACAGCGTTGAACTACCACCCTTCTGTCTTTTTAACATTAGCTGAACCACAAAAACATAGTAGGAGTTCCCCAATGGGCCACCTTTGCCATGGTTATTTCCAAAGATGAGGAAGTTGAAAGAAACCTTTGATTCTCTCATCATGCGAGAGTTCAGAAAAAACATTTCTCTTTTTTCCCACACATACCTGGAAGGGCGAATTCAAGGCAGAGAGGGCATCAGAAAAGTACACCAAGCAGATGCATTTATGCTCAAGATAAACAGAGAGGAAGCAAGTTTTCAGGGGTGGCAAATTGCTAGATGCTGTGTTTAGCCTCATTTAGCTGCCTTGAAACGTGGCCCTGATTATGAAAACTACGAGGCTAAGAAGGAACTAAACGGAGAACAAGGTCCCCACGGCTAGTGCTGGCTTTTGGGCATGTACTTGAGAAGCCATGTGTTGTTATGGTCACTATGGGTTTGCTACTGCATAACCTGCAGGAGTGTGAATCCCAGCCAATCCCAACACTCACAGGGGAGGGGCTTTGACTCACCCCAGGATGGAAAAGCTGCCGGAAGCAAGCGACTGCCATGCCTAGCTATGAGCCAGCCAGTCTCCGTGTGGCCAGGAGGAGGATGGGGCCCACCTCACCCCTCACAGCATGCAAGGTGGGCTTCTGGAGGGAACAGCTCATGGTAGTATTAACCTGTAAGTAATCATCTTACACGTCCTTGCCAACCAATCCCTCAGCAAACCTCCACTCCCCAGCTCCTGTTAACCAACTCTCATCTGAAGGTAGGCGTGGGCACTCAGCCACTGCCAGTCCAGGGAGTTGTCTGTGGGTGAGGAGTGTAGCCAACTTTGCCCCTGCATGGTCCACCTCAGCTCGTAATAACCATGATTCTGCAGCCAGGTTGATCTTAACTTCTCCACAGGACCCACACTCCCCCAGGGCCTATGCTAGGAACCAGAGGGGCCATGGTTCCTTGGTCCTAAGACTACACAGTTCATGGCTTCCTGTCCATGCAGTGGCCCTGACAGGGCATATCCTACCCTGTCCTAGGCAGTGAGGTTTGCTTGTTGTCCCTCAGAGTTCTTCATGTTAACTGTGCCTCTGATTTGAGCTGTAGACCTCCCTGCTCCGACTTCTCAGCGCTGGGAATTCTAAGGGAAGCTCACGCAGCCTGCAGGCTGACCTGGAAATCAACAGCACAGGGCTATCGGATCACCACCTAACTTTGCAAGAACAAATTCAGCCGGCTGATCTATAGGCAAATAGCCAGCTTCTCAAGTGGCAAGAGACGTCATTTTTCTTCCCCAAAAGCCTGGCTCACAAACAGTGATTGTGGAGATTGGAAAGGGGATGGGGAAGGGACGCAAGGGACCACGAAGCATTCTTGAAATAATTTCCCACAGCCCACACATCTAACACCAACTCCCAGGCCTGAAGTTAGCCATGCCATCTGTTGCCTGGTGTCTGTCTGCTCCTACCTGTCTTACTTAGGGTTTCCTACTGCTGTGATAAAACATCATTTAAAACAAATAGTGAGAGAGGAAATGGTTTTATTTGGCTTACGTAATCTTAGCACAGTCCATCAGTTATGGAAGTTGGGACAGGAACTCAAGGCAGGAACCTGGAGGCAGGAACTGAGACAGAAGCCATGAAGGAGCATTACTGGCTGGCTGGCTTTCTACAGATTTCTCAGCCTGACTTCTTCTACAACTCAACACCACCTGCCCAGGGAAAGCATGGGCTACAATGGCCAGGTTCCCCCTCATCACTCATTAATCAAGTAAATGCCCCTCTGGCTTTCACACAGGTCAATCCGGTGCTGGGGGGGGGGGGGAGAAGGGGGGGGGGGCACGGGTGCGCGGGAAGTGGGGGAGGGGACATTTTCTCAACTGAGAGTCTCTCTTTCCAAATGACTCTTACCTTGTATTAAGTTGACAAACCAACCAGCACATTAGCATCCACACCAGGATGCCCTTGCTCCTACTCTCATGTCCACCCCTCTCCATCAAGGCTACTCTGTCTCCTCTCACTTGTGCCCATGCTGGTCTCTCTTACTGTCCACACTACAGGCCTGGAATCTTCTTCACTGCTCTGTCCTATCACTAGCTCTGGATAAAAGCTGCAGCAGGCACAGAGGTCCTTGCTATGCCTTGCAGGAAACTGGTCCATGGAAGCCAGCATTGCCAGGAGATAAGAGTGGTGCGTGTGGGGAGGTGAGCATTCTCCAGGCTCAGCATGGCAGGTGTATGCCAATGGAGCAGGTGTATGCAAATTCAAGTCCTCCAGAACCCAGGTGTGTCATCACAGAGTCTGTAGTAAATTGACCCCTTTGGTCCCATCACAAAGGCTGGGGCGTAGAAGAAGGGTTCTCTGCCTGACCACAGCTGAGTGGGCTGGTACTGGACCCTGCTGGGTGCTGCTGCCATGTTTCTGCCCCAAGCCTGGTGCTAGGATGGGCCTCCCCTTGGCTCTGCCCATTGTATTGGGTCTTGTCTACGTCCCTAGGGTCGGGCCCTGCCGATTCCCACTCCCAGGCAGTTTGTGCAGAGATGTTTCCCTCTTCCACACTTCTCAAAAGACTGCATCTGGATCTTTCTGTTGGTTTCCCAACTTCACCCAACTCATTTTGGGTCCTCCAAAACAGGATGCCATCCCGAAGAACTGCAGGAGCCAGAATGTGCCATGTTGTTAGCCAAAAGCCCGGAAATTACTGTCCTTATTGCAAATACTGAACTTATGGGTGAAACTGACCCCGCCTTGGTGTTTCACTTTATTTTCATTCATCTCCAAAGCTTTGCTTCACAACTCATCAAAACACAACACTCTTGTACAGGCGGTTTTGGTTTTGTTTTAATTTTAAGAGTTAATACAAATTCTCTGTCAATTCTTTTCAGAGACACCAAGTGCCTTAGGTGATTTGGTTGTGAGCCAATGAGGGGACACAAGGAGAGGCCTCCTGAAAGTGCATAGGATCCCCAAGACAATCACACTCTGATCCTTGTCACCTCTCAGATCTACTCGCTCTACGAAGTGGCTCACACCAGGGGACAGACAGACAGACAGACACACACACACACACACACACACACACGTGCGCGCGCAGCCACACAGGACCTCGCAGGGTTTGATCACACATAGGGAGTAAGCTTTTGATGTGGCTCCATGGAAGGTGTTAGGGCTCAGCAGACTTGGATTCAGATCCCAGGCCTGTGGCTGCCGTAGGTAGAAGTCAGCCCCAGAGTTGGTGTCCCCTCCCCAGCCACAGCTGGGATGCACACACCTGCATCAGATCACTGTATCCAACCTGGGCTCACCAGCATGTGCCTCAGCGCCTGGCAGGCACACCTGAGGTGGGCTGGAATGTCCCTCTGTTGGCCATTGTCTCTGGGGTGCAGGGAAGTCCTGTGCCTTCACACGGCAATTCAGGTGCCAATCTGGTTTCCTGCTTCACTGAGTCTGCTCGACCCATCCAAGGGCCCGGTAGAATAGCAGACAGTGAGCTGCAGTGACAGCTTCCTCACGCCCTCAGAGACTCAGCTGTGGAGACAGGGAACATTCTATCACCCAGAAAGACGTAAACACCCTAAGTTCGCTTGTTCTTAGCTGGCTTGAAAATTGCTGATCATGTATGGGTGGGAGAGAGAGAGAGAGAGAGGGAGAGAGAGAGGGAGAGAGAGTATGTGTGTGAGGTATGAGTGAGTGTGGGGGTGATGGGTGAGCCTGTATGTGAATGAGTGTAAAAAAGAGCGTGCATACACACCTCACCCTTAGCCTGCCCATCCCCACGTAGGGAGAGGTGGATGGCTGATGCATACCACATGACCTGTCTCCCTGGGTCCACAGCTCCAGGGGAACTTCAGCCACTCTTCCATGAGCTGCTTGGTTACCAGGGATACTGTCGAGGGCATGATGACTACAAGCAGTGACACCAGACTCGGTGTGACCCGGGAGCATGGCAGCAGGCATCCTGCATGGTTTCTGTGGGAAGGTGGTGAGGCCCACAGGATAGGACACGGGTGGAGAATATGGACACAGAGGGCCCAGCCACACCTCACCTCACCATCCCTCAGGCCTGAGAATCACCTTCGAGGCCTGGTTCCTATGCTGAGTGCTGTTGAGAGGCCGAGGAGAGACAAGTGCACCTACCATTGCCTTTAAGAATCCCAAGACCCTTGAAGGATTGGATGCAGCACCTTGACCAGATAGTAATGAGACCAAAAGGGACTAGGCTCACACAGCCAGGGCCAGTGACAGAGACCGGAGCATAAGGACATCCAAAATAATGGCAGAGCAATTTCAAGAGTCCCCACATCTGAGAGATACAATTCTCAACTGGGGGTGGGGCTGAGCCCTGGATTATAAATTCACAGAGAAAGGGTCCCAGAACACAAATGGGGTCCCTCTCCCTCCTTTAAGGTGGCTCCATACTACTCCTACCCCTGGTTTTGACGTTGGTTGATGTAAAGCTCCCACTTAGTGTGGTGGTGGCAGATCTGTGGTGGCCTCCCAAGCCAAGTCTCTGAGAGTTCCAACATGAGGTCCTGACCCCAAGTCCCACCTGCTCTGGCCTACCCCCCCCTAGGATCTCACTTAAGCCAGGAATGGAAGTCCCAAGGTGTGGTTGGCCTCAGCCTGCTCTGACCTTACTGCGGGGCGTGGGTCGGGAGGTTACTCTGTTCTTTTTGGTGGGATCCACACACCTCTTGTTCACCACCTGGTTTGCTCTGCATCTTGCCTGCTGCATAACCTTTCAGCAACATGTGCTTCTGTGCCCACCTCTTTGTGTCTCTGTCCATCTATAAACAAGTGTCACTAAGTACACTAAATACACGTCAGGCGTTCTAGTGTTCTGACGTGTGGAGTGCAGCAGGTGCTCAGAGCATCGTATGTGCAGCAGGCACCACACTTCCTCCTGAGCACAGGCTTCTCATTCTCCCTGTGGGTGATGGCAGTGATCTTGATAGGACTGTGTTGATCGCGGCTGGTGGCTGATGGGATGTCAGCCCGACCGCTGTTAGCACTTTGCATGCTGGTCATTATTATTATTTTTTAAAGATGTATTTATTATTTATACAGTGTTCTGCTTGCATGTATGCCTGCATACCAGAAAAGGGCACCAGGTCTCATTATAGATGGTTGTGAGCCACCGTGTGGTTGCTGGGAATTGAACTCATGGCCTTTGGAAGAACAGACAGTGCTCTTAACCTCTGAGCCATCTCTCCAGCCCTGCATGCTGGTTATTATGATTTGAATTTCTCTCTCTCTCTCTCTCTCTCTCTCTCTCCCCCCCCCCCCCTTTTCTCTCTATGCCATGGATTTACACTTCATATTGCCCTCAAGCTCATGGTTCTCCTATCACAGCCTTAGGAACACTGGGGTGACTGTTGTAGGTCTTACAAATGGCACCCAAGCTCCTGTTTTAAGAACTTTCCATCCTCAGCACAGCAATGAGCAGAGTTGGGGGCCTTTCAAAGGTGATTGGACATTGACAGGGTTTCTCTGTGTAGCCTCAGCTGTCCTGAACTCGCTTTGTAGACCAAGCTCACAGCGATCCTCCTGCCTCTGCCTCCTGAGTGCTGGGATTAGAGGCATGCTTCACTGCGCCAAGCTAAGACAATGCTTTCTTCTCTTGGTCTGGCTGCTGTGAAGTCAACAGTCTGATTTACCAGGCACTTCCTGCTTGAGGGTCGGCCTCAGCATAGGCCCAAAACATTGGAAACAGCCAACCATGGGCTGTGAGCTCTGAAACAGTGAGCAAAAACAGAATTTCTTTTCTTTATCACTTGACTGACTCAGGTATTTTGTCACAGCAATGGAAATGTAATGTGGAACAATGGTGCTAACGCTGGAGTCTCCCTGAGGGCATGTGGTCCAGACATCTTCGCAATGTGTTTGTGGGAAGCATTTGAAGGAGAACCGTTTAGTGAAGCATGTTTGCCAAAGAGATCTGTGACATCATAAAGAAGCCAAGAGCTTTACGCCAGGACAACTGAAAAGATGCCGAGATGGCATCTCAGGAATCTGAGACTCGTCCATCAGAGAGACAAGTGTACGCATGAACTGGAGCACTGTTTTGGTTTTTGGTTTTTCGGGTCTGATCTACACTGTACTAGGGGAGACAGGGGCAGATGGATCTCTGTAAGTTCAAGGCCAGCCTAGTCTACAAAGTAAATCCAGGACAGCCAGGGACACACAGAGAAATATTTCAAAAAACCAAACCAAAAACCACAGAAATGTTATGTGAATATGTTTTTCTTTAATCCCAGGTGTGGGATACGGGCTGCTTCAGATTGTCCACAGCAGCTGACTAGGATTTGCCTTGTACTCTAGCAGGTGTGGTGTGATTTTGCCAGCTGAGCTTAGTTTACATTTGGCATTCTGGGGACTTTTTAAGACGTATATAATGCCAGAGCCCCAAGAGGCAGGTGCTGGGTGCTGCTGGGTGGAGCTATCCTGATGACAAAGATCAAACTCTTCCCATGGAACTGGACTCCCCAATCATCAGGGAGTAGTCTAATACTGACACCCCCTTCCTCTCTAACCTTCTTTCTCCCCTACCTAGTGTTGTGGAGTTTGTGAGAGCTTATGGACCAGGTAGCCTGGGGTTTTACTGCAGATGTTAGCAGGGTGAACAAGAAGAGAAAAAAAAAAAACAAAAAACAAAAACAAACAAACAAAAAACAGACCAAATGACATGGGTGAGGACCTCTGAAAGAGACTTGCCCAATGTCAGACATGTATACCCAACATGGGTACAGGCTTGTCCATGGAAAATTGCAAGTTAAGTGTCTTAGTGTTGGCCATATATACCATTTTGGTGGCTCTCAAATTGTATCTGGAAAGATTGCTAGGACATGCCCCTTTCCTTCATTTGATAAATGTAATTATGGGGTAGTTCTGGAGGTGACTTGGATGGAGTTATAAAATCTGATAATGTGAAACCAGGAGCAACTAGAGTTTTGTGAAGGGTTCAGTTCACGCATGTGTTTTCCACATAAATGGAATTTACAGTGATGTTCTTTAACATGTTTACAGCTGGGAAGGGAGCAAAGTCTTAAGTAGGTGTTAAGTGGGATGTAGTTCTTGTTGGTGAATGGCTTAGCCAGATTCCCATGTGAGGGGCTCCTTTCTCTCCCTGTCTCTCGAAATCCTCTCTCTCTTCCCTGCCTTACATGGACACATAACCACTGACTTTGTACCCTTACATGGACACATAGCCACTGACTTTGCACCCTTACATGGACACATAACCACTGACCTTTTTACCCTTACATGGACACATAACCACTGACTTTGCACCCTTACATGGACACATAACCACTGACCTTTTTACCCTTACATGGACACATAACCACTGACCTTTGTACCCTTACATGGACACATAACCACTGACTTTGCACCCTTACATGGACACATAGCCACTGACCTCGGAGCCTTTGTGCTTCTCAAGGGTGTGGGCAGTGCCAAGGGTGCCAGTGCCTTTGAACAATCAAGCTCACTAAAAAGAAGTCATGCTTGCGACACCCTCCCTCCAGCACCACCACAAACCCTCAGGTAGACGGCCACATGAACTCCTCCGGGTCAGAGGCTGACCCTGACTAGGAGAGGAGACAGTGGGGAAAGAAGGTCAGGATGGAGACGTGGCTGGGTCCTGTGCAAGTGCCAGCTATGCCTAGTTTCTACTGCTTTGCCTTAGCACTCATGTGAAAGAGCCTGGGAGCCCTGCCAAGCTGTGTGGGGTGGGCGATGCTGCTCCCAGGCCACAGAGAACAGTGAGACTCAAGGGCAGCCCCTGAGACTGGAGGTTGATGGTTTCTAGGCAGAGGCTCCTTCATCTTTTTTGAAGGTGACATTAATTGCTCCATGGGGTAAGGAAATGGGCTTTGTTCAAAGTACTGGTGTCCCTGTCACCCCAATGCTGGTATTTCATGTACCTACCACCTATACCCAAGATTTTAAAACTTATTTTTAATTTTTAAAAAGGGGTTCTGGGAACTGGGCACAGTGTCACACACCTGTAATCCCTGCACTCTGGGAGGCAGAGGCAGGCAGATCTCTGAGTTCCAGGCCAGCCTGGTCTACAGAGGGAATCCAGGACAGCCACGGCTACACAGAGAAACCCTGTCTCGGAAAAAAACAAAAACAAAAAAACAAATGAACGAAACAAAACAAAACAAAAGTGTGTGTATGTATGAGAGGCAGGAGGAAGCTAAGGGGCATATTCAGGGTCCTTGAATCAGCTGTGCTCTCCTTTTTTCTTCTTGCCTCTTACCCTCTTCTGGTAGTTTGCTCATGGCTCTTCAGAGCACCAGACAGACTCCCCAGTGGGAACAAAGCCTGACCCTGACTACACACACACACACACACACACACACACACACACACACACACACACACACACGACATCACACACACACTACACCCCAATCTCCTCCTCAGGCGTAAGGAAGAAGGGCTGGCTGGGGACAGCGTCTGCCCAGTGAGCTGTGATGGTGAGGGTATACTTCCATGCTATTGCTCCGGTTCCTGGGGATATACCGTGCACTTGCAGGTGGGAGGAGGAGGAGGAGGCCTGGAAAGTTCTGGTCAGCTTTTTCAGCTGGGTGAAGCCACCCCACAAAACATAGAGCATCACTAGTGGGTCAGTAAGCAGCCAGGAAAGCTGGGTGGTTGGTGAGCCCTGGAAACTCCCAGGTGCTGTTGCTCATCTCAGCCTTGACCTCCTCTGTGCCAAGACCAAATAACTGAGCAAGAAAATTAACATGTGCATCTGCCTAGCATCTCAGCACACTCTTCAGGGCCACAGTGGGTCTGCATCCTGCCACATCTTTCTGTTTGTTTGTCTAGACAGGGTTTTTCTGTGTAGCCTTGGCTGACCTGGATCTACCTTCATAGAAAGGCTGGTCTCAAACTCACATAGATCCTCCTGCCTCTGCCTCCCGAGTGCTGGGATTACAGCCCACCACGCCTGGTGAGCTTGCCATACCCACCTTCTATGGAACCGTGGGTGGCAGAGCCAGCGGCGTGCCCAGGGCTTAAGCAATGGCTGCCCATGACCTCATCCATTCACTTTGCAGTGGGCGGAGCAGACGCCACCAACTCAGTTCCACAGACTGGGATACAGGGGTTGTGGCCGTTCTCCTGCCCTTGTTGACCAGCTCTGTGCAGCCTCTCACTGTCCCCGCCCCTATTTCTACCACTTCCAGCTTCCTGTCCCGGCCTTCAGGAAAGGGCCACGCACAAGCCCAGCAAGGTGCTCGTGGGTTCTGTTCATTTTACTTTTTCACGGAATTCTTTATGTGACTGTCACAGAAGGAGGTAGGGAAGGGCATTGCTTTAGACTACATCCTGCTTCGTGGGAACCCAGTATTTCCATTTCAGCTCCAAAGGGAGTTTAAGGAAGGTCTGTCTGGTAACTGGGCTCCGAGATGGGACAGAGACCTGTAGAGTGGGCTGAGCTCGGCTCTAGCAGGCGTGGAATGTAACCTGCAGCAGGCTGGGTGGCTCTGAGCCTCTCCCTCCTCTCCCTTCAGGATGATCAGGAGGCTGGCAAGGCATGCTCTGAACTCACTCAGGACTAAAGCCTTGGAGGAAACCTGCAGTAAACAAATGCATTGTTTATAGGCAGCTGCAGCCTAAAGACTTAGTCTCTCTCGCTCGCGAACAGGAAGCACAGGGCGCCACGGTTTCACCCAGGCCAGCCGCGCTCTGTGCACACAACATCTCAACCTAACCGAGCAGGCGCAGGGCCAGGATCAAGTCCTGGGGTGCTATGGAGACCACAGCTCACAGGTGAGAAGGATAGGCCAGGATTGGGGTCCAGGTGACCCTCCTGGGTGATGGAGTCTCTGCTTCGGTTCTTGGCTAGAGAGTGGGACTCCTGGAAAGGATAGAGGGTTTAAAAAACAACAACAACAAAACAACGCAGGACTCCCCAACAATAAGGCACACATGTGGACACGGAAGATACCGTGCAGTGGACACAAGCTTGCACAGAAGCCAGCAGGACCTGCATGCTTGGCTGGTGGCTGGCTGGAGACAGCTGTTTGAAATGGCTTGGACTCCCTTCTGCAGCCACCCTCACCTGTGGGCACACGTATAGGTGAGTGGCAGGGAGTCTGGATTCTGTTCTGTCACATCCTGTGGGTTTAATGTACAGAGGTGGAAGGGCCAACTTGAGGCAACGCTGCAACTCCTAATGCTATAGAATTGCTTCACACACGTGTGTCCCCACTGCAATGTCCTTGAATTGCAGGACTCACCAACAACATGTCTCAGGAACCTGTTGGGATATCTTCTGAACGTGGTGTTCTTTTTTTGCTTTTGTTTTTCGAGACAGGGTTTCTCTGTGTAGCCTTGGCTGTCCTGAACTCACTTTGTAGACCAGGCTGGCCTCGAACTCACAGCGATCTGCCTGCCTCTGCCTCCTGAGTGCTGGGATTAGTGTGCACCACCACTGCCTGGCTAAGCATGATGTTCTTGCACCTAGTGGGAGGTTGCCAACGCAGGGAGGGGGTGAGGCCGTTGCCTCGTGGGCTACCATCTCAGATGCAGATGGCATCTGACAGACAGGGAGCCCAGAGAAAAGCCGAGCAGGTCCCTCTGTACAGGAAGAGGAAACTGCGTGTACCCCACAACTGAGTCCAGGGAGAAGAGAGCCCAGCAGGGCCGGCAGGGGCTATGTGGTGTCACTGGATCTGGATGGGGACAATGTGCTGTTGCCTGTGACCCAGGAGTGCTCTTGCAGGGGCCTTGGCTTTGTGCCAGTTCTTTCCTCCTGCCAACCCCTGCACAGCTGGGACTTCGCACACAGGTGGCGACTACCTTCTGCCATGGCCAGCTTAGGGCAGTAGAGCCTGCTGGTTCCCAGAGCAGCAGCCCGGAGTCCACGTGAGCACTGGATCATAGAGACCTGTATGTGCCAGGAAGGCTGGGCAGAAAAGTGAGACTTCCTCTGTGTATGATCAATCCAGTCACTATTTCATCCATCTTGGCCCAATGGCAGAGACAATCAGAGACACATTTTTGGCTTGCATTAGGCCTAAGTTTTGTATATTGTCTCAGGCATTCTGCAAGCACTGGCTGACTGCATGTACCAATAGCCAGGAAGTTCGTGGTGTGGTGCTCAGTGCCTGGGTACCCAATCCCCGGGTCTGCAGTTTCCTGTGGGGCTGGGAATGTCCTCACTCTGCTGGGCTGGCACAGGCCCCTCATGGGAGGCTGGAAAGGGGCTGGAAAGGCAGAAAGGTCCCACCTCACCGTTAAATCCACAACACAGACAGGTGCTCTGCCTCCTCTGCACTCTATTTCCTCTTCCTGGTTCTGGGCCCCAGCATGGGTTGGAAGTGAGAGACATAGTCTGTGGCCAGAAATGCCAAGGACCTAAGTTGCTAACATGGAGTCCAGACAGTTCTTCCTGAAGATGTGACATCCATGGTCTGGTGTTTACTATCATCCAGCCTAGCAGGGTAGAGAAGGCAGGGTGCCCCCACAGCCTCTGTGTCTAGACACTCTCTGATCTGAGTCATCAGTGCCCTTCCCAGAGACAGCCGTGGCTTCCTTCTACACGACACTGGCCCTGTTGTGTGTAGAAGGCCTGGCCACAGTTGACTATAACACAGGCTAGTCATGCCAAGCCCACCATGCCCTGGCTGCACAAGCCTCTTTTTAGAATCTCTTGACTCTTCTTGGTGTATGTATGTATGTACATGTGTGTGCGCACCGTGTATGTGTGTAGAGTGAGGTGTGTATGTATGTGTGCATACATGTACAGACAGAATGTGTGTGTGTGTGTGTGTGTGTGTGTGTGTGTGTGTGTGTGTGAGATGTACATCTATGCCTGGCATTGGTGTGGATGATGTGTGGACTGTGAATGCTGTATGAATGTGTATGTTTGTGTGTTTTGGGTGTGGGGGTGCCTGTGCTCGCTTCGGAACATCTGGTGGAGTCCTCAGTTCTCATACTAGCTGGCCTGCTGCAGACAGGAAACGGGCAGCCCCGGGAGAGTGTAAGCATCCAGCCACACAGGGATGGGCCTGCAAATGAAGATGGTCTGGCCAGAAACATCCTTCATGCTCCTGATGAAGAACGTTTCCAGAACATTTCCATTCCAGAGAAAGTAGGACAAAGACAAAAGAAACCCAGAAGACACATTGCCCTTCCACCACATGGAAATTCTCACACAGGGAGGCCCCTGAGTCCCCATTGCCTGCTCTGGAGGTGACTCCACTGAAACCTGGGATTGCCGGTACTGTCTCTCACCACTTGTCCTCTCCCAGAAGGCTATGACACCAAGTGTGTGGACCAACCCACAAAAGCCAAAGAAATGGGAAACTTCTCCCCTCAACCTCACCCAGCTGTTATTTTAGCCTTTGCATGAGAATAAGGCTGGAAAGACAGCCCAGTGGAAGAAGCTCCCAGGAAGGATGGTGCTGGCAAACTGCTCCACAGGTGATCTGAGGACCAGTCTCCTTAAGCACAGCAGCCCCCTGAGGCCTGTCAGCAGGAAGGGCTCAGCAGCTGTGGTGAAGTTAAGCATCTGGGGAAGAGAGATTATCTTGGGGTAGATTGGAGGGCTCAAGGGGATCACAGGCACCCTAAAAACAGGAACAGGAAAGGTCAGATGATAAAGGTAGGGATGCGGGCTGGGGTGTGGCTTATGGGGTGTGGCACATCACCACTCAGCGCACAGTTGTGATTTTTCTCACTGCTGTGACAAACTACTTGACAGAAGCAACTGAAGGGAGGAGGGTCCGGCTTGGCTCGCAGTTTGAGGGAGCACAGTCCATCGAGAAGAGAAGGCGTGGTGGTCAGGGCATAAAGTGTTTGGGCCTACGGTGACCACAGTCGCAAAGCAGAGGGTTCCCTCCCTTTGCCCTTCAGCGTGGGATGCAGCCCACAGCATGGCGCTGCAGTCACTGAGGGCAGGGGCTCTGTTCTCATCAGTTTAGCCTCTCTGCGAACGCCCCACAGATGTGGCTGGAAGTGTGTCTCCTAGGCAGTTCTGCATCCAGTCACGATGACCGTCAAAAGTAACTATCACATGTAGTATGACCAATAGGGAAGAAGAAGGAGGAGGAGAGAAAGAGATAGAGAGAGACATCTCTTCTAAAAATGCATCTCTGTTGGCTTGACTTCAGACTTCATATTTCCAGAACTGTAAAAGTATAAACTTATATTGTTTCAAACCACTAAATTTGTGGTGACTTTTAAGTAACAGATGAAAGATTTTGAGGGTGGGGCATTCAGAACGGACACTGATTTGGATCACTCCGGAGTAAATAATTGTTCATGGAAGTTATTAAAGCTATGGACAGACAGAGAGGCAACATCATGGCTGGGGCCCCAAGGGTCTTTCAGGACCCAGCACCAGAGACTGACACCATGATGGGACTTTGAAGGCAGGAAATAGGGCCTACACAGCAGAAGGCAGGGCATCTTTCTGTTTTCTGAGGATAAGGGGTGTCTCACAGCAGACGCCTGCAGCCAGGCGGTCTGGTTTCTAGGCAAGAGGCAGGGAAGGTGGTGGGGAGCAGGATGTCCGGCTGCTAATACCCACTTTGATGCAAACTGACTTCCCAGATGAGAGATCCTGACACTGGGAAGTGTGTTAGCTAGGGACTCCCAGACAGTGACTCAGTAGGACGCCTGTCAGTGTCTGTGAAAGGGGAGAGATGGCGGCTGCAGATGGTGTGGCCTGAGCAGTAGGAAAAGTCTGACAGCGCCTTCTTATAACAGGGGCAAGAAACTGATACAGCACGAAGAACGTTACAGAGAATCAACAACTGGTGTTGTGCTCAACTAAAGTGGTGTGTGTGTGTGTGTGTGTGTGTGTGTGTGTGTGTGTGAGTGTGTGCACGCGCGTGTGCGCGCGCGCGTGTGTGCATGTGTGTGTGCGTGTGAACTGTCTCTACTCACTGATAAAATGACTATGCAGAAACCCTGAGGAATGAACAGAAAATATTTCCTTTCCCTCTGGGTAGGCAGCTGCTCTGAGTATCCGATGAGTTAGTCTGTGTGTGTGTGTGTGTGTGCACGCGCATGTAGGGCCCAATCTACACAGGCTTTGGGGTAACTCCACATATCCTCTGTGCTGTCATCTCTGCTTCCTCATTTGGAAGACGGAAGTAACATTTCACACCCAGTAGTAATACTGACAGCATGAAAGCCTGCTGTGGGGGGGATGCCGTGGGGGATACCGTGGGGGGTGCCGTGGGGGGTGCCATGGGGTTGCTGTGGGGGGTGCCGTGGGGGGATGCCGTGGGGAGTGCCGTGGGGATGCCGTGGGGGATGCTGTGGGGGGATGCCGTGGGGGGTGCCATGGGGGATGCTGTGGGGAGTGCCGTGGGGGATGCCGTGGGGGATGCCGTGGGGGATGCTGTGGGGGGGATGCCGTGGGGGGTGCCGTGGGGGATGCCGTGGGGGGTGCCGTGGGGGATGCTGTGGGGGGGATGCCGTGGGGGGTGCCGTGGGGGATGCTGTGGGGGGTGCCGTGGGGGAATGCCGTGGGGGATGCCGTGGCCTCCATTGGAGTCTGACCTTCAAGCTTCAAGGATCCTTGAAGAGACAAACTGCAGTGTGAAGGAAAGTGTTGCACTGCTGGGCTGTCACGTGAGCCTGTGATGTTGACCACTCACTCGCTCAGTTCAAAGATCAGCAAGGCCTACCAGGCTCCTGTTGAACGACTTGCTCACACCTGCACAGAGGTGATGGTTTTGAGAAGCATGTTCAAACCTGCTCTTCTCTGTACGGGAAGATGAGGGGAGAAGGTCAGCTGAATCTATGTTTAGAATGCCACAATGGACCCTGTCACTTCTGATGCTGTCATCCACGGTGCTGAAAGGGCCGAGATCCAAAGCTGAGGACACCACATCCATCCTTACTTCTCACTTAGCTCTGTGGCCCACACGCTGGTTTTCGTTTGGGGTGCCTGGTCTCTAAGAGATGCACATGGCTCTTAGACGTTCCTAAAAAAAAAATGACAATTACTTTTTACAGGGCTTAGGGCATGGTCTCTTGTTTTAGATGCTTAATAAAGGCATCTGGGTTTTGTTCATCGTTAGGTCTAGCTGTGGCCAAAGCACGGTTGGGTGGAAGGCCAGCCCTTGTAGCATTCCGGTGGGGAAACAATGCTGCCCCCTCCGTAGGGAGGAGGTCAGTGACTTCATTAACTTGCCAGGAAGCCAAGCTGGCTTGGTGGAAACAGCCAGTGTTTTACCTCTTCTGACATGTGGAAACCAAGACAGTGAAATATGGAGAAAGTCCTTAAAGGGTCTCAGTTTTTGTGTCTTAAAATAAGGGGAGGGGGGCTCAGGTTCCTAGAGAGCAGGGACACAGGGGCAAAACAACAGCGTTACCGAGAAGCTGCAAGCAAGCAGATGTCATTAATTACGCTTCAAGGAGTGCCTAGCAAGTGGGCATTCACCACCTGGCTGGAGAAACTGCCTTCCTCACAGGAGATAAATAAGGTCATGGCATGATCTTGCCCAGGCCAGGGAGGGCTTTGGCAGAAAAGTAGCCTTTAATCTATTTGTTACAAAAGCATCAGGAGAAAAAAAAAAAAAGGTAAATCAGTTGTTAGAGGCTGCCTGAAAAACAGCTTTCAGAACAGCCCCCACCCTCTACCTCCTCACCCTCCCCACTCCTTCCCCCTCCCTAACCCCTCTCCCCCTCCCCACCCCTCCCCCCTCACCTTCCTCACCTCCTCACCTTCCCCACTCCCCTCACCCTCCCCACCCTCACCCTTCCCACTTCCCTCACCCTCCCCATCCCCCTCATCCCCCCCCCCCATCCCCAGGCACTCTACACAACACTCAGCACAAGCCTAACAGAAGGTTCAGAAGGGACAGCTTTTTAGAGCAGAGGCAGCATCTGTGGGCTGCAGGAGGCCGATGATCTGAGCTCTTTTCCTTTGTCTTTGATACAATGTGCATCACTAAGCCCCGGGACCTGGCCCAGCCAGGTTAGAACGCCAGAGCATGCCCTGAAACAAGCCAGCCGACAGTGCAGGGGAGCTCGGAGCAACCCCAGCTAGTCTGTGCTTTACTGAAGTCCCCGCATCCTGCCACAAAACTAAACAGGCAGAGAAGTCCCATGCACAGGTTTCCATGTCCCAGCTATGACGAAGCTGTGTCCCTCTGTCAGCGGGGAACCTCAAACATCCCTCAACGCCAAAGAACAGCCTGTGCTGCTGCGAACCAAGTAAATACCCAGGGTTTTCTTCCTTAGAAGAAATTGCTTTGTTTAGCAAAGATATTGATTCAGAGAGCAGGCCCAGGAGCTAAAGGCCTCAGGGGAGACCTTCCTTGCTCAGGATTCTTGGCTACAGTGAGCCTGCTAGTTTTTTGTTTTGTTTTGTTTTGGGGGGGCTGTACTCCGTTAATGGTAGTAAATCCAAGTCCCTCAGAAAGATTTAACAATTTGTCTTGGCATGCTGGCACTGTCACTGACACTAAAGAGCATTGGGATTCAGATCTGGGACTAGAGGCCAAAGCAGACCTAGCCTCCAGGTTGTCCCAGCATCCCTCAGTCCCTACCTGGTATACTCAGACCTCTGCCCTGAACTTTCCAGCCCTAGGGCTGGGCTTCCCTTCCCCAGAAGCTCTTCTCTATATAATCCAGATATTCTGATATCTCTCTCTCTCTCTCTCTCTCTCTCTCTCTCTCTCTGCATTTTCTCTCTTCTCTCTGTGTGTATGATTGATTGCTTTAACTGTCTGCCCTGCCCCTTCTGTCTCTGTGGGGAATTTCTGTGGGTTGTGAACCTGCCAGGCCCAAGAGCTGCCTCCACTAGACCTGCATTTATACTTTTAATTTGGTTTGAATTGGCTCGATTTGTTGACGGAGATAAGCTATCAGAGTGTACAGTAGGAAACTGTGTTTATTTCTGTGTCTGCTATTTACTTTTCTTCATGTTCTGACAAACCTAAGGAAGGATTCGTTTTGCCTCGCAGTTTGGGACTGCGGTCCACCATGCACAGTGAGGCAGCGGCTCATATTACGTCCATGTGTAAGAACTGGAGGCCATCAGCTTTGGCCCTCAGCTGGCTCTCTCCCTTTTAATTCTGGTGTCTAGGGACAGAAGGCCATTAGATGGTGTCTAGGGACAGCGGCCATTAGATGGTGTCGTCCGTATTTAGGGCTGGTCTTCCTGTCTCTGTTAACTCGGTCTAGAAATTCCTAGAAGTTTGTTTCCTAGGTGATCCTAGTGTTACAAAATATAATGCGGCGGTAGTGGTGGGTGGCATGGTGGGCCCATGCCAAGGTGTGTCCTTGAGAAATCACGCCATACAGCAGACCTGGTATAAGGAGGGTAGGTGTAGGAAAGGAGTGAGGACCTGGAGAAGGGGTAGAGGCAGGGGAGAGGACATGGAGACAGGAGCAGAGTCAGGGCGGAGAAGGGGATGGGGCATGAAGAAAGGAGAGAGGGGAGGAGACACCACACACACACACCACACACACACACACCGCACACAGACACACACGCACACACCACACACAGACACATACACACACACCACACACACAGACACATACACACACCACACACAGACACACACCACACAGACACACACAGATACACCACACACACACAGAGGGAGGAGGAAGACACACACACACACACCACACACACACACACACACACACAGAGAGAGAGAGAGAGAGAGAGAGAGAGAGAAGGAGGAGACACACACACCACACACACCCACACACACACCACACACACAGAGCATGTGCTGGGGTGGCAGTCCTTTTATATTCAGCACATACCTGATACCTGGCAACAGCAGGCAGCTGATGACCTAAGCCAGTGCTAGGTACCTGAGAGGAGCCTAGTGGAATCGCCTTTAAGCTAACGCCTAGATCTCCTCCAGTTGAAAAGCATTAACCACTACACTCCCTGACCATCCACCCATCCACCCACCCTTCAGTCCATTCATCAATCCCCAGATCTATCCATCCTCTATCCAAGCGTCCATCTCTCATTTCTTCCCTCCCTCCCACAGTCCATCCATCCACCCATCCATCCATCCATCCACCCATCCACCCATCCATCCATCCACCCATCCACCCATCCATCCATCCATCCTTCCTTCCATCCTTCCTCTGCCTTGTTCCAATAGAAAGGCAGACATTTAGCGTTACCAGAATTACTTGATACCTATTGAATAGAGGAAAAAAGCTGAAACAGAGAACAAAACAGGGAACAAGAAGAGAGAAATGACAAAAAGAAAATGAAAGTGATGTGAACTCAAGTTGGTTTTTATTGGAAATCTTCCATTAAATTGAACAGCAGTAACAACAGATAGGGGACAATCAGATTGCCCAAAAGACTTATTTAGAAAATAAGTCTCAAGCAACACACTGCTAAAAATAATAAAAGACGCGACTATGGGTCAGGCTTCATTTACTAACTCATTTTTGAAGCTGGGTCTTGTTGGGGAATGGTTTTGTGAACTGTATACTCAGATGTTGGTTTATGTGCCCAGAGATCTGGTTGCAGTCTGATGTCGGCATTGTCATTCCTATTGAAGACTCTCCTGTCTCAGTGTCACGTGAAAATTGTTCTCCATCATCTCTATCTAATAGCTAGATGGGAGAGAAGGGCTGAGGTGTAACTTCTGGTCCCAGTTAGGGGGTCCCAGGTGGGAAGAAGAGAAGAAGAGGAAGAGGAGGAGGAGGAGGAGGAAGGGAAGAGGAGGGGGAGGGGGAGAAAGAGAAGGTGGCCAGGAGGAGGGTATCCATGACGGCCAAGATGGAGCAGGAACAGCCAGGGTGAGACTAGCTGGCAGGTAATAGGGCACATGCTGGGAAGTAGCCAGGTCAGCATAGTTGGGTTAGAATAGCCAAGAATCTGCCCAGCTATAGTGCTTAAAGCTTATTAATAAATTTAATAGGTTTTATTGTCATTATTTGGGGGCTAGAGCCGGCATAGGAAAAATTACTTTATTTTTACAGTGTCTCATTATGTAGACCATGCTGGCCTCAAACTCACAGAGATCTGCCTGCCTCTGCCTTCCAAGTGCTGGCATTAAAGGGGTACACCACCATGCCCAGTGCTTATGAGTTAGGAGGTGTCAGAACTAACATTACACAGAGAAGCTTCTGGTACTGTGTGAACCTTTGTCCCAGCGGGCATGGTTCACTAAGCTGTGGTCCATAGAGGAAGTTTTCCATATCCTTTCACTGAGCCACATAAGTCTCTTTTGAGGTCACCTATTGCAGATTGGTCTGATGTGTTTTGGTGTTAATTACTGCTTGCTGTTTCTGTGACCCACCTTGCCTAAGAGCCTAACCTGTTTGACCATCACACCTGAGCAGGGCAAATGGGATAGGCATGGCTAAGGTTCCTAGGCTTGGAGAGACAGAGAGAATCTTGGGAAGAAGAGAGACTGGAGAAGAAGGAAGAAGGAAGTGGTCACCATCATGGCTGGTGTGGATGGAGATTTGGCCCAGATGAAGAACATTAGCAAGTATTTGGGATTATGGATGGGGGGGTAGCTTGATAGCAAACAACATGGGATTGGGGTAGGTATCCCATACACTATGGGAAGTAGTTTAGAGGGTTAACATCTGCCCTGCCCCAGGTTAACTAAGGCTATTTTAAGATAGAACCAGTGTCTGTGTCTTGATTGACTGCTAGTGGGTTAGAAAATACTGCCGTACTAATAATTATAGGCCTGATAATAAACATTATTAGGCCATACTGGTAACTTAACCCCAACAGTTACCCTTCTGTGTATGGCCTAGGAATAGAAAACTACTACATCTCCCAGGTCTGGAGTGGTGCTCAGCTCCCGCCACACGCAGCGCCTACCAAGGAAACGGCGCCAACACTGCACAGATGGCATCAGCATTTGCCTGGGACACAGAGGGGGCCAGCCAAGGGAGATGCGCTTTCTAAAGCATGTCGAGTTGAGAAAATGGGGACCAGGGCTTCTGAGGCAGGTGTAAGGGCCAAGTGAGAGGATAGCCATGGGAGCAAAGGCTCCCCACACTGTGCTGAGCTCAACCTGAGCTGCTCAGTGTCTTTCTGGTGACCAGGGACCCCCTCAGTTAAACAACCAGAAGTTGACCCCACTCTGTAAGTCTCTACTCTGTAGCAGGAGGGACAAGGAAAGGGAGTTCCTGTACTCCCTGGCTGCTTGGCTGTGAGTCCCCAAGGTTTTACACTGTCTCTGGAGCTGTGGCCCACGGCAGGAACCTGACACCTGGCCCCAGCTGGCTACTCTCTACCTCCCTCCTGACTGGGTTGGAAGTATTCTAGAGCAGCCTGCGGGGAGAGCAGTTGTGTCGGTTCCTTTTCCACTGTGATAAAATCCCTCGACAGAAGCAAGTTGGGGCAGAAAGGCTTTGTTGCTTCAGCTCCAGCTTTGGGTATGTCCACTGTGGACACTGAGTTCACAACCAGGGAGCAAAGAGGGACAGAAGTACCCCGCCGCAGCTCCCTTCCTCTATTTACATGGTGAGGTGCCAACAACGACCACCAAAGCTTCCTCGGAAATGGCAGTTTTTGTCCCAAGCACTGTCTTCCATGTCTGAATAAATTAGGTTGAGTGAGTGTACAGCACTTTCTTTGGGCAGAAGGCATGGTTTGAAGGCTGCCTGGGAGCCTGAGGGACACAGTCCAGTCGCAGCGGGTTATGCCTCACAGACTCATCCTCATACCCATTGACAAGCACGTGTTGTTGGTTGTTACACCAGGAACTGTGCGTCCCGAGGAGCAGGACACAGATGATGTTCCTGTGATCCTAGAAACTGAAATTATGCTTTGGAGGGGTGTCCCTAGGGTATCAGTTGCTTTTCTTAGGACTGGCTGGAGCAGGCTGCTTCTGAGAAAAGCCTTCCTTTTCACACTGGCAAGTCCAGTTGTGGCTGTTGAGCAGACAGAGAAGCAGCCGCATTATGGGGTCTCCAGAGAGAGAAGTTGGAGCCCACAGGGCAGAAGGACTGTCTTAGCCCTCTGAGGGCAGGGTGGGTTTCCTAGCGTGTCTGCAGCAGGCTCCCTGATTCCCAGGCTGGGGCAGGGAACAGGGTGGCAGCAGAAGTGAACAGGACCAACATCCCTTCTGATGTTACCTCACTTCCCAGGTGAGAGATCCCCACACTGGGGTTGCCTGTTAACTCTGGACTCACAGACAATGTCTCAGTCTGGAGCCCCTCTGTATCCCTGAAAAGGGAGAGAAACCTGCTGCAGCAGATGCTGTGTGGCCTGAGCTGCAGCCCAAAGCTACCGGCACATTCCTAAAGCTACTGTGCTGCACCTGCCTTCCCCAGGAGCTAGAGGAAGCCGACTTCAGCAGCAGGAGACTCCTGGGACTGTCTGCCTCCCTTTGTACCCGCTGAAGAGAGGAACTTGCCAAAGTCCCTGTGTACCTATAATTGTTGCCTCCTGCAAGAACAGAAATATGTCCAAGGCCCTCTGCAAGCCCTTTGCAGCAAACATAAGCATAAGCAGGACATTTCTACAGGTCTCCAGACTTCTGTACTTGACAACTTGTTTGTGTAGTAGATTCAGTCCCAAGTTGTTGCTTCTTCTTTTCTTCTTCTTCTTCTTCTCCTTCTTCTTCTCTCCTCCTCCTCCTTCTTCTTCTGGTTTTTCAAGACCAGCTTTCTCTGTGTAGCCTTGGCTGTCCTGGACTCACTTTGCAGACCAGGCTGACCTTGAACTCACAGCAATCCACCTGCCTCTGCACGGGAGTGCTGGGATTACAGGTGTGTGCCAATTTGCGTGGATCTGAATCTTGCACTTTCTAAATGTTGTTCTGTTTAGTTAAATATTTTAGCTGGTGTTCTTTACAATTCTAGAAGCAGACAGTGATTTATTCCACGAAGTAAACGGTGTCCTCTGAGTCTGTTTTTAACTGGTTAAACACGAATTCCTTTATGGGTTGATGACCTTGTTCAGTTTTCAGGGCCAACAACTTACAAGTCTAACCAGCAGAGGCCCTGTAAGCCCATCACCCCACATTTAAAGATGGAACCTTGGCAAATGCTTCCTTAGAGCTTCAAGAACTTTCTCTCAGGCTGAGAAATTCTGACTGGAGCATTCCCAAAGTCTGCCTTAGAGTCAGGGAGAAGAATCCCGTGTTTGAGTGGGGCTTGCTGGCTCCTCCCCTGCGTGTGTACCACTCCTCCCCACTGCCCTCTGCTGCACTGCAGGAAGCCTCCTGGCTGTCTCTCAGCTCCTGGAGAGGCTCAAGTCAGCCCAGAACAGGAACCTGCTGTGAAGATTGCTTCTTGGGTAACGGAAAACTGTGGAACCAATGGAATCAAGCCTCACACTGGTTTCATCTTTGAAGTAAATCACACACATCTTTCAAAATCTAGATAATTTTCTTCTAGAAACATCTTACCTTTATGTGGCTTTTGCAACAGTTTTTATTTTAAACTTAAGATCACATCAAAGAAAGGAATGCAATTTTTAAAAAAATCGTTATCAAAAAAAAAGCACACAGAGAGGGTGCATTTGAAGGGAAACAGATGCTGGAACGATTAGGAAGGTTACTGTTCGGTCACATCGCACCCTCCTCGATTGTGCCTCCATCTTTCTTCAGTGTCTTTGTTTCTTTTCTGTGACAAAAGCTACTTAAAAGGGAAAGGCTTGACTGGCTCACAGTTCTAGGTAACGGTCCCTCATTGAAGGAAGCCACAAAGGCAGAGGCAGGCACAGCTGGTCCCACTGCAACCACAGACAGTGACAGAGTGCCCCTGTGGGGAAACAGGGCTCCTGGGAGACTATAGACACTTTCTCAGCCTTGTGAGTTGGCCCAGAATGTCTGTAGAGACTACCTGTCTCCCTTGGGCAAAACAGTTTCAGGAAGGACAGACTGCAGGAGAGAAACTGGCTGTGGCCGCCCAGTCCTTATTCCCACGCCCCACCCCTACTCTTGTAAGGATTCGCAGCCAGACCCCTCAGTCTTGCTCAGGAGAGAGGCTGCCACCTATGTGCTCTGCTAAACACAGTCCTGTCTGCTGAGGGTCAGACTCACGCCGCTCTCTACCTTCCGTCTCTTTATGCTGCTTCTTTCTTCTATTTCTTTAAATTCAGAAATGTAACGGTGAAAAAGCAGAGAGCAAGGAATGCGTGCACGTTAAAATACTTTTGTGCAGCCCAGGACTCCCTGACCAGGTAACACTGCCACTTGGAGGGGGGCGGGGGGCTTCCCGCCTCAGTTACCTCAGTCAGGATGATCCACTAGAGACGTGCGCAGAGGCCCAACTCCCAGACCGTCCCTTATTCTGTCAAATGGACAATCAGGAGTAATCGTCACAGAGAATGACGTTCAAAGAATCAGTGAGACAGACAGACAGACAGACAGAACGAACACAGCATCCTGGAGCATAGTCCGGAAGTCTCTTCAAACATCACTCAGGGCCACGCAGGACAAACTCAGTGACCAGGAAGCCCAGTCTCAAGACCTTTTGAATTTAATCCATGTCAGGCTTCCGGGAGGGAGAAGCCATACTGGTCACACAAACGTGAAGGCAGAAGCGGCACAGGGATAGTGTGAGGATGAGGGCGGAGACCGCACGGCTGAGCAGGACTCACACGGATCTGGATACCAAGGCCCAGCAAGGTTGAGCAGGACTCACATGGATCTGGATACCAAGGCCCAGCATATGAAGCCGCGTGCAGTCTAAAACCAAAAAAAAATTTTCCTAAACAGGCTGAATCTTAAACTTAGCTGTGGGCAACACATAACATGGGGCGTGAGGGTCCATTCGTGTTGTCTGAAAGTCCTGACTAACCGCCATGACTCTGCTTCGAGCTGGGGAGATGATCTTATCAATGGGTCAATACAATGCCAGCAGGGAGGTGTGGAAACCTCAAGATAGGGCCAGTCCTCAGTGAGAATGCACACGCCCCAAGTAAAAGAGCATCTAGAACAGCGATGGCGGTGGCGTGGGGACCCTGGGGCATCATTGGCTTTCTCCAGAGGAGGCTGATGACACAATAAAACCATGGGAAAAGAAAGGACACAGTTCCACAATAGCAAACAGCCCTGACAGACTGTCTCACAGTTGATAATAACAGCTTACCAGCCACACAGGGCTGTTCCGGCACAGCGCCCTTCGGACCAGACCAGCATCACCTCAAGAGAGACAAGTGGGGGCCTGTCCTAATATGGAGCCCTGAGGAGGGAAAGGTCTGGAAATTAAACAACAGAGCCAGGGCTGTTCTGTTATTTAATAATGATGATTATCACCATTATTATAGCAGCTCTCCTTTGTGGGTGTATTCAATGGGCTGGGTACTTTCCCATGCACTTATGTGCTTCACTTTCAGGATGACCTACAATACAGGTTAAGCTTTTTACTATGATGCTTAATTAGTTAATTTTTTTGGCTGAGTCTCCCTTCCTCCCTCCCTCCCCCCTCCCTCCCTCCCTCCCTCTCTCTCTTTCTCTCTCTCTTTCTTTCTCTCTCATGCACCCTCTCTCTCTCTCTCTCACACATACATTTTAAAATTAGCAGGGACAAAGGACACATGCAGAACAGCATGGTGTACAGACTGCTGACACCAGCCCAGCCCCAAGGAGTGCGCGGTGCTGATGTAAAGAGTAGCAGGCCCCCTGGCTTCCTGCACAGTACTTAGTGATGCTCCTTTATCTGTGCACAGCAGTGCCACATCCTTTGGAGATAAGAGTGCACCAGGACATATACAGCTGCTTTGCTGTCTTAATGATTGCATCGAGCCCCCTTCTATAAATGAGCTGTGATTCATTCAGCCAGACCCCTTTAGGGAAAGCTTGGATGGCTGCCAATCCTTTGCCCCTAACCCCCACTCCTGCAAGGGATACCATGACTTCACAAATGGCCGACTGCTCAGACTCAGCTTCTCAAAGCCGATCCCTGCAGGTCCCTAGACCGCCTCCTGGGGTTTTCTTTTCCAGCTCCAATCCTAAGCAAGGCCACAGTTTCTCTCCACAGATGTCAACTAAAGCCACACATCACAGTCTGCAGGCAGAGACAAACTTGGAAGCCAGCTGTGCTCTCTTAGGCCACACATTGAAAATACTGTAAAATGGAAAACAGTGCCCTCTCTTCACTGACTTTTAACAATGTAATTTGCATGTGATGGAGTTATGTTTATTTTATAATATAGTAAATATCCTTTAAATTTCTCATTCTAGCAAGCTGGGGATGATAGCTTACTTAGTAAAACACTTGTCTTGCAAGCATGAAGACCTGCGTTCAATTTCTAATACCCATGGTAAGAAAACAAAACATCTGGGCAGTGGTGGCACACACCTTAATCCCAGGAGACAGAGTTGGGAAGATCTACATGAGTTCGAGGCCAGCCTGGTGTACAGAGTGAATTCTAGGGCAGCAAGTGCTACAAAAGAAACCCTGTCCAGAAAAACAAACAAAGAAAAAAAGATCATCCCAGCACTCCGGAGGCAGAGGCAGGTGGATCTCTGTGAGTTCAAGGCCAGCCTGATCTACAGAATGAGTCCAAGACAGCCAAGACTACA
This sequence comes from Acomys russatus, assembly GCF_903995435.1. NCBI lineage: Eukaryota > Metazoa > Chordata > Mammalia > Rodentia > Muridae > Acomys > Acomys russatus. The sequence continues at coordinate 57,453,824 of NC_067157.1, read as the reverse complement.
CAGAGAAACTGTCTGGAAAAACAATAAAACAAAGAAAAAAAAATCCCCAAAACAACAACAGTCTCCCCCAAAAGAAGGAAGAAAGGAAAGAAAAACAAACAACAGCCCCCCCCCCCCCAAAGATGCAAGCGTCGTGACTCACACTAGCAGTCTGGCTAACTGGCCATCTAACCTAACATACTAGGCAAGCTCTATCTAGGTCAGTGAGAAGGCTTATCTCAAGAAAAAAACGTACTGTAGGGGCAAAATTAATGCCCTATATGTAATTTATATTCTACAATTAATGCCATGGTCTGTGAGAAAGTTGTCCTCCAGGTGATTCCACTACTTCCTGCATTCTGGAGAAGACCACGCACTACCATAAGCTAAACCTGCCAGCACTCTCCAGAAGATAACACCCAATGATCCCTGGAGATTCAGCCTCCTGGACCCAACCTGCTGGAAGGTCTGCATTCCTGAGACTCACAACTTTCTCTGGAGATCCGGTCCACACCCAGCCTGCCTAAAGGACTGCATTTCTGAGACTCACGACCCCTGCTTATGGTTTTGTCCTTACTTCCCTGTGATTCCCACCCCTAATTACAGTTTTTCCTTATAAACCCATTACCCCTTGAAGCTCCCATATTACTCTCCTGTCTTGCTCCATCAGGAAGGATTGTGATCCGAAGCTCTGAGCCTGTAATACAGGACCCTGTGTTTGTTGCATCAGTATTGAGTCCTGGTGGTCTTTTGGGGGGATCTCACAATCTGGGTAATCTCGGCATAACAGTGCCAGAGGAATAACACCTAAGGTTGATCTCTGACCTCCACAAGTCCGTGCAACACACACACGCACACACACACGCACACGTTTGGAGTCCATGGTTGTGTGTACAGGCTCAAGATCTTGGCCATCTCTTCTCTAGACAGCCAGCCTTCTGAATTCTCTGGCCCTCTTCCCACACTGGGCCTTTCCTGGGCTCACCATTTTATTTAGGTGGTTTTCAACGGTTTCTCTGAAAATTGAAAGTAGAACACAGGTTATGCGGTAAGCTCGGGAGTGTCACAGGGCACATGGGAAATGAGAGCAGGAAAGGCCAGGGAAAGTGACCAAGGTGACAGAGATCATCCTGGGCCCAGAATCTTCATCTGAATCCGCTCGGACACTTCTGGCCTAAAATGCCGCTGACAAGGTGATTGATCACCAGAGCGACGCAGGCCCTCTATCCCCCGAGTGGCCTCTCTGCCTCTTGCTCACATTTCAACATCCGTAACAGGAGAGTGTGTGGAGCAGTCTATGCCAGTTGCTCCTAAAGTCGGGAGGTGGTTTTGCCAGCACATGGGAAAACAGAAGTAAACGAGAAAATTTAAGAGTGAGTTCGGTGACGCTGCCTCGGCAGACCCTGTTCCAAACCTGGAATGTCATGGACAAGATTAGCTTGACCCAGGGCAAGGATGGCCACTGCCCAACATGTGACACGTGGTTAGAAATGAAGTGTAAGGGCTGGGCGTGGTGGCGCAGCCTTTAATCCCAGCACTCGGGAGGCAGAGGCAGAGGCAGGCGGATCACTGTGAGTTCGAGGCCAGTCTGGTCTACAAAGTGAGTTCAGGATGGCCAAGGCCCACCAGAGAAACCCTGTCTCGAACAAACAAACAAACAAACAACAACAAAAAGAAAGGAAAGAAAGAAAGAAAAGAAGTATATTCAAGGAGAGGGAGTTGCTTTTGGTAACTTTGTCTTATCTCCCGAAAGCCCCCAAACTATACTGTAAACGAACAAGAATGAGGCAAATCAGCAAATAAGCAACTTGTAACAATCAGCGTGCTCACTGAAGCCCCCACTGTCTGTTTCTGACCGCAGACGCTGTGTGGCCAGCTGTTCTGCTACCCGGACTGCCCCACTGCGGTGGGGCTAGACCTTGAACTGTGAGCTAAAACAAGCCCTTCCTCCCTTGTTTCTTCTGTCAGGGTATTTTAATCACTAAAACAGAAAAAGGAATCCCCTCCCCACCCACATACCTATCCACAGAAGGAAGGAGTCTGGCGTGCTGCTGTCCAGTGGGTGGCGGCAGACCGTGACGATGTACTGCATGCTTTGAAACGGCAACAGGACATTTTCTGTTGGTTTTATGAGCGTGAGTGTCCCCCTGCCTCTGCCTCTATTTCTGCCCATTGCCTTTGGGCCTGGTGCCTACAGAGGCCAGAAGAGGGTGTTGGATCCCTTGGAAGTGGAGTTACAGGCAGTTGTGAGCAGCTAAGCAGGTGTCGGGAGCTGAACCCCGGCCTTACCCCAGAGCCTCACACTGCTCTTACCTGCTGAGGCTCAGCCCTACACGGATTTTTAAACACTGGGCTATAGAGCGAGAGCCTGTCTCAAAGGATAAATCAACCAGACAAAAGGAACGATAATTGTTTGTGGAAGGCCAATATGTTTACCAAGAACAATTTTATACCAAGGACACTCATATCAAAACACCACACACAGCTGAGTGGGTAACTCGGAAGGGTAGAGGTAGAAGTTCAAGGCCAGACTGGGGTAAGGAGCAAAATTGGATCTCAAAACCAACCAACCAACCAACCAAGGTCTCCACAGAAACCTCAGTGGAAGAGCATGTGCCGGGATGTGAACGGGCCTATGTTCCATCCCTAACCGAAACACACAAACAAAACCAAAACCCACCCCCAGTATCACATAGATACAAATGTTGACCGAGGAAAGAACAAAAGGAACCAGCTTGGTAGGCCAGTGGCGCGCAGCTAAGCAGCGGCAGCCCTCAGCTTCCCGTCACCAGGCAGCTCGCACCCACCGAGCTCACCCACGTTGCTCATTTCCTGCAGTGCTTTCTTGCATCTGTGAGGGCTGCAGCCAGTGGCTCTGCTGTTTACAAGTTGGACTCAGCTTGTTGTGGTAACCGCGTCTTCTGAGAAGGGCTTCTCTGGCTCCTCATCAGCTCAAGCCGCTTATGTGACAAGGCGGGAACACCTGAGTCCGAAAGGGAAATCTCAACCCTGTGGGCCACAGAGGCGTAGACAAGGTCCGTGACTAAACAGAAGCGCTCTCTAATGTGCCTGAGGCGGGGAATCCATTGTGCGGCTTCCTTGCCAGCACCATTCATTCTCTTGTATCACAGAAAAAGGACAGTACGTCTGGCGCCTCTTGGAACTGTGCTCTGAAAGAGGAGGTTTATGAAATGGTATTTGTCAACAATATGTTTTTTGTTTGTTTTGTTTCCCCACTTATAAGAAGTGGAAATGCCACATGGGACTGGCCCATGGGGACAAGGCCTTATAGAACAGAGGCAGAGACTGGAGCTGGCTGGCAGCAGTAGAGCTGATGCCACCATACAATCTATGAAGCAGCAAAAGAGCCTCAGCATGTGGCCCTGTTGGCACCTTCAGTCCAGCCTTGTGGCTCCAGAGCTGCGGGAGGATAGATCTCAATGGCTCTAAGCCTCTTGGGTTGATCTTTGTGGCAGCTCAGGAGGCTGTTTTGGAGCTAGAGTTGGGTGAGGCACTTCAGAACTCTTTTAATAAAATAACAGTTAGTAGTAACTTTTCTTTCTTTTGTTTTGTTTTATTTTTCAAGACAATGTTTCTCTGTGCAGCCTTGACTATCTTAGACTCGCTTTGTAGACTACGCTGGCCTCAAACTCACAATGATCTTCCTGCCTCTGCCTCCCAAGTGCTGGGATTAAAGACTAGTGACTTTTCTTACAGCACAGGATTTCTTGGTAGCTGTGGCTCCAGGCTACACTGTGGATTCCTGTGAGGAGACGCCAGACCATGCTTCGTGAAGAGCAGGCCCCAGAGGGACATGCGACAAGGTCCACCCGAGAAGGGGGAGGGCAGGCACACACCCCCTGTCATTTCCTCTGGTGCCATGGTAGCTCACCTCTAACGTGGCACTGCTCATATCTCTGAGCAGCTGAGAGCAGGTTGAGAGGCCAGCCCGACAGTGAGTAGGGTCCCGTTGTGAGGATCTCTCCTCTCCCTGTGGGGTTGGTGCTATGTATAAGCATTTTGTGTGGACGTGCTGGAGTTAGGGCAGAGATGTGACAATGCGAGATTCCTTGGTCACAGAGACCGCACTTTCTCACCATGAACTACTCACCCTCTGATGGTAAGATGGCCACTGCTTCCTCCCTGACCAGGACGCCAGATAAAATATGGCATACCTGTCCAAACGAAATTCCAGACAAGTGATGAAAAAACACTTAATGTGTTGAAGTATGTGGCAAATGTTGCATGGGTCAATTTATACCAAAGGGGTATTAGTTATTTATTTGAAATTCAAATTTAACTGAGCCCTGCTGCAGATGGTGTCTTAGAGTTTCTATTGCTGCAATAAAACACCGTGACCAAAGAGCAAGTTGGGGAGAAAAGGGTTTACTTGTTTATACTTCCATATCACTGTTCATTATTTTTCATTTTCATTTTATTTTTATTTTTATTTATTTTAATTTTATTTTATTTTATTTTTGGGTTTTCAAGACAGGGTTTCTCTGTGTAGCCCTGGCTATCCTACACTCGATTTGTAGACCAGGCTGGCCTCGAACTCACAGGATCCGCCTGCCTCTGCCTCCTGAGTGCTGAGATTTACACCAGGCCCAGCCGCTGTTCATTATTGAAGGAAGTCAAGACAAGAACTCAAATGGGCAGGAACCTGGAGGCAGGAGCTGGTACTGAGGCCATGGAGAGTGCTGCTTCCTGGCTTGCTCTCCATGGCTTTGCTCAGCCTGCTTTCTTACAGAACCCAGAACCACCAGCCGACAGATGGCTCCACACACAATGGGCTGGGCCCTCCCCCATTGGTCACTAATTGAGAAAATGCCTTACAGCTGGATCTCATGGAGACATTTCCTCAACTGAGGCTCCTTCCTCTCTGATGACTCTACCTTGTGTCAAGTTAACACACAAAACCAGCCAGTACGGATGGCTTACTGGCTAAGTTTGCTGTTCTTTCAAAGGACCGGAGTTTGGTTCCTAGCATCCGAGTTGCACAGCTCACAGCAACCTATAATCCGGCTCTAGGGAATCTGACACCCTATTTCCTGCCTTTGTGGAAATATACACACATACATGTGTTGTATGCACAACACACACACACACACACACACACACACACACACACACACACACGGTTTTTCTTTCGATAACTCCAGCTATTTTATCTAATTTCACTTTAATTTTATGAGAGAAAAGTTCTAGTGTGCAGAAATCATGGGGTGGATTTCACTTGGTTGTGTTGCCTTGTATTGTATTCTGTTGCATTGTACATTGTGTTGATTAGGTTTGTTTTAACTTCTGTGACCTTTGATTTTCTTTTCTTTCTTTCTTTCTTTCTTTCTTTTTTTTTTTTTGTTGTTGTTGTTGTTGTTGTTCTGGACTGGCTTTGTAGACCAGGCTGGCCTCGAACTCATAGAGCTCTGCCTGCCTCTGAGTCTTGATTGTCAATAACTGAATGAGTGGAGACAGAGGCACCACCCTTCTTTAGCTCCAAGACCCATCACAAGACTGAGGTGAGTCAACGGAGGCCCTGGCTCAAGAGCTCTGGGTAACTTCCGTTCATAACCCCAGGTCTTTGTCCTAATCAGTCATCAGAAGCCTGTGGGCTTGAAGCTCTGGCCTGGCCTGTAGCTCCCCATGTGGCTATCAGCACATCTCTCCATGTCCAGCATCAAACCCCATCAGAAGCCCTGCCCTGCCCTTCCAGCCCCAGAGCCCAGACCCAGGGCCCATTGTGGTTACTCTGACACATGCACCCTTCATGCTAGCTCTTCTGGGCCACAGTACTATTTCTTCAAGTCACACCAGAAAACACTGAGCACTGGGACACATGAAGATGCTGAGTTGTGTGCATTCACCAGAGAAGTTCCTGGCATTCCATTTAGTGAAACCCAGTACCACATGGGACAAAGGCTCCTCCAGGGCCTTGGGGCTGCACCAGGCGTGGTGAGCTTCGCTGTCCCTGGGACTCATAGTCTACAGTAGGGTGGAAACTAATGTTAGAAAAATGGTGTGTAAACACGACACTGAGTATGGCCGCATCTGCACACCATGGTGCCTGTCCCCTGGCCTGCTGTGGCTGCCGTGTCCCCACTGTGCTGGCGCCTCTGAGGAAGAGAGCTGCGTGCTTGCTGACAGATCTTCCATCTCCATCAGGAGGATGATCAAGGGTAGGAGGGCCATCCTGTCAGATGCCTGGGATCTGCAGAGTGTCAGGAGAGCCTGAGAGTGCGCAGCCGTCTGCTCTGTCAGCTCCCCAGGCCAGAAACAGCAGGCTTATCAGAGATAAGCGGTGTCTCCAAACCACGGGGGCTATTTCTAGTCAGAGGTGCTGACTCCAAGCCATCAGAAAGAGAGGCCAGGAATGTATTTTAAACTACTGGACAGCTGATGTCGTCGTTGTCATCGTAAATGATGCCCAGGAAACTGACTGAGAAATTTCTAGGAGGCTCCAGCTCTCCCGTTTGTTCATCTCCAGGGCTGTGGCTGGGTCTGACACACGTCTTCAGAGTGCTGACTGAGTCACACTGCAGTTTTGAGATCATGACGCAGCCGTGTGTCCTATGGTATAGAATTGTTTTCAGCGTGACGGTAAACTGGGAGGGCATGATACATGTTCTCTGCTTGCCGGCGGGTAGCGTGTGCGACATGAGGGATGAGCTCCTTTTTTGTTTGTTTGTTTTTCCCAAGCTGGGGTTTCTCTGTGTAGCCTTGGCTGTTTCAGACTCACTGTAGGCCAGGCTGGCCTCGAACTCACAGCGACCAGCCTCCCAAGTGCTGAGATCAAAGGCATGCGCCACCGCACCTGGCTTGAGGATGAGTTCTTATTAACCGGGGTCGGGGTAGCTATGAGGCTCTAAGCCTGAGGGTTTTTCTCCTCCAATTTATTACCTGAATCACCGTGGGCTTCTGTGGTTGTCTTTAACTCAGGACTCTCTCTCTTCCCAGAAGTGATTTATTTCTAAATTAAAGTAGATTGAAAGGCTCTGTTGCCTCAATCACAGCTCAGTGCATGTGCCCCAGACCTAGACCCATGCCAAGTTTATCCCATGAGCCTTTTGGTGCTTCAGAATTTAGCTATCCGCATTAGCGTGAGATAATCCCAGGCTGGCCAGTCAGGTGACAGGCATCACAAGGTGAGCACAATGTTTGGAAACTTAACCATTAACACCCAGTTTAGCAGCCTTGGCTAACACAAACGGGATTAAAAACGTTGGGAACCAAAGGCAATTGTCTTTATTTTTCTTAATTGCAGCTCATCAAGGTCAAGGAACTTGCCTAACCCAGATTCTCTAAGCTGAGAGTTTCTTAAGTCACATGCAGAAAAACGTTATTTAAAAAGACACTAATCACTTATGGGGTTGGGTCTTGCCTCAGAAACATTCCAATGGATACGGTGTTGAACTGGAGGAAGCCATGGCACTGAGCCCACTGAGGCCCCTTAGGGCTCCGTGGAGGTGCCAGCGGGTGACACCCCCAGCTGCTGCAGAGTGGAGCCTAAACTCCGCTAATTACAGACTTGAAGGATTTCTTTTAAAGAGAGCACAGAGGGGCCTCTAGCCGTAGCTATTCAGAAAGCTGAGGAGGATGACCAAAGACCTGCCTGAGTGACAGCGGGTTTAAAGTAACTTAGTAAGACTCTAAGGCTCTGTCTCAAAAAAATGGCATGGGGCGGTTGTAGAGTTGCTTGTGCTTGTGCAGTCCTGAGTTCAAGCTTCAGTTTTACAAAACACAAAAACAAGAACAGTGAAAAAGCATAAAATGCAGCAAATATAAACAGCCCCGTGGCTAGACTCACGCTGCCAGCTGCCAACTCTACGGAAAGATGAACTGAACACAGCTCAGGACGGGGCCGCCGTGGACACATAAGGGTGCGATGAGGAGCTGCCGAAGTGTGGGTGCCCAGGTGGTGACGGCCAGCTTTGAGGTGAATGAAGTGTGTGTGTCTTTGGCTCCCTTTGTATGATGAACAAAAGGACTGTCAAGGAGAGAGACTCATTCGGGTGTGTGAACGGGGATTCCACTAAAAGCGCATGAAACAAACATATAGACAAAACCAAACGGAGGCCTTTTAATTCGGTTTAAATTGGTCTCTCATCCTTGAATGACGAATTTGGCTCTGAGTGGCCTCCTTATATAGTGAATGGGCAAGTTATCTTGTGTGAGCAGGCTGTATCCACACGGAGTATGTACCACGGTAACCAAGCAACGGAACCTCAGCCAATCACAGCAGCCAAACCCCCAGCTAGCCCAAAGTCCGCAGGCTGTTAAATTATGCACAAATAAGGCAAAGGGGGGAATGGACCAATCAGTAACCTGTGTGGATGCACGTGACCAGGCTAATGAACAGGGCCAAGGACCGAACCTTCTTGGCCCTGAAATCTTGTTTCTAGGACCTTTTGTTTGTTCAGATAACCATGGCTGAATCTGACCCGCGTCAGGTTTCCTGGCTTGTTTGGAGATGTTTGGTTCTCTCCAGCAGGCCCAGAATGGACAGGTTTCCGGAAGGCCACGAGAAATCACTGGGCTTTGGGAGAGTCCCGTGGATGCCTCTCATCTCAGGTTGACAGGAGAAACGGCAGAAGTGGCTTCTCACAGGTGGGCAGAGCAGTGAGAGGCAGATCTCTCCCTCAGTCCCAAGGTCACCCTCGGGGGACGCAGAAGTTAGAGTTGAGGGATTTGGAGGTGAAACAGTTCAGCTAAGAGTCCCAGCTCTGCAGCTCTGTGCGTTCTGAGAAACGTCTCCTTGGGCAGGCTGATTGGGCCGGCATGACAGTGTGTGCTCACAGAGGCCAAGCTGGCTGTGACGTCATCGGTTCCACAACCCTCGGGGCCCTCACCGTCCGTGCAGCCTACCAGGAGTTGGGCATCAGTGTAGGAGTGTGTCTCTAACGCGATGTGTGTGTCCAGTGCCTGGGCTCTCCTGCCCTGCCTGCACCGCTGGAGTGCATACTAAGCCAGTGACCCAAATGCTGTTTTCCAAGCTACAAGGCTGAGAAAACACCTCATAATGTGTAAGCTAAGCAATTCACTTTGGCTTTTATATTCAGGGTCTTACTCCGGAGAGAGTGAGCCCTCTATCTGTCCTTCCTGTTTTCCTGGGGCTCTCACTGCCGGAGACTGTGGTCACCTTACACACTGCAGGGCTATCCTGTGAACTGCTAGCTCCCAGACAGCAAGGACTTTGTGACTCACGCTCACTTCCGATCTGCAGGCTCCGAGGAGAGCTGGGCATGCAGAGAGCTGCGTGTGAGTGGAGACTGAGCAGCAGAGTTGGGCAGTGCTTACAGAGCCTGGCTTGGCCAGGCAGCCTGAATCTTTGCCTCTGGGCCTTGCGTCTGTGAGGGGCTTAGCCTTTTCACATGTCCTACAGCGGCCCCAGCGGGCCCCACGATGCCATGAGCATCATTCTGCCTTGACCTCTTGTCATCTTCCTGAGTTACTGTGAGCTCGGTTACCCCTGAGGTCTGGAGGCTTTTGCTGAGCTGCCTCTGGGTCAGGGCTCCTGTGTGACTATGCAGCACTGCCCTGGGACCGGCTTCCTTCCATGGCAGCTGAATTTCCAAGGCAGTTGTTTTGCTGTTATATAACCGCTTTTCTAACCCTTGCTTCTGGTTTTTCCTGTGGCTCATTTAATTGCTAATCAAGAAGGGGAGGGACCCTATATTTGTAGGAGGAAAGGGATTTCTGCCCTTTGGTATTCAATGTGCCTTCCCCCCCCCCCCCGTGTCCTCCCCCCATTGGGAGCTTTGAAATACATTGCGGCCTGGTCCCTGCTCCTGTGCCTGTGTGTGCGCGCATGTGTAGCTTACATTGTGGTCTAGCTCTTCAGGTGCACAGCAATGCTGCGGGAGAAGCAAGCTCAAAGTCCTGTTAGGGGTGAGTTGTGCCCTCCCCCCTACACCTCCCCCCAGGCAGCCATTTTGAAGCTTCCTAAAACCACAGGTGACCTTATTTGAAGGTGGATCATACAGAGGTGACTAAGCTACCGGGGTCTGACTGTGGGCTTTAATCCAGTATGCGTGGTATCCTTAAAAAGGAAAAATGCAGACATGGAGAGATACAGATAGAAGACAGCGTGAAGAGGTTCAGGAAGGAGATGCCGTTGATAAAGCCGCAGGATAAGGCAGCCTGCCAACGCTTAGTCTTGACTTTCAGTCTGCAAGACTGCAAAAACTACGTGTGTGTGTGTAAGTACATTTGTGAGTGTGTGTGAGAGAAAGTGATTGAGAGGTGGGGGGAAGGAGGGAGAATACGTACATTTCATGCAGGGGTGCATGTGCCTGTGTGCGCACAGAGGCCAGAGGAGACTGTTGGATGCCACATTCACTTTGCTTCCATGAGATGATGTCTGTCACAGAAGCTGAAACTAGCCAAAAGCCCAAGGGACCCTCCTGTCTTCTCCCTGCACACACTGAGGTTCCAGGCACGAGTGCTGGGTGCCCGGCTTCTGACGTGGGTGCTGAGCATGTGCAGTCAGGCCCTCACACTTGCATAGTAAGCAGGGAACCATCTATCCAGCCCAAGAAAGGATTCTGCTTCTTAGGTCACCAGCTGGTGTGTTTTGCTGCAGTAACACAGGCAACATGTCCACGCGCACCACAGTGGGATTGTCACGGGCGTAGGTGTATGTGGACTGGAGAGCTCACTGTATGAATTTGTCGCTGATCCCAGATTTCTTCAGACCTAGAAGGAGGACTGGTGCTGGAGGTTAGGAGAGGCACAGACAGGACACCGAGGAGGGCTCGGCTTTGACAGGGCTATCAGCTCTGGTGGGTCTCCTGCTCCAAACCCCTCAGGACTTCCCCACTAAAAAGCAGAATCTGAACCTCAAGGCCACACTTAAAAGCCAGCCACTGGTGGTCTTTGCCCCTTCCTCCAAAGGGCCTGTCTCAGCACCCTCTGCTTAGAGTGCTCCCTAGTGGGGTGTTGGGAGGACCTGGCCTGTGCTGGTGGGGACCAGCCCATGCTGGGGACCACCTCCACCCCCAACACTGTCCCTTCCAGCCCCTCTAGTGCTTGCCAATGCAATCTGCCACCTCGTTTTCCAGATCCTTCCTTGCCCAGTCCCCTTTCTAAGTGAACACATCAAACATGTCAAAGGTCACTGGGCACATCTGATGCTCAGACATTGGCATCGCCAGGAGCCTGCTACGTTCCATCCGCTTGGCACGCTGACTCCCAGTTTCGCTTGTTTACCGGAAAGACAACCCGTCCGACCAACAGTGATTTGCTCATCAGCTTCCACGCCCGCTTTGGGAATGTGCTCCAGTAAGGATTTTCATCCAGAGCTAGCTCTGTCCAGCAGCTCAGAGTTTAATTCCAGCGTAGACACATACCATTCATGTCTTTCAATGATGAAATCCTGCTCTTCACAGACAGCTGTATCAGCACCAGCATCTCCTGGGACTTACAGGACTTCACCAGGCACATTCCATGATTCATTCTCCGAAGCGAGACTTCTCACTCCCAGCCATCTCCAACCCACCTTCCCCTCCTTTTTTGAGCCATAGGATGTGAGCCCTGACTCCCTATGGTGATTGCTGAAGTCCCTTAGGAGCGATTACTTTTACTACCCTTGGAGTATGCCGCGCATGCACTGGGACGAGCGACTTGAAGTTGCCTCAGTCGTCTATGCCTCCTCAGCTGCCATTCCTCGCTCTCCTCATGGAACCTCAGGTTTTCTTTGGCTGAGTAGGCGGGTGAAGGAAATACAGTTCTAGATTAGGGATATCGATGTGCAATTCCGGTCACTAGTGAGAGGCCGCAGCACAGTGTGAAGGCCAGTGTCAGAGCCAGCCCAGCATGTGTTTCCTGCTCTCCAACTGATCTCGCCGGCCCACCTCATCTCACACCCTTTCATTTGTCTAACGGCCTTCCTGTTACAAGGAACCCATCCTCCTTTATCTAACAAGGGAGAAGATACTAGGAATTTCATGTGTAAATAGATGCTGCATTCTAAAGCAAATGACACAGGACCATGGAGGAAGGTGCCACCAGGAACCCGGAAGGAGCCACCTCCTCCTTGTAGATCAGGGGTTGGGTGGTCACATTTAACTCAGGGGAGACGGGTGTTGTGTGACTTTTCCTAGGGAGGTGTGAACAAATGGTTCACCCCAGATGGGGTAATGGTTACAAACCAAAGAAATTACTCCACCCAGGTGTAGCTTAGTGAGCCAGGACCTTCGTGGGGTTGCCTTGAAGATGACCACATCACAGAAGTACCGACCTACTACAGGTCAAGACTCAAGAAGGACCAGGCATGGTGGTGCACGCCTTTAATCCCAGCACTCGGGAGGCAGAGGAAGGCAGATCGCTGTGAGTTCGAGGCCAGCCTGGTCCACAAAGCAAGTCCAGGACAGCCAAGGCTACACAGAGAGACCCTGTCTCAAAAAACAAACAAACCAACAAAAAACAAACAACAATAACAACAACCTGCTCACAAAGGCAGCATCCTCCCTACACGTGGCTGTGGGTAGAGCTTCCTTTGGCTTGCGGAACCTTGAGAAGGGCACGGGTCGTGTAGTATTCAGTAGCTCCTGGGGCTTTAGCTTTCATTTACTTCTGGGTCTCTGAAGTCTTCCTTTTCCCTCTGGAAGGAAATGTTTTATTTGGGAGGAAATAGCTACATGACATGGGTGGGGCCGAAAAAGGAGCTGGAGGGAGCCATTTGGGTTTTCTGGAGAAGGCAGTTGGTCATGTCCTACATGGGCTCTGGTTCGCCACCCCCACCCCCCCCCCCCCAGCTTGTGGCGCTGTTTTGAAGGCCTGGCATCTTTAGAAGGCTGGGTTTGGCTGGTAGAAGTAGGTCATCAAGGCCTCTGACACCTACGCTCACGGTGGTTCGAGGCTTATTCTTCTTGTTTAGACATCATGTGACCAGCCACTGCCTCATCTTCCCGCTGCCACAGATGGAGCCTCTCCAGCCCCCGTGCCTTACACAGTGATGGATAGCAATGTCTCTGAAACTACAAGCAAAATGAACCCTACTCCCTTAGGTTATTTTGTTTTCAGTGTTTTGTCACAGGAACATGGAAAGCTGCTACTACAGATGCCACCCAGGAACTGTAGGAAGTGGGGCAGAGTGAACAGCTCCACAGAGTGATTACAGAATGGGTATTATCAGAGCAACCATCTTGGATGGGAGCAAAGGCCTGTGAGGCTTTGTAATATCAGCTCATGGCTGGATGTTATGGGTGTGTGTGTGTGTGTGTGTGTGTGTGTGTGTGTGTGTGTAGAGGTGCATGCATGTGTAGATACACCCACAAGCATGCCAGCACACCACTGCTACCATTCAAACCACAGGGATATGGGTGAGGAAATAGCAGCGTGTCAGCAGGGGATTGTCTTTCACTCAGGTCACTCTCTGCCACTGAGGGAAGCCAAGACAGGGACTCAGGACAGGAACCTGGGGACAGGAACTGAAGCAGAGACCGTGGAGGAGCATAGCCTTTGCATCTCAGGACCAGACCTGCCTAGGGTTGACACTGTCTGTCCCCAACCCACCCTCCCGGGGGCTCATCTTACCCACATCAACCATTAACCAAGAAAATGTACTATAGACTTGTCTACTGGCAATCTGATAGAGACTCTTTTTTTCAAATGAGATTCCTTTCCACAGATAACTCTAGCTTGGGTCAAGTTGACAGAAACAAACTAGGGCATCTCCCTTCCAAGAAGGCTGCTATGGCTGGAGGCTGCCCAGCCCCAGGGTGCCACAACAGAGCACCTTAAGGGGCCACACTAAAGCGTGTGGTGTGCACAGGACACCTTTTCCTCCCCAAAGTCTGCAGTGCCCTCTGGGCTGCACCTCTTTTTTTCAAAGGCTGTAGTACCCACAGAGCCACACTCCTTCCTTCCAGGAGTCTGCCTTTGCCATTTTCAGCTGCTGGTGATAAGAGCAAAATTCTGTATGTCCTAAATTTAGCCACAAGTCAGAGCACAGTAAAAACAGATAAGAGAAGTCCTTCAGCTGAGAGTGTTGGGAGCAAACAAAAGCCACTCCGTGTCCCAAAGGTATGTCACCAGTCTCAAACAGCCCCGGAAGGAGTCCACTTCAGCACCACATCCACTTATGGCCTTAGCCTGTCAAAGGGCTCAAGTGCTTCTGCCTATGGCTGGCTCCTGGCTCACTTGTCCCCAGACTGTTCCTGTGTGTTGTCCTGCCCTCCTTACCGAGCCAGCTGGGGTCAACATAAAAGCTAAGTGTTTCCCGTTATCCTGACGACACGCTCAGGCCTTTCACAACTGCTGTCTCACCTGGAAGTCACTGGAGTCCTTGGACGGCCTCATCTCCAGTCCAGAGACCGCACTGCCAAGAGAGGTCGCACTCCTCAGGGTTAGGACTTAGGCATGTCTTTTGGGGATATATGACTTGACTGAGTACAGTTGTTGCTTAGGGCTGAGAGGCAATCAGGGAGAGTGGATATGCAGCGGTCTCCACCTTACCGCCCCCCCAACTCCCAACTCCCACCCCCCGCCCCCCCCCCCCAGCTCACCCCTGGCAGCCAAGTCTAAGGTACTTCCCTGCTAGGCTGCTGCAGCAAGCACTGGGCAGCTCAGAGGTACTGGGCTCCGCCCTTTCTGCACAGTGGGAATCTTTGAAGATAGGAATTCTCAGCACATTGCAGGCAGAGCCTCCTCTGCCTCCTTTCAGAAGCCCAGCACATGGATTTCAGCAGAACCCTGCGGTTCCTGCAGAACCCTGTAGTTCCACAGGCTGTAAACATCAAACTCCCTAACTGCCCACTAAGGAGTAAGGGCTTCCCTTACAACAGGCATGCCAGGTAAAGTGCAGATCAGGGTGGGACACACTCTGCAGCACACAGCTGGCACAGATGTTAGCACAGGCTGGCACAGGTGGCGGCACACGGCTAGCACAGGCGGTGGCACATGGTTGGCATAGGTGGCATGTTCCTGACATAGGGATGGATGTTGGCTGTGGAGCATAGTTGTGTTTCTAATGTAACAGGAGAACATGCAAGTTTGGATATACCATCTGTGCCGTGAAGTCAGCTCTTCTCGGAGCCCTTATGCTATGTTAATGCTCTTTTAGTCTGTGAATGTATATTGATGAGTGCATATGCGTTCATGTGTACATTCGTGCGGTGCACATACTTACACAGATGTGTGTTATGCATGTGTAAGCTGTTAGGAGAATAAACTTGTGCACATGTGTAAGTACCTATTTGGTCAACTTTCATGCATGCATTATGCACATATATATCAACATGAATATAAGTGTATAAATGACTACATGATGTGTGTGTACGTGTGTACCTTTGCATATACCTACATAGGTGAATGTGTGTGAATACATGAATGTGTGTGTACCCGTGTTTATACCTATATGGATACATGTGTTCATGTGCATGCGTACATGCATGGATGTGTGTGCAAATGTGTATACGCCTACAGCGACGCATGTGCACATGTGTAAGTATACATCCATGGATGCATGTACACACAGATAGACATGTTATTACCTCACCTGCTTTACTTCTTCCTTTTTTTTTTTTTTTTTTTTTTTAAAGAAAAGCTTGGCTACTTATCAACAGTGACTAAAACATTGTTTTATTATAGAACTTTTTAAAAAGTATTTTTTAATGCTTTTATTCTGAATACGTATACGGCACTAACCCCTTCTTTGAAGTAAGGTTGAGCTGTGAGATCTTAGGGGGGTGGCACCCCCAGAATGTCCTATTGCTTTTGAGAGGGTGAGAATCAGGCACGTGATGGGACATGGCAATTCTGGGCCCTTTCTGCAGTGCCAGTTTTGGCTTTGCACAGCTCTGCGTCCCTACAGTGAGCCCCAGCAGATGTGGCCAAAGTCAGGCCTCAGGCCTCCTTGGGAGCTAACCGCCTGCTCAGGAACACAGCACCTGGGCACTGTAGTCCTCAAAGGCTTTTGTCCTCCCCCATCTCACCTCACCATCCTCTTGGTTGTCATTGTACAAGGTCACAAGTGTCACAGACCATGATGTGAGGACAAGTGTGGACTCCCCGTATGTGGCTCACTGTGGCACTTCACAGTGTGCCAGGAGGTCATCTGGGCAGTCCCTGGAGACATGTGAGTTGATGTCAAGAGGATGGTCCTTCCCCTTCAAGGCCAACTTCACTGCCTTAGGACAGGGGCTCCACCCTGGGGCATACAGAAAGCATCAGGATACATAGAAAACAGAGCACTTTTAAAACCTCACATTCTGCTCTCAGAGTTCAACCAGAAATGACACGCTGTCCCAAAACATCCACCTGTGCAGCCTGGGATCCGCGAGGTAGTTCCGGCTTCCACAAGCCTTGCATCATAAATGCACTGCCCACGAGTACCTTGATATCCACAACCCTTCCTGGAGCTGCAATGGATTCAGCTTGTCAATTTCAGAAGGTTCTTTGACAGTAAAAGACATTGTGGAAATGTCTTTCTTGTGCTGAGTCTGTGTGTTAGTCCAGACTAGAGCATGCGTTCATTCTTTCAGTACACGCTGCGGTGAGCAGGTGAGGGGGGGGGGGCAGAGCACATTTTAGCCTTGCAGTTTCTTCTGCTGGCTGCAGGTGGGTCATGGCTGGGAAGACTCAGAGTCTAGGAGATCAGTGGCCCAAAGTGCCTGCTGCTAATGGAGGGTTTACTGTGTGCTCAGCTAAGTGAATAGTAACAAGAAAGCAGATCCAGTTTACCCTCACGGCACTTGCGTATTGGTGTGCTGGTCAGTTGTAGGTGCAATGAAATACCCGAGAGAAACAGTGGAGAAAGAAAAATCCCTTTCCTGCACAGTTTCAGAGGGTTCCATCTATGGATCTTGGCTTTGGTTGCGGGTCTATGGTGAGATGGGTGATCATAGTGGAGATCCGGGAAGAGGAAAGCTGCTCACCTTGCACAGGCTGATGGGAAGAAGGCAGACACACACATAGAGAGCAAACTCAAAACCCAGGAGGGGGGTGGGTGAAAGGGAGAGAAAAAGAGACAGGAAGTATGGGGGAGAATGCGCGCGCACACACACACACACACACACACACACACGGAGCAGAGACAAGCTATACCCTTGGAAAGCACCTCCTCCACCAGTGACCTACTTCTTCCCTCCTAAGTGTGGCCCTCTTCCCAGCAGCACTACTGGCTGGGGACCAAGTCTGGGCCCTTTGGGTTACATTCCAGACCAAACCATAGCGCTTAGAGAACATTTATAGGCAGGGTGGGGAGTCCTTCTGGAGACTGAGGCAGCTCAAGCTTAGAACTTAGCATCTTTGTTTCTTCTGTTGACCTGAGGTCCCCACAGTTCAAAGAGCTCCAAAGCTCTTTCTCCTCACCAGTGGGGCACTGTTTTCACATGATAATAAAAATGTATACAGTGTAACAGAATGCCAAGTGCCTTAAATGCGCAGACCAAGACTTACCCCAAGCCAATCTGTGCCAGATGTGCCCCTTCATTGCCTTTCTGCTGCCCAGCGCACTCAGAGCCTCCAGCCCACCACCAGTATTCTGGGAAAGCAAGCTGGACTTCTCCAGTCCTCCTGCCCCCGCACCCCCATTGCTGGGGCTAGGGATTCCAGTGAGGTAAGTTAATACATTGCAATACTGTTCAGCAATTAGAAATAATACGTAGATGAAAAACAAAACAAAACAGAACAAAATAACCAAAAACCAAACAAAACCAAATTGGTGGCATAGAAGAGAGAAGGTGTTCAAGCTAAAGGGATATGAAATACATTTAATAAAATCATACAAGGAATTTCCCCAAATCAAGGAAAAAGCTCGCCATGTATAATACTTCCTCTTTTTCTGCTGTTGTCCCTCTAAGCCAAGCTTACCCAAAGCAAAATCCACTTTACAAAATCTACATCTCATATGTCAGGAACAGCTGAGTGTCTTGAGGTCTTATACCTCGGGAGAAGCCGTGGACACACAGGAATCAGAAGCAATGGCACCCTGAAAAACAGGGCCAGGGAACCCCAGTTCATCTCCGTGCCTTCTCGGGAGCAAGTCAGAGATCAACGGACACAACGGATCGAGTATTTCTATTTGAATTTTAGCAATTTCACAGCAATCCTCCAGGAACCCAGTGAATGTCGCCCCCAACCTTCATTTCCGCCTTTATCCCACAGACGGGCCTCATGTCAGCTTTAATAATTTTATTGCTTTCATCATCTGTCGCTGGTCTAGCCACAGTGACTCAGGGTTTTGAAATTAGCTCCATCCTTCCCCATGTGTTTAGGGAAATGACAGAATGCACGGCTCTAGCAGCCCATGTTAGCTGCAGTTCAGGCTGCCGGGCCCTCCCTCCTGGACCTCACAGGCTTGGAGGGCCTCCTCTGCATTTGCACAGCTGCTGGCCTTGAAATTTTAGTAGGATAGCTTCTCTACTGGGCTTTTAAAATGTATTTTCTTGCATCAAATTAATCTTTTGTGCCATCTTGTTTTCTTCACGTTCCCACTGCCTCGGCCGGCTAAACGCAGCATTGTTCCAGCAGGCCTGAGTGGATGAGGGCCCTGCAGGTGGAAGGGGCTGCCTCCTCCCTCCCACAGGGCCGTCTGTGGTGGAGGGGTAGGCTCATTAAGGCTTTTCCCAGGCCACACCACAAAAGATGGCTGGGGAAACAAAAGTAAGATGCTGGATGCCGCCCGCGCGCCTTTGAGGCTCTGCCGACCGGCAAGCATCTCATTGAGATGCAGTTGAATGTGGAGTCAAGGGAAGGCCGGCCCGGAGAGGAGGGGCATGAGAGGTTCCAGTGCATCCAGTCAGCAAGGCCCAGTGGTCCTTAGCGCTTACATAATTTAGGGCGGGGGGGGGGGGGAATATGGCATTGTCAAGGAGAGAAAGCAAGAATTTAATCTCTTCAGTACTGGAGACCAAACAAAGCAGAGGAATGTCACCCTTTCAAAAGTATGTGTAAATCAGGAAGCCACACCTCAGTCCTCAGAGCTGCTCCTGCTGGGCCAGGGTAGGTCTCTTTATCTGGTGAGACCCTTGCGCGAGCTTCCTTTTGGTTCCCGGTACTGCAAACTAAAGCTGGCTGGCTGACAGTCTGGGCAGTCTAGACCTGCCCTGTTTTGTCTACAGCTTTTCTCCCTTGTTCCCTAGTGCCGCAGCCGGGAGGAGGCAGCCTCGTCGCCCGCTGCTCCGTTTATCTCTGACCTGGTGTCAGTTACAGAAGCAGGCAAGCTGGTGTCAGGGAAGGCAGAGACAGGACAGGAAGAAAACGTTGTTTTTTTTTGTTGTTGTTGGCTTTTTTTGTTTGTTTGTTTTTTGGTTTTTGTTGTTGTTGTTGGTTTTTTTTTTTTTTTTTTTCAGTTCTGTGCTCGATAACGGCGCTGTTGAGTAAAGGCAGGCTTGTTTGGGGATTTGGTTTTAAGAACTGTTTTGGGAGACCAGCTCCGTCTTGACTGTGACAAGGTGCAGTTTCCAATCCAGCAGCCGTCAGTGTTCTAACTGCGTCACTCCACAAATCCCTGATCTTCCTGAGAATCTGTTGGTGCTGATACGTCAGGATCTTGAAGTCTGGAGATGTCTGTGAAGGGCATTCACTGGCACATAATGTGTGTCTGTGGTCTCACAGGTGTGTGTGCGCGTGCGTGCATGCGTGTGTGTGTGTGTGTGTGTGTGTGTGTGTGTGGCTTGCAAGCTGTACATCTTAGGAAAGGAACATCTTAATGATGTCGACCAATACACTGATGAGTGTAGACAAAACAGGGCAGGTCTAGACTGCCCAGACTGCCAGCCAGCCAGCTTTAGTTTGCAATACCAGGGACCAAAAGGCAGCTCACGCAAGGGTCCCACCAGATAAAGAGACCTACCCTGGCCCAGCAGGAGCAGTGAACACACACTCATCTACTCATCTATTTCACGTTTATTTGGTTTTGAAATTTCTCAGACCAGTGCTTGTATGTGTGCTCTTTTCTTTTCATTAGCTTTCTGCTCAGGCGTGTGCTTGTATAAACTTTATTTTTCAAGTTTTGCATGGCTTGGGATGCAGCGTCATGAAGGATTTCTGTTGTCGCAGCCACGTGACCAACAATTTCGTGAAATGATTTATTAGCTATAACAGAGTTTTTAGAGGCAAAGGATTTTCTCTTAATAATATCAGGTCATTTGCAAAGATGGATATAATGTTTTTTCTTCCTGAACCCCACCCTGTCTGCCTCTCCAGGGCTCTTGAGATGATCCCAATGTCCAGTGCACACTGGGCAAGTGTGTGTGTTGTTTGTCTCTTTTATAGGTTGGGATCTCTGGCCCTTGCACTGTCACACACATCCTGCCTTATTTCGACTCACAGAGTGTCCAGTCTTTGGTGCCCATGTCATATTAGATGGTCTTGTGCTGGTCACATGATGGCTCTCTTGTCTCTGGTTATCTGCCTAGTCATTGTCAAGCGTGTGTTTTCCAGCCTCTGCTGCGATGGCCATGCTATCTTTTTCCTCTGTCATTACAGTGGGTTTGCTTAGCTGGTTCTCATGTATCAGAACATAGTTGCAGGAACAGAATGAGCTCCACTGACCACTGTGTCACTTTTCCCAGGCTGTGTGAGAAACCACAGATACAAAAGCAAGGCTAGCACACTTCTTCACAGTTCCCCCGGCCAAGGTAAAAGTGTATACAGGGATGCTTGCAGTAAGAATGCTAATTTGTCATCCCTAGCAGTGGTGGGCAGCAGCTCAAAGATGCCAGCTCCTTACTGTGTGCTGTGTGATAGGAGTTAATATTAGTAACTGATATTGAAATAAATAAAAAAAAAACAACACATGCATTTACTTCAGCTAGATTATAAGGTAAGAGGGATTTTCCCCTACTGTCTCCAGGGATGCAGGCTCACCAGATTTCTCCCCAGGACAGTGTTATCAGCCTCTGGCTTGGAGAGAAACAGTTCTTCTGTGTTATCTGCCTACACCTCAAGGTGCTTCATGGTGGAGCCGTTTGGACCTAACATACTTGTGACTTGTTTTTGCACTGTCTAGCTACGGAAAAGTTATTTAGTTTCCAAGTAATTGGAGATTATTCAGGGTTCTTCTAAAGATTTCAAATTTAGTTCTCATGTGTGTGTTTGTAAGTGCCTAACCCATGGCTGTTGAAGGGTATTTGATCCCATTGTGAACCCCGAGATTGTGAACTGAAAAAAATCCTGTTTGTTTCTTGTTGTGGTATGGCTCAGCCCTAGCATACACCTTTAACCCAAGAGCTGAATAAAGCCAATCATGGGGTAAAGAGGTAGAGCCAGCAACCAGTGGACAGGAAGTAGAAAGGAGGGACTTTCCACCGCTGTATTTAAGACAGAGTAGAGAAGGAGAAAGAGTTCTTTCTTTCTGTAACATAAGCTGAGGAGGAAGGTCAGCTGGGTGTTCTTCCTGCCTCTAAGCTAAGCGGGCTTTCACCTCAGCGTCTGGCTCCTCAGTCTTGATTGGTAAAATCGAACCATTGAGATTTTCTTTCTTTGTAACAACACATGACCTTGTGCATTTGGGGGAAGAATTGCTCTACCACAGAATATACATCCAGTCCAGGGAGTGCCCTGTGTGACCTTCGTCCTGGCCAAGGTGTAAAGACTTGCTGTAAAGCCTAGAGTGTGGCCTGTTTTGATCCATGTTCTACGGGCAGCTGGAAGTCACAAAAGTCTGTACTGTGGGTCTAGCAGGCTACAAATATCCACTAGGTCAGGCTGGGTTGTGGTGTCTCAAGGCTCCTTTGGCCTGCCTGATTTTCTCCTTGGCACAGATGGGAAGGGAGTGTCAAGTATGTGACAAAACTGTGGGTTTATATTTTCTCTTTCTTCTTGGTGCTTATTCATGAACTTTGGAGCTATTAGTGGGAACACCCACCCATAAGTAGTAAGTGGCCACTCTCAGCTTTCCCCCTCACACCTCCCTTGCTTCTGAATTTAACTTATTTGGATCTTTAAGATTAGAGTGGCGGTTCAATATTACATATTTATTTCTGGGACTCACAGACAGCTGCGGACACACAGCAATCAGCCAGAGTGTAGAGACTGCCTCACCCCTAGGAGGCACACTGGGCCAGTGAATGCTGGGGCTTGGTTAGTAGTTACCTGTGGTTTCTTTTTACATGTAAAGCCCCAGTCAGCATAGGTGCATGTGGCTACAGGATGCCTAGGGTGCTCTGCAGCCTATCAGCCATTTGTGCGAGACGCAGGGTGACAGAGCTCTGACTCTTAGCTGCCCCCTACCACGTGACCCAGCATCAGCCAGTCACCCTTCAACACTTTCCTCTCTTGGGTCAAAGTGGCTGTGAGAGGCTCTCTGTCAAAACTGGAACCCTTAAGAGAACTGAGGCAAGCACTAGGGGAAACGTGTGCCATCCTGTGAGTCACTGCTAACGCAATGTGCAATGCCCAGACTCCTTGGGTCAGCACATCCCATTTATAACCATCGTAGGAGACTAATGATGCTCAGGATTTTTTTTTAAGCTTGGAGCCGGACTCTCATGTTTGGTGGGGTTTTTAAATTTTTTTTTTTTTTTTGGGTGGGTGATATGCTTCGCTGGATGATCGTTCTGTGCGTGGGTGGTCACACAGTTTTCTCCTCCGCTCAAGGCCAACAATAGTTTGACGGAGTGTGAAATTCTCACATTCCTATTCTTTCCCTCAAAGTCTCTATAATCACGGCTTCTAAATTTAGTGTGGCAACTGGGACTTCCATGTGGGGCAAGTCTCCTTCCTCTGCAAGCTCCCCTCCCTTATTATAGGGCTCAGTGGCTTTTTTTGCTAGACTGGCCCTGTTTGCACATGTATGTGTGGGTCTCCCACTGATGTCTGTCACTCTCCATGAAGACTGTCCTTCCCTGATTTAGGGGAATTTCTCTCTCAGTGCAAAATTGGCCACTGCAATCTCCACATGGTTGTGCTTTCTAAGTATATGGCTGAAACTATGCTTTGAGAGAAGCCACTGAGAGACAGGGAGACTGGCCTGAGATCATGAACCTGTGTTGTGGCTCAGGGGTGCGGGGACGGGCAGCCTGAGGCTACAAGGGTGTGACCCTGCTCCCTGGGTCTTCCATACCATCAGCAGTTACCATAGCTCCTCCTTGTCTTAATGGAGATTCGTTTGTTTGTTTTAATTTTTTGAGAGAAGGTTGCCCTTTGTTGCCAGGCTGCCCTGGAGTTCAAAATCCCCTGGCCTTAGCCTCCTGAGTGCTTGGAATATAGGCAAAAGCTGTCGAAACTGACCATACAATGTTTGCAAGCCATGAGTGGAAATAAAATGTTTTTAAGACCCAGTCTCAGGGGCCGGGCGTGGTGGCACAGGCCTTTAATCCCAGCACTCGGGAGGCAGAGGCAGGCAGATAGCTGTGAGTTCAAGGCCAGCCTGGTCTACAAAGCAATTCCAGGACAGTCAAGGCTACACAGGGAGATCCTGTCTTGAAAAACAAAACAAAACAAACAAAAAAGACCCTGTCGTTTCAGAGCAACCCTTCATATCCATCCAACTGACCAAAGTCAATGAGGCAGGGTTTGTAACCTCCAATCACTTGGCCAGAGTGGTGGCTTAGGGCAGGTCAGCTGCTGAGCCCTGCAGTAGCCAGTGGACAGTGGGCAGTCCTGACTCTGACTCTTGGCTCTCTCTGTCTCCCTATTATTACACATTGTGAGTTGATCCAGGAATATAAATATGACCTATAACTGGCTTCATTAACAACAAAAAGGTACAAAATGCGATTTTCAGCTCCAGGCAAATAGGCTCTATGTTGGGGGGTACTTCTGAACCTGAGCGGGCACAAGGAAACAGGGTGACCCTGCCCAGCGTGGGACAGGTGTCCTCTCACCTGATCACAATGACAACACCTGTGGGTACATAGCACCATCAGGACCACACTCTTCATCCCAAGCCAGGCTAGGCCCTTGACACTAAAGCTGAGCTGTATAATGAGGCGTGTGTGTGTGTGTGTGTGTGTGTGTGTGTGTGTGTGCACGCGCGCGTGCCAGCTGAGGTTGCCAAATGCAGGCAGAGCATAAGTGAGGTACACACTAGACTTACATATAAGACGTCAGGATTCAAGGTGAACATGGTCTGCCATTTGTAAGTTTATAGGGACTACCAATCACGATGCCCGTGTTCTGATATAGCCTGTTACAGAAAATGTTTCTTTATAATTAATTTCAGCTGTTGCCTTTTAATCTCTTGTGCAGTGTGCCTCAAGGCAGGGCTGCTCTACTCTTCAGCTGCTAGGTTCACACAGGGCTGCCTCAGAGCTCCTGTCGAGCAGCAAGTCTTTCTGTTGTGTTTGTCAGCTTGCCCCATTGTTGTGTTTTATTCTGTTTACACAATGATGCATTAAAAAAATCCTTTGTCCATTAAGTGCAAACCAGAAATGATATGATGAGAGAGAGTTAAGAAGCAGCCCTAACCGGTCTCCACTAGCCTTCTGTGGCACACTGTCTGTCCCTCTGTCCCCCAACCCTTCCACAATGCCCCCCAGGGAAGACTTTCCAGATTGCACCTTGGCTGAGACAGTTAGCCTCTGTCACGTGAGGCCATGCCCAGCTGACCTGGCAGCAAGCGAGGAAGCCCCATCATGACAAAGGAGCTCGGTGAGTGGGTCAGGTGGTGGACACAATGGCCGTGACCACTTCTCGCTTTGACCTCAGCTTCAGTCCCTTTCACTGCTGGCTGCTTCTCAAGGAAATGCACATCTGCAGTGACATGTTCATGGTGACACCTTGTGGCCATTCCAGTTACCAATGCCCAGCCACGTCCCAGTGGTCCATACAGTATGACAACCGTCACCCTGTGTCTGAAGCAGGTTCTGGGAGCTTCTCAGTAGATCTTTTGTCCCTCTGCATACGGTGAGAACTTCCGGTCCCCCAAATGTATCCTCAGAGCAAGTGGCCTCTCACACTGTTGCCCTTAAGAGGCCGCAGGTGCCCCCACCCCCACAACAACCATCAGCTTCAGGCAGAGCCAAGCCAGACTGCTAGGCAGGATTTTGCATTTCCAAAGACAGAGTGTTTAAGTTTTGAGAGCCTTTAACAATGCTACAAAACACACAGGCTTCAGAAGCGAAAATCGGCCGTTGGATGTGACCAAACCAAGACAGGGCCAGGGTGTGGCTATTTCAATCTCTCTTTGGCTTTGAAAGGCCCTCTGTCCTGTGGGATGAGGCCCAGTTATCTCCTGGCTTTGCAAGTAGCTTTGAATGAGGGCACAGACTGGTCACTGTTTGTATCTGGACGTATTCAGAGAGAGGAGAGTAGCCAGGAAGCAGAGGGCGTTGACCGTGGCCCACTTCCCATGGGCCTGCCTGGTAATGCCTGGACTTGAGCCCATACTCTCAGCTGCCATCTCTGCTTTCTATCACTCAAAACTATTGGATTTTTAAAAGTCCCAAAGCCTGCTCCACTGCCCATGACAACATCCTTACGCTAGCAAAGACCTCAGGGAAGCGTGGCACTTTCCTCCCTCCCAGCCTGACCAGTTGCCCAGCCGCTCACCCTCTCCTCATGCTCTGTGCCAAGCTCCTACCAGCTCTGCCGAGAAACGACCTCATCACCTGGCTTTGCTGAGGGAGGGGGTCACACGCAGCCAGGGCTCTGGCTTCCTCTCCTGTACCCCTTCCCATCTCCCTAGCACCTCCTCCTGCTTGCGTCCCACCTCCAGCAGACACATTCACATGACTGCTGTTTCCTTCTGCCTCACACTGGCCACCCGGGGCCATCGCAGGCTGCTCATGGCCTCTATCATGAGCTGATCACAGCGGCCTCCTGCATTCAACCCTCTAGGACTCACAACTACGCTTGCCCTCACTGAGCCAGCCAGCCACCTCACAGGCCATGCCCTCACTGAGCCAGCCAGCCAGCCGGTCCACCATACTCAGTAGCTATCACTGACCCAAACACCCCTTCTGGGGATTCCCTGAAGCGGTTCCTGCTTGTGCGCCCAGCATGCAGCAAGGGTGCTCTGCAGAACTTGGGCCCTGGAGCTGAAGAAGCATGGCGTATTTGCTTCACCTTGTCCATCTCTAACGACTGCTTTACGTATCAAGGGTGGTGGTGACACAGGAGCTAAATAAGCCTTGGATAAAAATATGCGCCTTTGCCAGAAGTCAGCAGCTGTTCAGGATAGTCGGCCATGCAGACCCACTCACGATCTCCATACCAGAAGATGGCAGCTGCTTTCCACCAACGCCGACCTGCTGTGGGATAGCCTCGAGGATTGTTTCTCCAGTTTCCTCATAGGGTGATGGGGTAAATGGAGATCACCAGCCTGAGACCTGTGCAAACTAAGCCCACATCTTGGTCTTCTCGGTCGTAAATGGCTCCGTCCTCCTCTGGGGACGATGCGCACCAGTTCTAGCTATTCATTGCCAAGCCAAGGCCCCTGAGATGCATTTAGGGACAAGAAACCAACATGGAGGGTGGCATGGTCTGCCTCCTCCAACAGAATGATTTAAAAACAGGGAAGCAGTATTGTATGTACACCCCCTACCCCAAAAAACCCAACAACCTGAAAGCAAGGACAGGCAGGTTATGCCCATTTCCACAGCAGCCACTAGACAGGGACAGGCCAAGTGTCCAAGGATGACCGGGTGACAATCCAACAAGGAAGTCACAGATGGAAGGATAATACTGACATACTAAGTGATGGGTAAATCTTAAGGATACTGTGCTGAATAAAATAAAGCAGTCACAAAACTCCCAAGACTGTGAGATTTCACAGCTCAAGTCATATGCTAAGGCAGATGGGGGCTTCAGAGGGGCTGGGTGTGGAATTTGATTTGGGGAGGTGGAAGGTTCTGGAGGAGGGTGGGATGTCACAGACAGCTGCACAGGGGAGTGACCATGCCCAATCCCACTGACCTAGACACAGACCAGTTGAGGTGGCAACGTTACATGGATTTTACCACAACAAAGGGAAATGCATCACATTTGTTCTCATCTTGTTAATTTTTGTTTAGAATGCTTTTTGGAGTTATTTATTTCTGATTACTTAGTTTTTTTGAGTAGATAATTATTTTATACAAGTTGTTTTAGAAAGAGAAAAGAAACCATCTGTCTCATTTACTCTAAAATTCATTCCACGGGATCTGTACCGAACAGAAAATATAAGCACATCAACTCAACCAGTGGACAAATGTCTATTTGTAAGTGGATTTCCAAGCTAATTAAATTTAATAAAAGCACTACATGGGGATAAGTGTTATGTCTCTGAGTACTATCAAGGTGCGAAAAAATAATCACATTAATGAAGAGAAGACAAGTCCTGGGAAGCTCTGTGGGACTGCAGACAAGGCATTTGATAAGACTGCATAGCAGTTTATAATTAGCTGTCTCTAAGAAGGAAACAAATATGGCTTTTCATGTGGGTAAAAGCCTGTGGCCAACACCTGCAGGGAAAGTTGGAGATACAGCAAGGCCTGCTGGGAAATCTGAGGACCAGAAACAAGAGATAAAGTCGGCTGTATCAGATGTATAGTAAGTCTGTCAGTCAGTGCTCAGCAGATGGACACGTAGAACCCCCCCCCCCCCCATCTGCCATGAAAAATCCTGTTACAGCGGAGAGGTGCCATCTGCTCATCATTTTGGTGGACAAGAAACAAGAATCCCAGACCTCGGGAGGCAGAGGCTGGGGGATCGCTGTGAGTTCAAGGCCAGCCTGGTCTACAAAGTGAGTCTAGGACAGCCAAGGCTACACAAAAAAAACTCTGTCTCAAATAAATAAATAAATAAATAAATAAATAAATAAATAAAATATCTTTAAGGCTGGGCAGTGGGAGGAGCTCCTTGTGTATATATTAAGCAAGCTGTGCCGATTGCTTGCCTGATTGTGTACTCACCCATGGTTCTCCAGCAGAGCACAGACTGGTACACATGGCTCACTCTGTGGTATAGCCACCAACTTCGCCCATCTGGCTGGTTAAAAACATCTGTGTGTTCTGATTTGCGTTTGCACACTCTGAGAGCAACAAACATTTCTGAGTGTTTATGATCTGGTGCTGTTTGCATAAAACACATGGTCTTACATGGAGACCTCTTTTTCCCCTCTTGGCCATTTTTGGTCTTAAATATGGGAAGACCACTTTTCTACCTGTGATAAGTCACAACTATTTTTCTCCACTTATTTTTTTTTTTTTGTCCTTGATTTTGATACATGCTATTTTCTCTTTTGCATAAAGTGTTTCAGAACATCTAAGTGGCCAAATTGATCAGTTGTATCCTTTATGAATTTTGAAGTCTGAGAACTATTTTTTAAAAATCCCTTTTTTGTTCTAGTTCATGAAATTTCACAAGTATCACACAATACACACAAAAAAGAGGAGTTATTTGAAATAACATATTTCTAGGTTCAATTAGTCTCACTGACTGTGTGTGCGTGATTTCTCGAAGCTGCTTCATGAGGAAAACAGAAATGGGGCTGGGTGGTGGTAGTGCACACCTTTCATCTTGGGAGGCAGAGGCAGGAGGATCTCTGTGAGTTTAAGGCCAGCCTGTCTATGTAGCAAGTTTCAGAGCAGCAAGGATACACTAAATTCTCCCCCTCCCCAATCTTAACAAACAAACAAACAACCAAACCAAACCAAACAAAAACCAGAAATAAAGAGAGAGGAAGGGAAGAAGGAAAAAGGAAAAATCTAAAACAGGGGATGCTGCAGCTTCCTAAGAGGGTGTGAGGGAGTGAGGCGGGAGCCTGGGGGGGAGACTGAGGCTGAGGTTCCAGTCAGTCAGTACCAATGGAGGGTGGTCACAGCCTCAGGCCGTTGCCATGGATAATACAAGGGCCTCTGGCTTATGGCTCAGGCTGTGAGCCTAACTCAGGAGCTGTGAAGACAGGAGTCAGTGTTTCCGACCTGCTGCTGACCTAAGGGCTCAGTCCCAAGCGGCTGGGCTTGAGTGAGCAGGCCTTAGTTCATGTCCAGGGCAGGAAACTGAACACTTGGGACTAATGACAGAGACGGACAGCAACAGAGTTGGAATCTGGTGGGGGAAATTTTTAAAAGATTTAAAAAAATTATTTGTGCAAGGGTGTTGCCTGCACGTATGCATGTGCACATGCATGGGTAGCACCCACAAGGGCCAGAAGAGGCTACCGAGTTACTGACGGTTGTAAGTCACCATGTTGGCGCTCAGCAACCTTGGTTCTCTGCAAGAGCAACAACTGTCCTTTGCTGTCAAGCCATCTCCCCAGC
This sequence comes from Acomys russatus, assembly GCF_903995435.1. NCBI lineage: Eukaryota > Metazoa > Chordata > Mammalia > Rodentia > Muridae > Acomys > Acomys russatus. The sequence continues at coordinate 57,424,716 of NC_067157.1, read as the reverse complement.
CCCTCATAGGGAAGATCTTAAAAACTATTTTAAACATTGTGTTAGGTGCCACTCAACACACTATGTGTCGACCCTTTCAAATCTTACAGCTCTCTTAACTGATAGCAATTATTAAAATAGACATGTTTAAAAGAATAACCTTTATTTTTAAAAATCCTAAGGTTTCAGAGGAGGAAAGCAAAACTTTTTCATTATTAAACAACAGCAACAAGGGGCTGGAGAGGTGGCTCAGCGGTTAAGAGCACTGGCTGCTCTTCCACAGGTTCTGAGTTCAATTCCCAGCAACCACACAGTGGCTCATAACCATCTAGAATGAGATCTGGTGACCTCTTCTGGCCTGCAGATGTACATGTAGACCACTGTATAAATAATAAATAAATAAATCTTTTAAAAAAGATTTATAAAAAAAAAAGAAGATGCATTAGGTTGTACCTTGAATGAAAATTTCCAGCCAGGACCAGGACGCAGCCACCTGGCAGCTGTTCCCAAGATGCCATCTTGCTGGCTTCCTGTGTACTCAGCACTCTCCAGCTGAGGTCCCCTCAAAGGACAGGAAGCACCTGCTTTGCCTTCCTGCCCATCTGGTGGGGACCCTGGGAAAGAGAACAGCAGACAGTTCCAGGGAGCTGAACTCCCGGAGAATGGATGACACACACCACCTGATACAAGCAAAGACTTCCTACCTGCTTGATATTTTTTATTATGAAGTTTGTCCAGCTGGAGAAATAAAACTGAAAAAAATGCCTCGAAGGCCGGGTGACTTCCTCCTTGCCAGAGTGCTGCCTCTAAACACCACAGATGTGTGCCCAGGCTTCTCGGGGAGGACTGCCTCAGCCAGGTGAACATGTGACCCAGATCTGCTTGGATCTGCACCAGGTAGATGCATCACTGTAACTTTTGCTAATACAAATATCTGTGTTTTCCATTGGTCTTAGGTGACCCCTGTGAAAGGGTCATTCAACCCCCAAAGGGGTTGAAAACTGTTGATGTAGGAAGAGATCTGGGCCTGTCAGGAGGGAAGAAAACCACCTAACAGTCCAGGGTTGAAGATCCACGGGCTCTGAACAGAGAAACAACCATACCCAGGCCAGCAATCTCTCAGAGAACCCCAGGGCCAGTCTGGAGTCGGCTGGATCTCAGAGGGCTGAGAACGAGAGAGGGAGAGACCCTGTTAGAAGTACTGGCCTCCCGGTGCAGTACCCTCTAAGTTCTTAGAAAGACCAAATGTCCACAAAGGGATTCTCATCACCACAGCTCAGTGCTAAGCTCTGGTACCCTAGGCAGCCTGACCATGCTCTCTAGCTCAGTCATTTTGGTTCCTTGATCTGCACGATGCTCCTGTCACAGTTGCAAACTGTGCTGAGAGACCAGAGACTGCTCTGACTGGGGTCAATGAGGACGCAGAGCCTCTAGGAGGTCAAGTGGCATCCACAGAGGTGCTGTCCACAGTGGGGATTCTGTCTGCCTGGCACTGGTGATAGTGGAACAAGTTCCATGAAGGTGAGACACCTAAAGGAGTAATGACTTTGGTAGACGAGACAGGAACTCCCAGCTCCCAGTCCTGTGAGGGGCACTTAGGGGTATGCTGTGACCGGCACACAGTGGTCTAGCATGGACGAACACCATTGAGACACATGTCCCACAGGGCCCTGAGGTGCCAGAGAAAAGAAGGAAAGGAAGGGACCTCCTAGCGGTCTGGGGCCCAAGGGTCCATCACATGCCCCTTACCTCACCCTAGGCCTTTAACTTTTGGCATCTCACCAGCTACAGGTGTCTGTGGCTTGTCTCTCAGCTCTGAACTCTGAAAAGTCCCGCTGTGCTGCTTGCGGCTGACTGAGAGGCAGGAGACAAGCACTGTGATGACAAGGCCATTATCGTCTAAGGGGCACAGGGACTCTCTGCATACCTGATTGCATTTTGCTGTGTTTCAAAATCCCCTTCTCCCTGCCCTGCCTTCCTAACGAGCTGTTCACGCTAAACTCCCTATTCTTGTCAAGGATCTTCTCTGTGGCACCACTAATGATAAGTGACTTTAAAACGCCCTTTAATACGAATCCATTCCAACTAATGAGTAAGAACCAACCCATCTATGCTCCAGGCAGATTCTCAGCCTGGGAAAGGAAAAACACAGAATCCTATCTTAAACTGACATAGGGCCCAAGAGCATTGCAGCCAGGCTGCTTCAGAAGCTGTGAGTTTCACACACATTTGCAAGGCAGTCCAGAACCAAAGACTGAGGTCACAGTGAAGGTACCCCCAACATCCTTAACATCTCTCCATAGCCATTCCTCCTCCAGCATCATTCCTCCATACCCTTTTCCAGCATCCCTCCTCCAGCATCTCTCCTCCAGCATCCTTCCTCCAGCATCTCTCCTCCAGCACTCCACCTCCAGCACTCCACCTCCAGCATCCCTCCTCCAGCATCCCTCCTCCAGCATCCCTCCTCCAGCATCCCTCCTCCAGCACTCCACCTCCAGCATCCCTCCTCCAGCACTCTACCTCCAGCATCCTTCCTCCAGCATCTCTCCTCCAGCACCCTGCCTCCAGCACTCCACCTCCAGCATCCCTCCTCCAGCATCTCTCCTTGAGCATCCCTTTTCCAGCACCCTGCCTCCAGCATCCCTCCTCCAGCATCCCTCCTCCAGCACTCCACCTCCAGCATCCCTCCTCCAGCACTCCACCTCCAGCATCCCTCCTCCAGCACTCCACCTCCAGCATCCCTCCTCCAGCATGTCTCCTCCAGCACCCTGCCTCCAGCACTCCACCTCCAGCATCCCTCCTTGAGCATCCCTTTTCCAGCACCCTGCCTCCAGCATCCCTCCTCCAGCATCTCTCCTCCAGCACCCTACCTCCAGCACTCCACCTCCAGCATCCCTCCTCCAGCACTCCACCTCCAGCATCCCTCCTCCAGCATCCCTCCTCCAGCATCTCTCCTTGAGCACCCCTTTTCCAGCACCTCGCCTCCAGCATCCCTCCTTCATCATCCTGTCTACATCTCTCTCCCAGAGCATTTCACCTTTACTCTCCTTTCTCTTGCAACAGCCCCATTGGAGAAGAATGCTGTTCCCAGTGTCAAGAAGGCTGCAAAGTGTCTTCTGTCTCTTTGTTGAATGCCCTTATGCATGATTTCAGAAGGCATATAAATTACTTAAAATATCTAACGCGTTTTATGCCTTAAATGACAGAGAGAGGAACTCAATGAGATCCGCGTTGACCTTTGAGTGTGGCTTGCGTTAAACCTTGCTGTTACTAGTAGTTTAGTATATGGGACAGGACACTCACCGAGCTACATACAGTGTGCTGTTTGCTTGGAAGAGGAACAGCTGTCTACACGAGCAAGACTCTGAGCATGAGTGGAGAGGGAGGCATTTTGTGGTTGCACACACTCGGCCAAACCACTCAGGAGCTCTGTATGCCTGCACATTTTATCTATCTTATCAAGAGAGCATGTAAGCCAGAGGGCATCATGATAAACACAGGGTAATTTAACGGAGGATGGACCCCAGAAACGGCTGAGTCCCCTCTAGGACCCACGGGCTCAGCTGTTTCTCAGGGTTGTCTTAGGGGTGGCAGCTGGAACAAGGGCAGATGTGGGCAGCAGTGGGTAAGCTACTCAGATACAGCCAGGAGCCACAAGTACTTAATGACACCTTTGCCTCTACGCACAGTAACTGACAATTCCTCCCCAGAGAGCTGAGAGAGCTACAAAGCAAGGATAGAAAACATGTGCAAAAATTATCAACACAGACCATATAGCCGTTCATTTGCCAAACTCCCTGGGATGGTTTGAAGGACAAATGTGCCCTGCGGCCCATGTATTTGGTCACTTGGCCTATGTTTGGTGACACTATTTGGGAGAGTGTGGAGGAATGCTAAGTGAATGTATCAACCATCAATAAAGTGCTGTTTAGCCAATCAGCTGGGCAGAAGGACAGGAAGTGGAAGGCGGGACTTCCTGGAAGAGAGGAGAAAAGTTTGAGGGTTGGAGAGGGATGATGTTTTTTGATGGTTGGAGGAGGATGGTGGAAACTTGACGTGGACCGGACCAGGGGTCATAGTGGCAAGTGTTTGGAATATATGTATGTTATAAGGTTTAGAGTAGTTTGTTTAGTTTATGAGTAGATTAGAATCAGTTCAGACTCTGCCCGGCGAAGTGCTGGCAGCTTTAAAGTACGTTTCAGTCTCCCTGTGTCAGTTATTTGCTTTGTAGGCCGAACGGATACAAAACACTGTAACAGGAGAGTTTATAGAACCTCTAGGAAGAGCAGCCTTGACGGAGGAAGTATGCCACTGGGGGATGGGCTTTGAGATTTTATAGCCTTACCCCATCTACTGTTCGCTCTCTGCTTCCTGTGTGCAGACATAATCTGACCAGTTCTTCCTTAAACTGATTTTCGTCATCGTGTTTATCAATAGCCACAGAAAAGTAATGAATACATACCACAATGACGTCCCAAGTATAGGGCATCTCATGCTGTAGTTTACACCAGAGACTTTTACTCACGTACAGGGTGGGGAGTGGTTATACTCCGCACTTTGCCTGCTACAGTGGAATTCTCACGGGGTTATGGTGTCTGTGATCATGCCTCCTGAGCAAGCTGCTGTTACCAGCAAGAACGTGGCCAAAGCAGGCATTTCCGCCCCTGCTCACCTGCTGTGTGTGCTCGACATCCCAGAAGCCTCAGCTCGACGTCCCAGAAGCCTCAGCTTGATGTCCCAGAAGCCTCAGCTCGACATCCCAGAAGCCTTAGCTCCTATCAAATCTGAAGATGCAGCTCAGCCTCGCTGACCCAGACCGACCGATACGGAACAAAGAGGTGAGTGTTGCTTGATTGCAAGCTCTGGCGTGGTTCCGTAGGCAACGACAGACTAGAGAGAGAGCGAGGGTGTGCTCGGGCCGTGAGAAAGAAGAGTGGTGTTAGGCCAGTTGATCAGGTTTAGGCTTTTGATATTTTATTTACGTAACTTTTTTTTTCTGGAAAAGATGTATGCTCTGGGTGTGCACATATCCCTCATACGCTCTTATGTGTGTTTCAGAAATTCCAGGATCAAACTGTGAGAGCCAAGGCAGAACTCACCTTTCTAGGCAGGCTGGTACCACGCAGACAGGACCTGTGTGCCTTCCACACCAACTTCCTTGCATCATTGACTGTCAAATCTGCCTCTTGGGTTTCAGGGACATGCCCTTTAACCAGAAGCAACAAAAATCCAGTAATTTCAAATTTTCCTATGACAGTTCTCTTAGTCCCAAACTTAAGATAACAATGTATATTTGAGAGTCTCCAAGGAGGATACAGATTGCTGAATTTTTTTTTTCCTAGGCAAGGTTTCTCTGTGTAGCCTTGGCTGTCCTGGACTCCCTTTGTAGACCACGCTGGCCTTGAACTCACAGCAATCCACCTGCCTCTGCCTCCCGAGTGCTGGGCTTAAAGACGTGCGCCACCACCACCCAGCTAGATTGCTGAATTTTAAGTATCATCAAGTGTTCATGTTTATACTGAAAATTTTAACAGTAACAATGGTGGCAATTACCCACTTTTTAAATGTCTGCGTTGTGATCTATAGTGCTATTTTGTTTTGAGATATCCACCCAAGAAAACCACACAGACATGGCTCAAGCCAACAGAAAGTCTTCACTAGCTGTAAGAAGACAGGTGTGGGCCAGACATCCCGGTTTTCTTGTCATGCGAATAAGCTGAGGACTTTCCAAATTCTGCTTCCCTTTGGATTAAAACACACACACTGAAGACATTTCTTCCCTTTTTGCTTTAAGCACCTAAGAGGCTACACTGTGTCCCCAACACTTACTTACAAATATCCTGCCTCATTGCTCACACATCTACCTTCCACCAAACACCAGGATGCAAACGCAGCTCACCCAGGCTCACTGCCACCTGGTGGCAATGACAGACGTTCAGTGTTCAGTGCTTGCTTCTCTTCACCTAAGACACCATCAGAAGAGCTCTCTGGGTCAAGATGTGAGCCCTCACTGCAGCCTCCAGAACCATGCAAGTATCCTAGGCGGCACGTGCTCTTCCCAGCCGTCCCACCGTCTCCCGCGCTCGTAGGTCTGTCCGTTCTTACAGGCGTTTATCACAACAGCACCAGATACCAGTTTTATGCCTTCATCTGTTCGGGCTGTTATGTAATAAAATGCCATAGTCTGGGTGTTTCACAGACAACAGAAATAGACTTTTCACTGATCTGGAAACCGCAGTGTCCAAATGAAGATAGATTTGGTGTGTGGTGACGGCCTACTTCCCGATCCCCACCATGAGTAAACACAAAGGCTTTCTTACCAAAGGGTGCTAACCTGGCCTCTGCTCTCATGACCCAACAACCTCACAAAGTTCCTGCCTTTCAATACCACACACAGGGTACTAGTTTTCTTTCCCTTCCTTTCTTTCTTTTCTTAAAACTTTTTATTGATTCTTGGTGAATTTCACATCATGCACCCCAATCCTGCTCATCTCCGTTCCCACCCTCCACCCTTGCAACCTCCCCCTTAAAAGAAAACAAACAAAATCAAACACCTCCCCAATGGATGCTGTGGTGTGTCACAGTGTGTTGCACACCCTCTGCCCACACAGCTTTCCTTGCACATGCTCACGGCAGTGAGTTGTTGGTCTGGTTCGAGGCCTCTGGCTTCTGCTGCACCATCAATACGGACCCTCCCCGGGATCCTCTCAGGTGTCCTGCTGTTGTCCTGTGTCATGGGGATCCTGCAGCTTTGGATCTGTGGGACTGGCCCCTCCATGTGCTATAGATGGGGTGGATGTTGGGGTGAGCCAACTCAAAGCCCCGGATCTGAGCCTGCATGGTAGCTGAATTTGTCAGCTCACCAGTTCTCCTGTGCCCACACCACTAGGGCCGGCTCTCCCGCTTTACCCAGGCTCGGGTGGGGCCAGCTCTCCTCCTTGTGGCAGCCATCAAGGGGCAGGACTGGCTCTCCCACATCCATGCCACCAGGGCCAGCTTTCCACAATTGCCCCAGCAAAAGGCAGGGCCAGCTCACCCACATGCCACAGCTGGCAAGGGGCAGGGCCAGCTCTCCCATGTTGCAATGGGTGAGGGTAGGGACCAGCTCTGCGCAGCCCTTGAACACAGCCCCAGGCAGCAACCCAGACTAGAGATGTCCCCATGGCCTTTGGTAGTAACATGGACCATGGATGCTGACACAGACTTCTGGAGCTGCAGGGCCTTGGACCAGGACATGACCTTCAGCGGCAGCCCAGGCCTGTATATCACCATGGCCTCGGGTGCTGGTGCCAGGTCCTCACATCAGACTGTTCCTCACTTCTTTTCAGCTTCTCTTTCTCTTGTCTCTCTACCACATACTTGCATCTCATGGCAGTGGGCAGACCCTGGAGTATCTTCAGTTCTGCCCATCCATGCAGTGGGGCCGCAGGTGGGCAGGCTTTTCAGGACTAGTTTTCAATATACAAACTTTGAAAGGAAACAAATTTCCACACTGTCAGAGACATAAGGACAAGTCATAGAGGCTTTGGTTGACAACATTCCAAAGACCTCCAGCTGATCAGCACTGTCTTTAAATATTGTCTATGGTCCAGGTCTAATTTTGCCTAAAATCTACCTTGAAATCTGCTTTTTCTCTTAAAACTGACTTTCTCTCTATTTATCAGCCCTAATGAAATTTACACTGGAAAACTTTTTCCCACAGAGAATGTTGACAGAGGCACCTGGTCAAAGGCTTGAGGCAATGAGAGAGTTTTCATTCTGGCTGTTGTGAACAGCTGGGGAGAAACTGCTTGAAAAGAAAGTTAGGACTTTGGCATAACAGTACCTGGTTAGATATTGTTAGCTATAGAAAAGTAAAACTTGTTCTTATAAGAAATCAAAAGTTTCTTTAGAATCTGCTTTGAGAGAAATAGGAGGTGGCCTTGGAAGCTCATGCTATGCAGATACTTTACAATAGAGTTATCCTTAGCAGTTATCCTAGGCTTGGATAAAGATGGATAGCACACTTGTTGGTTTGGGATTGGAAGTAAGTCAAGTTTTTTTCTGTGTTAGGACATTTAGTTTCAAGCTATGTTGCTATGACAATCATGTAAACACAATGGCTTTAGCCTGGGGAAATTTATGATTAAACTTTCCCGAGTATTGTTTAAGAAACAATTCTCAGGTCACCCTGACCACTGATTGGACATGGATTGAATTTTGCTGTATGCTTTATTGTAGGTTATACAGAACTGTTTACATTTCTTTGTTAGATTGGTTTCTTGCTCTGTTGATTTTTAAATGCTCTATTGATTGTAAAAGATTAAAAAAAAAAGCATTATGTAATCTGTAATGAAAAAAAATTGAACTTCACTTTAAATAAAGTACTGGGGTTGGCCCAGAAAAGGTTAGAAGGAAAATAGAGTTTTCCTGGGGGCTAGGAGACCTTTCAGTTTTGCACTGCAATTAATATCTGGGCCTCAATATTTCTTTTCTCCTTCATTCCTCAATCTCTCCTCAACAATTAGTGATTTTAATTAATTGTTCACCAACAATCGGTTCCTTTAACTAACTGTTTCCTGCCAGCTCAATTCTCCCTACTATGGAACCTCCAAGACTCTCTCTTCTCTTCCCCAACATTGGCTCTATGGAACCACATCACATCAGTAATTTTTTTCTAATGTTGCAGGAAATAAGTACATTTATCCTTCAAGAGACTGTTCTTCCCATAGACACTTTGCCTGCAATTAAGACACATCGCACTAGGGGATACCACAGTTCAGACAATGCTTTTCTTCAGCTTCTCCCCCTTTTGCACCCCATACCCCTCACCCCTACCCCTAACCCCCCACCCCTCACTCCCACTCCTCACCTCTCACCCCTAACCCCCCACCTCCCACTCCCCACCTCTCACCCCCTACCCCCCACCCCCAAAACTAATTCTATTTCTATCTAACTTCCTTGAAAGTGAACAATGGGACAGATTTTACTGCCATTCCTGAAAACTGTATCTAAAATAAGAAAATATTTTTTACATCATCATAAATTATCGTTTTTCTGTTAATTATCTCTTTTAGAAATTGGAAGACCCAGAGAGAAGCTATTGCTACTTGCTCTGCCACCAGAGGGTAAACACCGCAAACGCACTAGGGCTAAGAAGAGAGGTGGCCAAGATTGAACAAGACAATGCAAGGACAGTGGCTGGAGCTGGCAGATATTTCCTAAAGCCGCCGGGTTCTCACATGTGTTTTCTGCGACCTTTCCCCTCCTTCCGAGTAGCAATTTGAAAGCACAAAGAGAGTTAAACTCTTTCCTGCTGTAAGACCTACATAGCATTCTGCAAGGGGTACTTTAGGCCTTCTGTAGGTGTTTTGGGCAAGCCTCAGCCTGGCAGCCTACACGGAAGACGTTGGCATGGATTCCCATCAGAAGGTGAGCCGGGACTGGTAGGGTATGACTTCATCGTCATTGGGAGTGGCAGGTCTCATCCCGACCTTCATCTCTAACGTCCTGGTTGCCTCTCACGGGATCATGCAAATGTGTCCTCCTCTCTGTCCAGCTTTAGCTAGGTGCGGATTTACGCATGTGAGTTTATTTATGTGCGTCAAGTGAATGCGGGTGCCTGAGAAGTCATCGGATCCCCTGCAACTGCAGGCAGTTGTGAGACGCGTGATGTGAGTGCTGGGGACTGAACTCAGGTCCTCTGCAGGACCAGTACACACTCTTTCTTTTTTTTAATTCATTCATTCATATTACATCTCAATAGTTATCCCATCCCTTGTATCCTCCCATTCCTCCCTCCCTCCTGCTTTCCCCCTACTCCCCTCCCCTATGACTGTGACTGAGGGGGGCCTCCTCCCCTTGTATATGCTCATAGGGTATCAAGTCTCTAAATCTCTGAGCCATCTCTCTACCCCCCGATAACGTTGTAATAACTGCAAGTTTTTAAAAAATGACTTCCTGGGTCCCTCGAACCTGCGCCCTGCAGAGATAGCCATTCGGCTTCCTCCACAGCAGGTCCCTCCCTCTGCCACATCTCACAGTGCTTAGCTTCCCTTTCTCCTTCTATCCTCCCAGGGTACCACTGCACCCTAAGATGGTCACTGCAGGCATCTCACAGGCTCAGCATCACTGTTTCTCAGTTGTCACAGTGAGGCTGGCACCTGGAATGCAAGATGACTATGTATCACTACATTTCTCTCTTTGGCACTGACGTGTTCCAGAAGCTCTGTGACTGAAATGCCTCTGAACACCAGGTGGCAGCGTTACTGAGTACCCAGTGCTTGGAGGGGGCTGGGATAAAACTGAACTGTGCCAATCAGGAATGGCCCCTTGTATTGCTAGTCTTTTGTATGGGCACTTTTGTGGGGCTTGTTTGTTTGCTTGGTCTGTTTTTTGTTTGTTTGTTTGTTTGTTTGTTTGTTTGAGACAAGATTTCTCTGTAACAGAGCCCTGGCTGTCCTGGACTCCCTTTGTAGACCAGGCTGGCCTCAAATTCACAGAGATCCACCTGTCTCTGCCTCCTGAGTGCTGGGATTAATGGCGTGCACTACCACTGCCTGGCTGTGGGGCTTATTTAATGTGTGTGTGTGTGTTCACTATGTAGCTCAGTCTGGATTTAAATTCATAGAGATCCTCCTGCCTCTGCCTTCCAAGCATGTGCCACATGGCTTCTTTTTAAAAACTAAAATGCTTCAAGAGTGTAAGGGAGCCCTAAACCTAGTGCTGGGGTATAGCTCAGTGGCAGAAAATACACTTAGCATACATGAAATCCCACGTTCCATCCCTAGCACCAAGAACAAATAGGGGAAATATATGTTTTGTATCTGTGTGTATGATGTATGTATCTGTTCATGTGGGTTTGTGCATGTGTGTGTGCGGGTGCATGTGTGTACATGGGTGCATGTGCACTGTGCTGCATGTGTGTATGTGAGTGCATGTGTGTATGCGGGTGCATGTGCACTGTGCTGCATGTGTGTATGCAGGTATATGTGCATGTATGCTGCATGTGTGTATGCGGGTGCATGTGCACTGTGCTGCATGTGTGTATGTGAGTGCATGTGTGTATGCGGGTGCATGTGCACTGTGCTGCATGTGTGTATGCAGGTATATGTGCATGTGTGCTGCATGTGTGTATGCCGGTGCATGTGCACTGTGCTGCATGTGTGTATGCAGGTATATGTGCATGTATGCTGCATGGGTGCATGGAGGATGGAGGCTGCTATCAGGTGTCTTCATTGATTGCTCTCCACATTATTTTTTTGAGATGGGGTCTCTCGCTGAACCTGGAGTTCACTGAGTCAGCTAGGTTGGCAGGTCAGTGAGCTCCACCTTCCAGCGTTGGGGTTAAGAGTGGTTAACTCTACACCTGGCTTCTAGAGGAGTCTAGGGGTCTGTATTGAGGGCTGCACGTTTATATGGCAGACACTGTGCCAGCCGAGCCATCTTTCAACTCTCTAAATCTGTTCTTGAATGCAGCTGTACTTCAGAGAACAGGAAGAGAAAGTGGAAGCCTTCAGTGTGCCTCAGCCCTCCCCCTGCTGCTCACTGCTGGGGCTGGGGGTCTTGCATGCTGGGACCAGACCTGGTAAGTCTGAAGCAGGGTCATTTGTGGCCCAGCAGGCGATTTACGTCAGAGCTCATGGCAGCAGTAAGGACAGTTTCAGATGCCGCGAGGGACAGAAGTTTCCTCCCTAACTGCTGGCCAAGGCCAGTGTGGCTTCCTGGCTCTCCCCGTGGACAACTGCTATAATCACGTCTAACTCATGTCCTGTGTCCCACATGACCTCTATCCTGCTTCCAGGAGTCTGGCTGAAACTCCATTCACCTCCAGAGAGCTATGCCTGGGACCAGAGAGTCCTGTGGCCTCAGAGGTTGCATCTGCAAGCCTCTCCCTTTCTCTCCCCTGCTTAGAAAGAGTAAAGTGAACACAGGCCTCATTCCCTGGAAGCAAACAGAAGTGGGAAACAACCCCAGCAATACACTCTCAATGCCAGTGAGCAACACAACAACCACACCAGGCTCTTTGTCTTTGTCTGACCAGCAGCTACCTACATCCCTTCTTACCTTTTTCTGCCAGAGCTCTGAGGTCTGAGTTTGTCTGCACATCATCCTGGATGCCTCCTAGGCATCTGCAGACTCAGGACCTCAGAGCACCTTCCAGAGGCCTTGGGAGTGAACGTTTAGGAGGAGGGGCACAACACCCCCTAAGCCAGACTATTCACAGTCTCACAGCTCAGGGTCCTCTGTAGGGTAGCTTTGGCTTTGCCTCATTCCCGCCTTGGGTTCTGCCCAGCCAGGTTCTAGATGCTTCTTGCCAAGCTGCTGAGGGTTAGCAAGATGTCAGGCGTGCCACCCAGCTTTTGGGAGAGGAGACAGGGTGTGAGCCAGTATGTCCGGCCACTTTGCAGGCTAACCCTGGGGCAGGAGGCCTGTCCTGCCGCCAGCCCTGGGTGCCAGGACACGTTTCTCCTGATATCTTCCATTACTCCCAGACCACTGCTCTCTCGCACAGATATGCTCTTTCTGCTATTCTCACTGGTCTTTCACGGAGGGAGTGTCTCTCCTCTGAGGGGAATGGGATGCTGAGGCCCAGATAGATGCAGATATACTTTCATGAAATAACAAAGTGTATGTTGTCTTTCAAGGGTGGCTTGAAAAGGGAGAGGTGGCTGGCCAGTCCAGTCCGTGGCCTTTAACATACAAGCTCAAAATCCTCCAACTGGAATGTGGAAATCACCTCTAGAAAAAAACAGGGCTGTGAAGAGGCAAGATGCCATCCACACCTGTACACAGACACCCTAAAACTGCTCCCTCTGCCATCCAATCAGCAAACAGCTCCCTCCTGTACGGTTCCCTCAAGCGCCCCAGTTCCACCTGAGCTGGAGGGTGAGTGGGGTTCTTCTTTCAGCTCCTTGCCGGGCAACCTCACGATTATACTGTTGTTTCTGATAGCCCTGGTTACACAGTATAGCCCATGTCCGTCTCATAGCAAGCCCTCATTCTGTAGGGCGAGGACCCCACGACTCAGAACATTAAGCCTAAGAAGTAGGAACTCGGGCTCAGGGCAACTGACTGACAGGACTGAAGGGGCACGTGGGCCCTGCAGAGGTGCGTGGGCCCTGCAGAGGGGCGTGGGCCCTGCAGAGGGGCGTAGGCCCTGCAGAGGGGCGTGGGCCCTGCAGAGGGGCGTGGGCCCTGCAGAGGGGCGTGAGCTCTGCAGAGGTGTGTGGGCCCTGCAGAGGTACGTGGGCCTTGCAGAGAAAGTGTCCTGGGGGCCTTGCAGAAGGCAGCTCAACATGGCTGCTGGTGTTGCTCTCAGATGCATCTCCTTGTATCCTGAAACCTAGGTTCCCATCATTGGAGTTCAGGACAGTGACACATATATATCTTCCCAAATCAGCCAGTACTAAATGGCCTGAAACCTCCTCGGGGGTGGGTGTGTGGGTGGGGGAGGGGGCTCCAGGCCCATATGTTTCTGGATCAATATTTGCTTCTCTTCTTTTAACAGAGCTTCTCGTGTCTTTGACCGTGCAGGCCATCCCTGTGCGACGTAGATCATGAGGTCAGGGACTGAGCTCTGGGCTGCTCTGTCCCCTCTGCCATTAACTGCTCCTCTTCCCTAGGAACCCAAGTGAAGAGATCCACGCATCAATCCCCACTTAGCAGCAGCTGGCTTGAGGCCTGTAATTACAGGTCTGTCCCAGCTGGAGCCAGATGGGAACTACACTGTGAAATCCCCCAATTAAACCTCTCTGCAAGGAGAACCAGGTGGGTGCAGGTCCCTGCCAGAGGGGAGCAAGGATGCCTGCCGAGGAGACACTGCCCTGACACACAGCGTGCAGCATCTGGCACTGCGAAGTGCTGGGGAAGATATTTTCCTCTATCAGCTGCAGGGAGCCTACAAAGCTGCATCCCTATGGTAAAGAGGAGACACCACAGTAGCCTGGAAGCTGAATCTCTTCTTTTAACAAAGACATGGTCCACCCATCAGAGGTCCACCCAGGAGTCATTCCTAAGGGAGAAAACCAGTTAATGGGCCCTGGGACGGTGTTTCCTAAGTGACAGAGGATTAATGCAACACAAACACGCATAGGCTATATTCCTCATCAACTGCAAAAACAGGTACTTACATATGCAAGTGTTACCCTGTTGCTAAGCCTACACTTAGGTAAGAACACCAAAGAGCTCATGTGTCTGGTGCGCCTCACATGGCTGACGAAGGGTAGAGACAAAGCTTCATTTAACACCCCAGCCAGCACAAGCACCATAGTACACAGGCCTCAAGAGCCACTCATGTCCGGCCCCAGATAAAACTGTTCCGGTTTCACAGTGGGACCAAGAAAAGTCAAGCATCCGTTCCTCCTAGCGGGGTCACCATGGTTACCATCACAGGCCCCAAGGCTGGGCCAAAAGTCACTTCCCTGGAATCAGAGTTCCAAAGTCCCTTTTGTCCTGGGAGTCACTGTACAAACATCAGGAGCGGAGCTTTGATGAACTGAAAATTTCAAAAATGGGACTTTTGTCTGCTGGTGCTTTTGGAGGCAGGATCACAGCAGCCAGAGGGGACTCGATATGTCCCATGGGATGAGTGTGTGGCTGAGCAGATGGAGTGACGTTTACCTGTGGTGCCTGCTGTTTGGCTACGATGGAAGGATCATCTGAGCCTGGGGGTTGAATCCTAGGAAACGTAGTGAGATCCTGTTCTAACCCACAACATAAAGCCCAGGGTGAGCAAGGTTGGAAACCTAGCAAGAAAGACGCCACCAAGGTGCCAGTGAGACTCTGTCTAGAAGACTGAGCCATGATAGATCATTAGGGAGGCTGATATGGAGGCGGAAGGGGCCTGGTCGGGTCAGAAGGTTCAGGCCCCCGTGCAAAGGGAATGCAGGTCTCAGAAACCAGAAGGACCTGCTTTCTCTTTAAACATTAAAAAGTTTTATTTACTGCTCGTGCATTCATGCATGCATATGTCCATCTGTGCATGCATCTGTCTGTCAGTGCGTTCATGTGTACATGATCCACAGTGTGCATATGCATGTGGAAATAGGTGGCAGTTCTTGGGAGTGGGTTCTCTCCTGGCACCTTGTATGATCTGGGGTTGAACTCTGGTCACCAAACCTCTCCTAGCTGGGCTATCCGTCAGCCCAGGACCTGTTTTCTTGAGGCCATGTCTTAGGTAGAGTCACTATTGCTACGATGAGACACCACGGCCAACAGCAAGTTGGGGAGGAAGTGGTTTATGCAGCTTACACGTCTACATCGTAATTCATCACTGAGGGAAGTCAGGACAGGAACTCAAACAGAGCAGGAACCTGGAGGCAGGAGCTGATGCAGAGGTCATGGAGGGTGCTGCTTACTGGCTTGTTCCTCATGGCTTGCTCAGTCTGCTTTCCTATAGAACCCAGGAGCATCTCCCACATCAATCACTAAGAAAATGCCCTACAGGCTTGACTGCAGCCCAATTGTATAGAGACTTTGTCTCAACTGATGTTTCCCCATCTCAGATCATGATAGTTTGTGTAGAGTTGACATAAAACCAACCATCACAGGCCCCGTGTTTGACCTAACTCCTGCTTTCTCACCCTGTGATTTCATCTTAACTTGTGTCCTATGACTGAGGCCAGCAGGCCAGATGGTAAAGTGCTCGGGGTGGAGGAGGTGCATGCTGTACATGCTGTCACTGTCACTTGTTCCCAAGGCTGGACTTCTGGATCCCACGCGCAGATCTGACTACTCCTTTGTGGGGGCACAAGGGACCTGTTAATGACTGTCTTTAGTTCCTCATTAACCTGTCTGCTTTGCAGATCCTGCCAAGGCTGGATAAACAGACATGAAGGAAACAGTTCTCTCTCTGCACAGGATTGGTCTAGCCATGACTGGGAAGCAGATGATTGTGCCTCAGTGACCAGCTGTCCACTGAACCTCAGTACGGATGACACAGAGGGTGGAGGGCAGGCGACAGCTGCTGCTGTTTGCACTCCTCCCTCTGCTGCTCAGCCTCCCACTGCCTCCACGGGACTTTTCCTGTTACCTCATTATCCCATGGATTGAGGCTTAATGGACAGCTGACTCCTGCAGGCACCCGTGAGACAGCCTGGATGTGGGAGAGTTGACACTTTGCCCCATGGCGTTGTTGTAGAGGTTGCTCTCACCCAGGAGAGACCAGGACCAGCTCTTCATGGATTTCAAGTTTTTATTGCGCCACAAAGATCTGGCCTAGTGCACGCACTCGTGACTCCACGTCTAGAGAGGTCTGTGCTGAGTGAGCAGGGGTTTATCTTTAGAAAGGTAAAACTGACAAGCTTGGTACCTCCTGCTGGTGAAGTTCTGATTGTTGGGGTTCAGACCTGGGACAAGCAGCTGAGGTGCCTATTTTACACAACAAAGCATACCTGGCTTCCAGGTTCTCCCAGCATCCCTCAGTCCCTACCTATTATAAGTCATGGCTGGCATACTCAGCCCTCTGCCGTGAACTTTCCAGCCCAGGGCTGGGCTTCCCCTCCCCAAGAAGCTCTTTGCTATATAATCCAGACATTCTGGTCTCTCTCCGAGTATACACTCTTCTCCTCCCCTACCCAACCCCTCCCATCTCCCAGTCTGCATGGTGGCTTCCCTGTCCCCATTCCTTTGACCTGTGAACCTACCCAAGAGCTGCCCCCAATAAACCTGCCTTTCTTTGGCTCGAACTGGCTCATTTGGCAGTCTAGAAATATCTATTGTCAGTCAGAGTGTCTGTCAGTGATGGCAGTTCGCAGGCATGACGGGACTCGAACTTTTAATAAGAAGAGAGCACAGGTGTGTCTCGTGGTGTTTCCGTTTGATCTGGGAGCAGAAAGCCGTGTGGTTGCAGAAGCAGAAACGAGGTAGGTTAGCAAAGGTTCCTGAAAGATCCTTATGTGGCCCAGGGTCAGGCTGACCTCAGCTTTAAGCCTGAGGTTGGGTCAGGATTTAGCAAATAGGTTTCCCTCATTTCAGCATTCTCAATTGGCCTGCAGCCTCAGGAGAAGCTTTCCCATCCTGCTTCGTCCTTAGACAGATATGGGACCTCCGGAGCTGTAGCAGCCCTTCCTGAGCTCTGTCTGGCGACTTGTTTTAAAGATGGCGACAGCCGTGGTGGTGGTGGCGGCGGTGGCGATGGCGGCGGCAGCAGCAGCAGCAACAGCACCCCACTGCAGAGTTGCTGCACCAAGCACACAGGCAACAAGATCAGAGGAAGCCTGACTGCAGTTGTAAAGGAAAAGTCTCTCTCAACCACACTACTACCTGCAATCCCAAAAAAAGGCGCTAAGGCCAGCCAGGCCCTGGCTCTTCTGCCAACTCACAGGAACCACCAAGTTGGAGCCAATGGGTTTGTCCTGGGCCTTGAGAGAGTGGAGGAGAAGGTGCTGAGCAAAGAGATTCTGGGCTGCCTGCCATACTGCAAAGTGCAGAAGCAAGGCACAGGGAACACTCGCTGTCCGAGATTCCTGTTGGGCTGGGTGAGCTTGTCACCTGCCACCTACCACACACCTCTGATCCTCCAAGGATCAAGGTCATCCCAAGAACAAGAAACTAGAAACAGAATCCCACTGGGGGGCCTCTGACATCTGGAGACCAGTGCAGCGGTGCACTGAGGAAGTCAGCAGTCAAAATAGGGGTGGGGGGTGGCGGGAGGCATCTTCCTGGCACCTGCTGGAGCTAGATAGGTGAGTTACCGACACGTCAGCACAGGTGTGGCCAGGTGTGCCTTGTCAGTGTGGTCATTCTCTGCACACCACACCTGGCTTTGTGTTCAGCACACACATACTTCCTGGCAGCAGTTTCTTCCTGGCTACCACGGGATGCCTTTCCCCCAAAGCCTATGACATATGTGACATACGACGTGACATACTGTCCTCAAGTCATTTACCATCTTATTCCTTATTTGTTTAGACATTGTCCACACAAAAACTGCAGCTCTCACTTTAAGAACTTACTCAGGAGCCATTGTGAGTGACCATGGCCCCCAAACCACAGATTCAGACTACCCCAAATTCCCTGTTCCAAAGTGGAAGAAGTTTCATAGTTTTACAGGGAAAAAAAATGCCATAAACCAAGGCAGGTTTAAAATACGTTAGTGGGTGTATCAGAGGCAGGTTCCGCAAGCTGCGGGGAGCGTTTCTAGAGGCCCAGGATACAGTCTCAGCTTTTGGGTTAGTGGAAGCTAGCGATCTGCTAAGGTAATAGATTCAAAATGGTTTGTTTTTGTTTGTTTTGTTTTGTTTCCTATTTGTAAGATGTTAGTTCCAACTTCGAGGTAGGCAAGGAGTAACTGTCCTGGGCCTGGAACTAGATGAGACAACCAGCCTCTGGTCCTGCAACATTCCACCCCCCTCCCCACCCCAGTACTGCAGCTCTAATCAGTCCTGTCAGTGTTTGCAGACACTAGGGGGACCCTGCAAGTATCTAGGCAGGGAAGTGAGCCTTGAAGTTGGCTTCATCAACTTTGATCAGTTGGGAGTCTGATGCCAAGTGGTTTAGTGTGTGTGTGTGTGTGTGTGTGTGTGTGTGTGTGTGTGTGTGTGTGTTGAGACAGGGTTTCTCTATGTAGCGTTGGCTGTCCTGGACTTGATTTGTAGACTAGGCTGGCCTCGAACTCACAGAGATCTATCTGCCTCTGCCTCCCAAGTGCTGGGATTATGGGCTACCTGGCCATTGTTAGCACATTTAAAACACATACAGTTTGGAGAGTTTCCAGGCAACAATCATTCTTATTCCAGGTGCACAATAAAGCCTAAGGTGTGGCTATAGAGGCTCCTTTGCCAAGTCCATGTGACCATGAAGATGGGTCCAATAGCTAAGAGGCGTGGAGTCCAGTGTGGTCTCTGATGGAGATAGTGGACCAGTCAGCAGGGCCATGGAATACATGTGATACCTCGTTGAGGATGGACTCTATCACCTGGGCCTAAAGGTGAAGTCCAGGGAGGGTGAATTTGGGATAATCGCTCTGGGGAGTTTGGATGAGGTCTGTGTCCACAGATAGCAAAAAAGGTCATTAACAAAATCCACTCCTAGCCTTCCGGGTGGAAACGGGTATTTTGTTTCCTCCTTTGAGGAGAAGCCTGTGTGTTTAATATTCCTAGTTCCCCAGTGCTCTGTGGGCGCAAAGACAAAAGAAGGGGTTTCATGATGTTTTCATACGTACATTATGAGGTAGTCTTCTCTAAGACTGTCAGACATGGGTTTAAGATAATAGAAATTCTTAATAATCCAGCCAGTGATCACAGTGGGTGTTTGGGATCTCAGTGTAGCCCCAGGCATTTCTCAGGGTGAAAATTTAAGCACAAAAACCCCAGATATCACAAGTTTACACATTTCAGTTAAGGAGAACAGTTAGCCAGAACCAGAACTACAGAAGAAAACAAAAAACAAACAAACAAACAAAAAACCCCAAAACAAAACAAAACAAAAACAAACCCGGGGTTAGTACATTTAGGAACTTTCTCAGAACCGTGGACTTTGACGGATTAGGTCTTTGTTTTAGTTTTGGCAGGTGGTGCTATCTCCGTGCTGAGTTATATGGCCTGAATGGTGCATTCTCCATGGAGTCAGTTCTGCTAATGTCTGGGGGCCTCCTACAGTCTGGGGTAAGTGTTACAGTATGTAATACCATTGCCCTACCTATTCCCATATTCCCAGGCCCCCGTCCCCCCATCTCCACCTGTAATGGTCTCCCTCACGCATCCCCATAACCCTCACGTGACAGCTACTCCCTGGTTTGGCCTAATAGTATGATCTCCAAACGCCATTCACTCTTCTCTGTGGTTTAATAAGACTCCATTTGCGACAGACAACATTTTCATTATCCATATAATTTGACCAGTGCGGCAAATGGACACGGATGTGCAGGTGTGTCTACAGCAAGTGGACTTTGACACCTCTGGAAATACGCTCAGAAACACTGCAGCTGGACTACACAGCAGTTCAGGGTTTAGTATTTCAGACACTGGCATCCTGCTCACACAGTGGCTCTGCTAGTCTATGCTCACCCCAGGGCGTTCATTGTCCCTGTATCCTCACTAGTGTTCGTTTGTTTTCTTGATGGTAGTGTGGGGACAAAATTAATGTCATATCCTATATGTAATGTATATGCTACAATTAATGCCGTGGTCTGTGAGACGTTGTCCTCCAGGTGATTTCAATACTTCCTGCATTCCGGGAAAGACCACGCACTGCCATACCAGACCTGCCACAGGAACAATTAGATACAACTAACACCCAATGATCCTCTGAGATAAAACAACTTCCCTGGAGATCCAGCCTCCACCCAGCCTGCCTGAAGGTCCACATTCCTGAAACTCACGACCCCAGATTATGGTTTTGTCCTTACTTCCCTGGACCCCAACCCCTAATTACAGTTGTTCCTTATAAACCCATTGTCCTTGAAGCTCCGGTATCATTCTCCTGTCCTACTGCACCAGGAAGGATGGTGATCCGAAGCCCTGAGCCCATAATATAGGACCCTGCGTATATTGCATCAGTATCGAGTCCTGGTGGTCTTTTTTTTGTGGGGGGCGGTCTCGCGATCTGAGTGATCTCAGCATAACAGTTGTTGTTGTGTTTTTCAAGACAAGGTCTCACTGTGTAACCCTGGCTGCCTCGGAACTCAGGCCTGCAGACCAGGCTGGCCTCAAACTCACACAGATCTGCCTGCCTGTGCCTCCTGAGTGCTGGGATTAAAGGTGTACACACAGCTGCCTGGATGTGGATATTTTTATTTGCAATTAAAGAGACAATTTGTTGCATCTTGCGCCTTTGCTGGCTGTGTTTGTTAGATCTCAGAGTCTCTGGAGAAGTCTCTGTGGTCTGCAAAGCAGAAGACCATGCCATCTGCAAGAGGGTTTGGATTCCTTTCCTGTCTCACTTTGTGGAGCTAGCTAAGAATCCAAGAAATGTACTGAGAGTGGAGGGGGTGAACACTGCCACACTCCAGGTCTGGGAGACAATGCTTCCACTTTTCCCCACTCAGTGAAATGCTGTCCTGTAGGTCTGCTGTACGCAGCCCTGTAGTGTTGAGGTGCGACCAATCTGCTCCTAGGTTCTCACAGGCTTTTTGTCCAGTTCTGATGAAGACACTGTATTCCTCTGACTCTCGGACACTGTGTTCCTCTTTAAGACTCATGTCACAGATCTTCCTTTTGGTTTGGACCCAAGTGAAATGCTCCGAGGCTGTGGGAAAGATCAGCAAATGTGTAAGCTGGGCACAGTCAGGTTGGGAAGAGCACAACCCGGTCATTTGGCAAGATTCTCAAATAACAGAACATTTCTGTATGCTACTAAAAGCCAAGACTGCCCCCGGCAGAAATACGGGCAGCTCTCTTGGGCTGTTGGTGTGAGAGGCTCTGCCCTGGCTGACCATGGTTGACATAGCCTAGTCTCCACTGCAGCTGAGTGCCTTCCAGATAGATCTGCGCTCCCCACTGTTCTGCAGGCCCAGTATGGTGGCCAAGCTCTGAGGAGGCCCCACCCTCAGGGTTGCAGATGTCTTTCTTCTCGCTGTGTCCTCACAGTGCATAGTGGTCGCACTGGGACCCCCTTTATTAGGGCATGTATCCTACCTCAAAGGCTTCATCCACTTGACATAGTCCGCCCTGTGGGGGTTTGGATGAGAATGGTCCCCATGGGCTCTTAGATTTGAGTGCTTGGTCTCTGGGGAGTGGCACTATTTGAAAGGACTAGGAGGTGTGGCCTTGTTGGAGGAAGGGTGTCACCAAGGGTGGGCTTTGAAGTTTCAAAATCCCAAGACAAGCCTAGTGTATCTCTCTTCTTGCCTCCTGCAGATCTGGGTGTACAACTCTCACTGTAGAACCTCTCCAGCACCATGTCTGCCTGCACGCCGCCATGTTTCCCACCGTGATGGAGATGGACTGAACCTCTGAAACTGTAAGCCAGCCCCAGTGAAATGCTTTTATTTATTTATTTTTTTAAATAAAAGTTGCTGTGGTCGTGGTATCTCTTCACAGCCATAGGACACTAAGACACTATCCAAACCCTGAACTTCCAACTTGGGGGGTGAAGAGTGCAGCATGAATTTGGAGCACGTGAGCAGGCAAACTCGGGCTGGAAGCGTAACCCTCCAGCTGTCTCCGGGTCGGATCTCCAAACCAAAGCAGAAAGAAGGAGGGCACTCCAGACTCCTGGAGGGATGACTAGAAGGGAGGCAGACTTCTTTCCTGGAAAAATAGGGCTGAAAAGGTGGGGGATTAAGACTCTATTTCAGAGCTGGGCAGTGGTGGCGCACGCCTTTAATCCCAGCACTCGGGAGGCAGAGGCAGGTGGATCGCTGTGAGTTTGAGGCCAACCTGGTCTACAAAGTGAATCCAGGACAGCCAAGGCTACACAGTGAAACTTGAGGATCAGGACTAGCCGCTTCCTCTCCTGCTAGAGCCTTCGCGCAGCAGCTGGGGTCGGACGCACCCGCCCTCAGTCAGATCAGCCGAGTTCTCTTTGGGGTTAACACGACCCTGACGTGGGGAAACATAGATTCAAACAGCCTTGGAAATCTGTCCTGGGGTTTTACAAAGTGGCAGCTGCATTCACAGCTTTTTTTGTTTTGTTTTGTTTTTTCAAGACAGGGTTTCTCTGTGTAGGCGTGGCCATCTTGGACTCACATTGTAGACCAGGCTGGCCTCGAACTCACAGCGATCCGCCTGTCTCTGCCTCCCGAGTGCTGGGATTAAAGGTGTGTGCCACCACGCCCGGCTTTGCATTCACAGCTTTAAGCCACAGAGTGGTGTAGGAATTCCATGTCTTGTTGGTCAAGAGTAATACTGACGCTCAAAAGATAAGCTGTCCTGTAAGCCCATGTGTGGGCTCATCTCTGCATAGATTGGAAAAGGGCATCTGTGAAATCTAGGGTCAGCAGAGGGCAATGGTGTTTCAGGAAGCTGTGGTCTGTCCCAGTCTCAAGGTCCCCTCACGCTGGGGTGTATTGGGTGTCTGAAGTCCGGATGGGTCAGCTGGGGCTGAGGTCTTACCAGTGATGGCCTTTTTTTTTTTTTTAAATAACTATTTATTTTATGTGCATTGGTGTTTTGAATTAACATATGTCTGTGTGAGGGTGTCAGATCTTGGAATTACAGACAGTAATGAGTTGCTGTTTGGGTGCTAGGAATTGAACCTGGGTCCTCTGGAAGAGCAGTCAGTGTTCTTAACCACTGAGCCGTCTCTCCAGCCCCCAGTGATGGCCTCGTGACTCCACCTGATGCGCTTTGAGCTCCCTCCAGTCCATTCTGCGTTTGCTTCTTTTCTCCCCCTTCACAAATATAAACATGAGCAAACTGGTGAGAGGTAAGAGCTAGGTGGCCTTGTGTTCAGGGGCCCGGGTGACACTTTTAGGAACCGAGGTCCACTTTGCGGGAGGCACTTCACTGATCTCCGGTTTCTTCAACCTTGCACATAGCATTTGTCTCCCCCTTTTACAGGCAAAGGAACCAAGAGTTGTCTGTGTAAGGGGCTCGCTACTAGACAGTTTGAATGCAGTTCAGTCCGGACCTGCTCAGTTAAAGGAATTCCTGGGTATCATCTGCTCCCCCTGAGGCTCCGAAGCACTGTCTTTCCTGTTTCCTATACGTTTTCAGATTTTCCTTAGGATACCCTGGCAGGTGTTTCTCCTCCATTCCTAAGTTTCAGAAAGGAGAAAAAAGAAAACAAACAAACAAACAAAAAAAAAACCCAACAAAAACAAAACAAAACAAAAAACCAACCCCACTAGTGCCTGCTCTGGAACTTGGATTGTCAAGGATGGGGGAGGGGAAGAATTTAACTGCTCAGCACCAAGCAGAAAAGGACGATGTGGCCACCAGGAAACTACTACTGGGGACAGGGGCTTCAGCTCACTGAAAGAGACGCCTGAGCGAGGCTCTTGTGCTGACACCCCGGGCTGTGAGGCCGAGTCATTCTGCCCAGGCTGTAGTGCAAAGGCTGTGGGATGCCCTTCTTCAGAGTGGGCGCTGGGCATTTGGATGACAATCCTTCCTTCCTTTCTTCCTTCCTTTTTTCCTTCCTCCCTTCTCCCCTCCTGTCTTCTCGTCCTTTCTGCTCTCCTCTCCCCACCCCCGTGTTATTTCTCCTGCTAAGGACTGACTACACGGCTTTGTGCACGCTGGACGAGTGCTCCTCCACAGAATTATATCCCAAGCCCTCCTTTACATTTTTAATTTTGAGGCAGGGTCTCACTAAATTGCCCAGGCTGGCCTTGAACTTCCCGTCCTCCTTCCTCAGCCTGGGATTGTGGGTGTGTACCACCATGCCTTGTGTTTCTTTTCTGTTGTGTCTGTAAACGGGATTATACAGTGACCAGTGCAGAGTCCTGTCCTGAGAGCTGTAACCATTAGAAAAAGCCTGTGAAGCTTTCTGTTTTGTTCTGGTTTGGGGATCTGGCCATAGTTGCTTTTGTCTTGTGAGACAAGGTCTCTCTACATAGTCCTGGCTGTGCTAGAACTCACTCTGTAGACCAGGCTGGCCTCAAACTCACAGAGGCCTGACTGCCTCTGCCTCCTAAGTGCTGGGATTTAAGGTGTGCGCCACCACAATCTCAAAAGGAGTCATCTCACTGGCACCTGCTCGGCAGTGCCATGCCTGCAAGCCTCGTCTAAGTGGCAAGCACATTTTACAAATGGCCCAAGATTATTTCTGCTGCCATGTTGATAAGGAGAGAGCTGGCCACAAAGTAAAATATGTTAGCTCCATACAGTGCAGTTAGTCATGAAGCGCCACAGAGAAAGAGGCAGGCCTGTATCACATCCAAACATGGCCAAGGGTTTTATTAAATTAAAATGCAAAGAGCAGAAAAGGCATAGGTTAATCAGACTTCTATTAAAAACAAACAAACCACCTGTCTGTGAGTTAAGAGACAAACAGCCAGTCAGACCGAGTTCGGTATCAGAAGACACTGCCTTGGCCCTCTGCCTGTTGGCAGACATCTGTGAACCGCAAACTCTTCCCTGCCTCCAGGCTTCCGCCACGGGCTGCCGGACGGTTTTCTAGCCTCTGTCTGCCTCTTGCTGGGGGCTCCAGCCTTTCTAAGATTGCTTCAGTGGCTTGGAACATCCCTCATGTTTTAACTCCGACATCTGATCTTCAGACCTAATCCGACTCCCTCGGCAGGAGCGTGCAAGCCCCGTGGGACGGTACTGCACACCACAGCACAGGCCCCAGAACCCTGCTTCCTGTCAGGGGAGACGCCTGTGAAACCAAAGGTCAAGAGTGTTCACAGTTTTGTCTCTGGCCACAACGCTGGCACCCAACAAAACGCCAGTGTGTCCTTAAAGACAGCATTCAGGGAAGTAGGTTCAAGCAGGGAGACTAGGGTCCCACAGAGACCACGTGACCAAGAGGAACCACAGCAGCAACAGCAGCTTGTACCCAGCATCCCTGGTGGAAGGCTACATGGTACAGATTCTGTGTTTCATAGTTCTTAAGGAAATTCTGCACATGTGATTCCAGGAATTACGACTGGCTTCAGGTGATGGACAAGCGTGGACTTCTGATCAGAGTCTGTGAACTGAGTATTTGTCTGCAGATGTGTTAGAAGATGTGACGGGAGTACTGAGTGTGGTGTGGTACTGAGTGTGATGGAGTACTGAGTATGGTGGGAGTATTGAGTGAGTACAATGGGATTACTGAGTGTGATGGAGTACTGAGTATGGTGGGAGTATTGAGAGAGTATGTACAATGGGAGTACTGAGTGTGGTGGGGTACTGAGTGTGATGGAGTACTGAGTATGGTGGGAGTATTGAGCCTGATGGAATATTGAGTGAGTACGATGGGAGTACTGAGTGTGGTGGGAGTACTGAGTGTGATGGAGTACTGAGTGTGATGGAATACTGAGTATGATTGAGTTCTGAGTGTGATGGGAGTATTGATTGAGTACAATGGGAGTACTGAGTGTGGTGGAGTGCTGAGGAAGACAGAATCTGCTACAATATTACAGGCGCACTTCTGTACACCATAGATTTGCTGTGAGTTTTATGTTACTACTGTGTTTTCAGAGTTCAGAAACCAGAGACAATCTCACCATGGCTCTCCCTTTGTCTGTGAGTGGAGGAGGTGGACTGTCCCTCTGCAGCGGCTCCTGGGGAGGAAAGCTGACCCTCCTAGGCCTGCGGTCATGTGGTTGCCCTTTGAACACCTGCCTGGGGTGACTTCCGTGTGTGGCTGAATGTATGGGTCAGGCTGGTGCTGGTCTGCCTCACTCACTATTTCCCAAGAATCTTGTTCCAGAAACGTCAGACTTGAGGAACTTTTTGTTTAAGGGTAGACAGGGGTTGGGGAGGTGGGAGGGAGAGAGGAGGGGGATGGGGGGTAATACTTTATTTTTAGAAAGATTCAGTAGGGATTAGGAGAAAAGCTGGTCCTGAACTTTCTGTCTCATCAGCAGAGAGGAGAAACGTCCCTCCTTTATAGCACAGAACTGTCATCAATGGAAACATGACCGTATTTGTTTCTGTTGGCAAAGGCCCTGAGCAATCAACCTGCTGTCAAGAGCCTCCCACTGAAGATGGAGTTCTTGTAAGTCATCTTCCTGAGAAGCCTGCTGAGGTTGTCTCTCTAGGAGGAACCCGAAGGTCACACACACTGCGATGAAGCCCCGAGGCCATCCATGGCCTCTCCAGCCTTAGATCTTAGGCTCCTGTGGCCCAGGCACTGATCAGAGATAAGGCTGCCTAA
Source organism: Acomys russatus (assembly GCF_903995435.1). Taxonomy (NCBI): domain Eukaryota; kingdom Metazoa; phylum Chordata; class Mammalia; order Rodentia; family Muridae; genus Acomys; species Acomys russatus. The sequence goes on along the minus strand of NC_067157.1, from coordinate 57,398,067 downwards.
CATACTTTGGACAGGAGGCACTTGGCACCCAGCACCAGAACAAAGCCTCAGTGTGCCCACCCCTGCAAGGACCTCACAGGTGGGCTCCAGGGTCTGGAGGGAGGTATGTAGAAGGGCTGGTGTTCCACAAAACACCACAGCCATGTCCTCGTGGCTGGGTGTGGCTCTGAAGTGGGGGCTGTCCAGGACACGTGGAGACAGTCGGATTTCTGATTCCCTTGGGTGAGGGCCGTGTCCCTGCCAGGGCTGGTGCTAGGACACAGATAGCAACGCTCAACCTGCTTAGGAAGACTTAGCAAGTTCACCAACATTTCTCAGCATCATGGGAATGTGTGTGGGATGTCACAGGCCAAACCAACCAACCTGATCAGTTAGGGGAAGGCCTGAGTGGAAAGGTAGTAGGCTGGCTTCAGCCCTTCGTGGGAAACAAAGGCTGCAAAGAGTGAGTGAAGTCTGAGGACATCAGGGGCCTGGCTTTAGACCTCTAGAGGCCGTTAGTCCACAGGAGGGCAGACAGGCTGCAAGAGGCTGAGCTGCAGCTGGGGGTAGGTGGCTCAGCACACCTGCTGACGTGGACATGTTTTGCTCTGTGTCCTGCTACACTCAGAGGTCAAATGGTTCTCATCTCAGTGGCCAGTCCTGTGTGTGACCCCGTCCCCAGGGAGTTAGGGGACACCTGTGATCCTGACGGTAGCAGGGGTGCGCCTGGATACTAAACCTCACCTGAGCCACACGAGGCAGTGGGGTGGGGTGGGGTCAGATGGGCGTTTGGTGGTGAGGCTGCTCCTGAAACACCAAAGGGGAAGAGTGGAGACTGCGCGACTGCACAGCCACTGCTGCTTTCTTGGAGCCTGGTGTAATGATTAAAAATGTGGTGCCAGGCAACAAATATGATGTGGAGAGGGTTATTATGGGAGCGAGAGAGGGCAGGGAAGTGAGAGGGGCACCCAGGGGGGAAGAGACAGAGACAGAGACAGAGAGACAAGGTGGGTTATTATGGGAGCGAGAGAGGGCAGGGAAGTGAGAGGAGCACCCCGGGGGGAAGAGACAGAGACAGAGAGACAGAGGGCAGGGAAATGAGAGGGGCACCCAGGGGGGAAGAGACAGAGACAGAGAGAGAGAGAGAGACAAGGTGGGTTTATTATGGGAGCGTGAGAGAGCAGGGAAGTGAGAGGGGCACCCCGGTGGGAAGAGACAGAGACAGAGAGACAGAGAGACAGAGAGACAAGGTGGGTTATTATGGGAGCGAGAGAGGGCAGGGAAGTGAGAGGGGCACCCCGGGGGGAAGAGACAGAGACAGAGAGACAGAGACAGCAAGAGAGAGGAGGAGAAGTAAGAGAGAAGCAAGAGAGAGAGACAAGGTGGGTTTGCCCTTTTAATATCTCGGGCAGCTGGCCCACCTACTGGCATGCAGATATGATGTCATAGGTTGCTAGGCAGACTGTGGCCAGTATGCTAACACTAGGTGCAATAGAAGTCAGCAGGCCCAGTGAGTTGAAAGCATAGTAAGTGTTCAAGGGTAATGGCTTCACCTCTCAGCTGTGGCTTTTCTGGCCTCTCAAATACCAGCAAAAGAGTGAATTTGTCTCTCTCTCTCTCTCTCTCTCTCTCTCTCTCTCTCTCTCTCTCTCTCTCTCTCTCTGTGTGTGTGTGTGTGTGTGTGTGTGTGGTGGGGTGAAAGGTATGAAAAGGAGGCCAACTGGAAGACAATCTGGAACTACTGGTGTGAAGATCCAAGTCCTGTATACTCAGCCGCTTCCTCCGCTGCACTGGGAGATGTATGTACAGGCACATGCAGACAGACAGACAGACACAGACAGACAGACAGACAGACAGACACAGTCAGATAGACAGACACAGACACACACACACAGACATACACACACACACAGAGACACAGACAGACAGACAGACACAGACAGGTAGACAGACACACACACACAGAGACACGCATTTGTTTTTAACTAATAAGTCTGAAGAAACACAGGAGCTGGTTGCAGTGGTGGCACACGCCTTTAATCCCAGCACTCTGGGAGGCAGAGGCAAGTGGATCTCTGTGATTTCAAGGCCAGCCTGGTCCACAAAGCGAGTCCAGGGCAGCCAAGGCTACACAGAGAAACCCTGTCTGGAAAACAACAACAACAACAACCAAAGGTGGGGGTGGCGGGGAGAGAAAGAAACAGAGGGCCTGGGTAACAAACCCCTCAGACGACCTCCACTTTAATGGAGCCTTTAGCTTCTACTCAGTCACTCCTAAGCTTCTGTGCTCATACAGAGAGCCCATCGGCCCTCCACACTTCCTGGTCTGAGCTGTCCTGCAGAACAAGTCTCCAGGGCTGTTTGGAACACTGGCCATAAAAGGATATCTCAAGATAAGCATTCAGGCATTTTCAATCCACTTGCTCCTCCTGCCAGAACCCAGAGAGTGTTGCTCTGAGCCCTTCGCCATGGCCCCACGTCACATCCCCCTGTGTGCTGTGAGGGTGGAGGACGTTGGCTCCCCGGAGACGGGCTGGCACAGTGAGTAACACACAGTAGGTGCTCAATAAAGAGAGGGGAAATGAGCTCAGCAGTTCAGCTCCTATAACCTGAACCAACGGGGTGGGGGGGTAGGGAAAGTTGAGGGAGAAATGGCGGGTGCATGGGGCTGGGTGCCGGCCCTGCGTTCTGAGCCTTGCAGACTTACAAGGTGGCCTTGGGAAGTGCAGTGACTCCTAGTCGGTTCCAGGTGTAGGCTAAGCAGGTAGGATAAAAGCACCATCTGGCTTACCTGAAGTCATGCGACTGAGTCCACCGCATCTTTACACAGCCCCAGCACTCTGCCCAGTTCACAGACTGGTATGAGAAAGGATCCCCACTTCATAATAAAAGCACTGGGGCCTCAGACTAGTCAAAGCCAAGTAGATTTATTTTCGTTTTTTTTTAAAAACCACATTCCCCCTTCCACCCTGAATGCCTCATTGGCTGAATTCTTTAGGGAGGAACAACGCTCCCTGCATTTCCAACATGGCTCCCACCCCAAACTCCCCCATTCTCCTGGGGCCTTGGAATCCTGCTAGGTTGGCTGAGCGGAGTGTAACTTCTTTGTCTTTGTTTTTTCCAAGACAGGGTTTCTCTATGTAGCCTTGACTGTCCTGGAACTCCCTTCTGTAGACCAGGCTGGCCTCAAACTCACAGGGATCCCCCTGCCTCTCCTTCCCAGAGTGCTGGATGACCTGTGCTCCACAGCTGGCTAGATTATAACTTTTCGACAGTAAGACAAACAGAAGAGTCTAGCAGGTGCCAGCTGCCGGCTGGGGGAAGACAGGGCTTGGTACCTTCTTTTTGTGACTCTTTGATGAGTTCTAAACTACTGAAAATGAACTGTAATGATTTACATTTTACAGCTGCTTGAGAGCACATGGTGTGTGTGTGTGTGTGTGTGTGTGTGTGTGTGTGTGTGTGTGTGTGCGTATGTGTATGTGTATGTGGGTCTCATGTACTCCCTCTGCCGCTGACACCCACATGTGAAGGCCAGCCCCTCCCACACAGCACTTGCCTCCCTTGTGAGTCACAATCCTGCCTGCTTTCAGTGCATAACATCAGCCTGACTTCTTCCTCAGCTGAGTGGGTGTCAGCCTCCCTGTGCCTCCCTGGCCATCTCAACCTTGGGACAGACCAAACGGGATGGGCAGGTATGGGCAGGTGTGTGTTTGCTTGCCTTGGAAGAGGCAGTTAAAGACCTAGTCTTTCTGGTCACCCAAGAGCAACCCCAAAACCACAGGTCCAGGCTGGGAGGGGGGGTCTGGCTTGGTTTTGTGGTAGAGTACTTACACATCTAAGGTACAGGATCTGGGAGACATTTGCCAAGCTAGCACAGCTGCGTACCAGAGTTCACCCAGGCTCCCGGAGGTACCTGGGGCTTCTCTCTACATGGTAAAAACTGTTTCCCATCTAGGACTCAGGGCCTTCAGGATGGGGCAAGGCCTAAGAGGCCAGGGTGCACGGGTTGAGCCTCCCCTCTTCAGTGTTTTGTGCCTCTGGACGCTCCTTCCTACCTGAGCTGCAGTGTGGACAGAATGACGCTGAACATAGATTATGACCACAGGTGACCCGTGACAATAAGGCAGGCCCCGTGACTCGGCCTGTGTGTGTTAGCTGGAAAGAGGCCAGACCCGTGGCCTAAGGCGTGACCCTGGTTGATCCCCACAGACCGAGAAGGGGAGTGCTCACACTCAGTGGCTGTCTTAGTTTATTTCACAGAGTTCTTCCTAAGAAAATTAATTTTTTAAAAAGAATTGTTGCCTTAAGAACATTTTCTTCGTAAAGTTGGATGGTCTTAGAGGGTAGAATAGTATACAGGCACACAGAAAGTATAGTAAACACAGAAAGGCGCCTTTCCCTGAGGAAGTTAAGTTGCTCAGAGGAGGGCTTGATGAATTAAAACCTTACAGCCACTGTATGCAGGTATGTATACACAATATGTGTTTGCAGACACGCGCACCTATAAACACCAAATATGTAATATGATGCTTTGCAGATGCATATATTTATAATATACTCATGTGTACGTACATGAATATGCATGCGATTATTCATGAAAATGAGCTTTTCCTGTGTTTTCAAGCCAAATACTATTTTTTTCCTGTTAATTTTATGCATATGCGTGTTTTGCCTGTATGAATGTCTGTGTTCCATGTATGTGCCTGGTGCCCTGGAGGCCAGAAGAGGCCATTGTGTCCCCTGGAAGTGGAGTTACACATAGCCGTGAGCCACTTCGTTGTGCTGGGAATCAAACTCAGATTCTCTGGAAGAGCAGCAGCTGGTCTTAACCACTGAGCATCTCTCCAGGCCCACAGATGCTAATTTCTCATAGGACATGTTGGAAGTGGCCTTTAAACACGGTGTGGTTTCCTCGTCTGTCTGCAGAGGCTGCCTACCCTTCAAGCTTCCCTGTGACTGCAGCATGGTTCCTAGTCCACGCCTGACCATTGCCAACAGAGCGGCACTTTACAAACAGGCTCTGCTGCTTGCTAACACAAAACCAAGTGTTGCCCAACAATGATTTCCCAACGCGCTTTGTTAAAGACACAGCCATTAACATTTCAACCTGGAAACTGCATTGGCGTTCTAACACTCACCAAGATTAAAGAAGCCGTGCACCAGGTATCGACTGGAAGCAAGCAGGCCACAGAACTAGGTAAATAGACGCGGGGTGACGTTTATCTAGCATGGGGACAGTGTCCCAGCTTTATGGGCTACATATGTTGTGGGAGCAAGGCTCCAACTCGTCCTTTGAGCTTTCTAAGAATAACTTAATACTACTTGGCTTAGCTTATGGGGACAGAACAATCAGTTACAAGAAGGCACAGCACACACACCAGCTCAATGACCACTTGTGTGCACCTGGGCTGAGTGCTGTGGACACACCTGAAGGTGTCCTGCATCTGTCGAGATGCTGGCTTCTCACGCACACAGTGGGCTGCCTGCCTCGCTGAGCGGCACCTGCTGTGGGACCAGGCTTTCCTTCCAGGTGGCAGACAGTCTTCCCCTGGGGGGCATTTGTGAGTCGGAGCTGCTATGGGTGGTGGGGGTTACTCTGCTGCCCTTGTGGAGATGGGTGTCTATGTGTGCTTCCTGACCTGAGTGTGTTTTTGTTGACTTCTCTGTCTTTGGCCCAGCTCTTACAGCCGTGTGAGTTTGCTGGGTTGACTTCTGAATTTGCTTGTTTGTCTTGGTTTTCCGCCCCTGGAACTTGGCCCCATGAACACAGGGTGCTGGCCACCCCTGTTAGCTCAGGAAGCATCTGTGGCTCGATGCAGATGAGACTGGACTAACACAGGAGACATTTAGAAACAAATGATGTATGCACAGGTGTATGCACAGGTGTATGCACAGGTATATCCTAAAGCAGGGCCTGGTGTCTTGTTTTAGAGAGTGGGAGTGGGGTAGTGAAGGATCCCTGAGCTCTGGTTAGCTGAGCACTGCAGGAGCAGCATGGAGCATAAGGTAGGGCTGAGCCCCACACCCTGATCTACCCTTCTTCTTCTGTACAGGGTGGCTGTACCTTAGCTGAGTGGTCAGTGGCTCTGCAAGCCTCACAGTCAAGAGTGGCTGGCTCGCCAGGCCACTCAGTATCATATGTGGAAGTGTGTTCTAGACCAGATTTCCAGGTGGTCACAATCTCTGCCTACCTGGGGCACCACAGGAGTCATCGGCAGTGGGAGGGCAAGGGCGGTTCCTGCTGTCTGTTGTTAAGGTGGGCCTGGGCTGTCTAGTGGAAAACAGCCAAAGGACCTCACTGTCATCGCCTTTGCCAGAATGGCTCTGGCTGTGCCTCGCTGAGAAGAACACTGTGTCCAGGCTCTTTGTTCACTCAGGAGGCCATTTGCTTAGCCAGGCTATTGCTGCTACACACTGTGGGGTTGGCTGTCAGCTCTGAGGAAACCTCTTCCCAAGCTGCAGTTGCATGGATACAAACTGCTAAGAAGGGAAGCGGGAAGGCACGGAGTGCCCCTATTCCCAGAACACAAGAATTCCAGAATTCCAAAAGGAAGTGGGAATCCCCGTTCTCTGAATATGCGTGTATCATCTTCCTGCAGAAAACTAATAGATCAGTTTAGATATAATAGCTGCGTTTAGATTTCACATGTGAATGCCAAGAAAGCCGATAGTAGCTTGCTCACACAGGCACTTTGCCCAAAAGAGAAAGCTATCCCTTAGACTTCTCTCAAATGAAGAGCGATCTTTAACTTCTCAGTGGGGAGTTTACTGATTAAAGTGACTGGAAACTCAAAGTCCCTGCTTTGAGCAATGGCAGGGCAGTGGCTGCTGATGGCTGGTGTGTTGCATTGTCCAGAGTCCTGAGGTTAAAGGTCATTCCTTCCCCACCACGTGAAGCACCGGGCCTTTCATTTGCTCTCCAGTAAGTGATTTCATGCCTACACATGGATTGCCTCAGGCCCCACACAGGTGCTGCTCTGGTTGCTGTGGTTTTACTTGTTAATCTACTTGATAAGCTAGAGTCACATGAGGAGGGGGGATCTTAACTGAGGAGACACCTCCGTAGGAACTGTAGTGAGCTGAGGTGGTGCTGCCACTGGGATGTGTAAGAAAGCCAACTGAGTCAGAAGGAGCAAGCCAGCAAGCGGTGTTCTTCTACGGCCTCTGCGACAGCTCCCACCTGACTTTCCTTAGTGATGGAGTGAGGCCTGGGCGTTGTGAGATGAACTAATCTGTCATCATGGTGGGGAAAATGGTGGCGCTCAGACAGACAGGGTGCTGGAGAAGGAGCTGAGAATTCTACATCCGGATCCACAGGCAGCAGGGAGAGAGAGAGAGAGAGAGAGAGAGAGAGAGAGAGAGAGAGAGAGAGAGAGAGAGAGAGAGAGAGGAGAGAGACTTGGGGACTGGGTTGGGTTTTCGAAAACTCAAAGCCCACCCCCAGTGACACACTTCCTCCAACAAGGCCACACCTCCCCCACAAGGCCATCTAACCCTGCTCAAGTAGTGTCACTCCCTGTGACTGAGCACATATATGAGTCTATGGGGACCATTCTTATTTAAACCACCACCTTCCTAGGGCTGCTTTTGGTCATGGAGTTCATCACAGCCCTAGGCGGATGCTGACTGAAGGATGGGTGATGACTGGTCCTTCTGTGCCGTCCGTGTCTGACTGCTTAGCCCTGCCAGGTTCTCTTTCACAGTCAGATCAGTTCCAGGCACGCAGCTTCGGTATTCTCTCTTTCTCCTCCCATCCAGTGGTCTGCAGGGATGTGTCAGTCAGCAAGGGCAGCATCTGGGACAATGAGACCATCCTTGGTTTTGGATGTGAGAGATCCTTATCTAAAACCTTGGGAGGCAGAGGTAGGAAGATCTCTGTGAGTTTGAGCCCAGCCTGGTTTACAAAGCAAGTCTACACAGAGAAACTCTGTCTCGGAAAACAAACAAACAAACCAAAACCAAACCAAAAAAAACCCAGCACTAAAACATGTTTTGACATTACAACATGGCGGATACGCCTGAAGAACATCTCTTGTCAACTGTGAACATTTTCCATTTCCAAATGTCTCATTGACACAAATAAGGAAAAGGCAGGGGAACAGACATGATCCAAATGCGGATGCCACAAACCCATTCCCGGCTTGGAGGACATTGGGTCTGACTTGCCAAGGGGAAACCAGACCTCTCGGGGTATTTTCATAGACACGGAGGCTCCTGGAAGGTCTAGCTGGGCTGTGAGGAGCGTGTGGACAGCAGCTGTTAGGAGTTGCTTGCAGGGCTAGCTGACAGCTCCAGAGCGCAGTCCTAGTAAGCCTGAGACACTAGTGGAGAAAGAGACTGGTAGCAGAAGAAAACACTAGGAGCTCTATCATCGCACGCATGTCATCTTGGGGTACTCACAGACAGGATGATGGGGTTGACGCCTACTAAGACATCACCCCCAAATTAAGCAGAGGTCATTCAGTGAAGTTAAGATTTCATTAACGGGTAGCAAGGTGAGTGTGTGAAAGTCCACGTGACACTAAGTATCACATCCCTTTAAAGCCCCGCCAGCTCACCTGTCCTGCTGGCATCTGCGGGATTGTGATGAGGGGCTGAGGCTCCAGAGCTCTCTTGGCTGTCAGCCTCTTGGACTCTCACAGCCGCCTCACAGCCAGAGGACACCCTCAGGCGTCAGCCTCAGCCATGTTGTCTAACACTTTTGAGACAGGCTCTCTCTTGTTTGGTCTGGGGCTCACTAATTAGGCTACACTGGCTGGCCCCTCGTGTCCCAGGGACTTGCTCTCCTCTTCCAACCTACCTCGGAAGCCCTGGCATGGTGAGTACACACCACACCTGGCATTTTTCCTTGGGTTAGGGATGAGACTCAGGTCCTCACGCCTGTGAGGTGAGCGCTTTGCGCTTCGAGGAGGGGCAGTCTCTCTCCCTCATTAGCATATCCTGTGCTCTCAAGTCTGTATCAGCATAATAACCCTTGTTTAGTAAATAGTTAAAGCTGTGATTCCACAACGCTTGGCTTTTCATATAAAGCTACAGGAGCCTCACCTGCATTGGTGGTGGCCATGGCAGTGACCAAGGCTGTAAGAGTCACTTGCTTGTTCTGTTCTTAGCAGAAATGACCAAGGACATAGCCCCTTGGGAACATCTAAGAACAATCAGCTTTACTAATAACTGGGTAGAAGGGTGCTCTCTGGAGACAAGGCCTTACTATGTAGCTTCGGCTGACCTGGAATTCTATGTGAACCAGGCTGGCCTCAAATTCACAGAGATCCGCCTGCCTCTGCCTCCAGAGTGCTGGGATTAAAGGCGTGCGCCACCAGGACCAGGATGGAGAGTTTCTTTCTTGTCTTGTATGCAGGGTGGAGAATGCTGTTTGACACTCTGAACCTGGCCTGTCTAACACAGGCTCACCTGACTTTTTAATGCTAATTAAAAGTTAAATGTTAATTAATTGCTAATTAAATGTTAATTAACTGAATGAAATCCAAATTCAGTTCCACAGTAAGTGCCAGCTATATCTTAAGAACTCAGTGGAGCCAGCGAGGTGATGCACGCCTGTGATCCCAGCACTCAGGGAGGGAGAGGCAAATGGATCTTGGTCAGTTCGAGGCCAGCCTGGTCTACAAAGTGAGTGAGTCCAGGACAGCCAAGGCTACACAGAGAAACCCTGTGTCAAACAAACAAGCAAGCAAACAAACATTAAATGTTTTTCAGGGTTAGATGAGAAATCTAAAAGTTTTTTTCTTCTTTCGTTTAGGACAGAAGAGCGTTCCATGTTTTGCGGCCTTGGCAAGTTCTCTGGACACACAAGGTACGATCAAATGTATGAGACGGTGACATTCCTATCTGAAAGCAATAGGGAAAAACTGCAGAGGAGCTGATAAGCATCACAATCTTTTCCCACAGAGCGAACATAAGGTCGACTCAGGCCCACAAAAGCTAGTGCATTGACTGTCCACAGCCTTAATGGCCGCCTACTTCTGGCTCAAAGAGAGGTCATGGGGCTGTTTGGTACAGGCCCCACTTCCTGTCTTCCAATTGCTTTCTTCTAGGGGGCAAGCTTACCCACCTGCTGACATCCACTGACCCCCATTCCCGTGATGGAGGGGAGCCTAAGGAATGTCCTGGTGGTCTCTTGTGGATTCCTCCTCCTCTTCACCGCCTATGGAGGGCTGCAGAATCTGCAGGTGAGAGAGACTCTCTCCTCGCGTCATGTCACTCCCCCACTCCCCCACACACACCGTTCCACACAACTTCCCAGAACATTTGTCCTTCCTCCCCCTCCAACCCTCCAATGAAGCGCTACAAGATTCAGTCTTGTTTGCATTGCTCCAGAGTGACTCCAGAGCTCCATAGCCCAGGTGTGTGTGACTCTGGGGCCACGAGAGGGAGGGCTGGGTGATGATTTGACAGGACACACTGCCTTTGAGCGGCTAAGACGGGATAAATGGAACCACTGGGTTTTATGTGCCCTGGGCTTTGTAGTTGGGCAGAAATTTGAGTGTTAATCCTCATTTCACCTTATAAAAGCTTTAAGCGAAACTATGAACTTTAACAAAGCCATCTGCCTTTGGCCCTTTACGGCACCCTCCCTCCTCAAGTCTGTGAGTCCGCATGAAAAGCAAGCAGCATCTCCAAGAGGCTTGTGGGTCATGTGCATCCAGGCCATGTGGGCCTGGGAGGATTTGACAACTTTCCCTGTGGTAATTATAGTAAAAATGAGATCAATCTCTCTTCTCTCTCTTTTTTCTTTCTTCCTGTCTCTATCCTTCCTTCTTTCCTCTTTCTTTCTTTCTTCTTTCCTTCCTCCCCTCCTCTTTCCTTCTTTTCCTTCTTTGTCTCTCTCCCCCCTCCCCCTCCCCCTTCCCCTGCCCCTTTCTTCCCCCCTCCCCTTTCCCCTCCCCCTTTACTCCCCCTCCCTCTCCCTCTCCCCCTCCCCTTCCCCTCCCCCTTTCTTCCCTCCTCCCTCTCCTTTCTTTCTTTTCTCTCTTTCAAGATGGAGTTTATGCAGCACTAGCCTTAACCAGCTCAATGCCCCTGCCTGCTCTGTGGGTTTCTGACTGCTTCTGTGTGTTCCCCATCTGAAGGCAGCAGATGCTTTGACTTTGGTGTCACCACCATCTTGCATGGCCCTCTAGTGCAAAGCACTTCCCAGCCTTTCCTTGGCTTGATTGAAAGATTGTCATATATGTTTATGTAATTAGGTCTACTATGTGCAACATACATGTACTTGTTTTTAGATGTCTATTGCACAGATGAGTTTGTCCAGCACATGCCAGTGCAGGGAATTGAGTGTAGGCACTGGCTTCTAAAGCTCTGGCCCTGCTTTAGATACTGACACCTGCCTTCCTTCTCAGTGCTCTGCAGTCAGAGGCAATAGGAGGTCACAAATGTACCCCACCCCGTTTGCTGTGGTAATGTGGCTGGCTGACAAGTTCTGTCAGGGTGTCACTACAAATGCAAAGCAGGCAAGCTCACAGATGTGAGTCAAGTACCCAGGACAGAGCTGTTCTTGAGGGGCCAGGTGGAGTCATGCTTCTCACTGCTCAGCATACACGAGGCACCCAGGTAACCCCACTTCAGAGGGAGGTGCTTGATCCCACCTTTCAAATAGATTGTAGGAGTTTTAGGGCCTGGCTAGAGGAAGCCTCAAGTGTCTGTTGGGTACAGCTGACCCACATGTGGGCACAGGACACGGAGGGACAGGTGGAATGATGCAGGGGGATGCTGTCACAATTCTTTCCACTCTTCCCCTCTGCTCCTCTCTCCTCCCCTCCCCTCCTCTCTCCTCTCTCCTCTCCTCCCTCCTCTCCTCCCTCCTCCCTCCTCTCCTCCCTCCTCCTTCCTCTCCTCCCTCCTCCCTCCTCTTCTCCCTCATCCCTTGCGCTTCTCCCTCATCCTCTCCCCTCCTCCCTCATCCCCTCCCCTCCTCCCTTTCCTGTCTTCTCCTCCATTCTTATCCCTCCCCTGATCTTCCTTCTCCTTGTCTTTCTGCTGCTCTCTTCCTCCTCCCCTTCCTGTTCCTCCTCCCCTTCCCCCTCCTCTGTCCTCCTCCCTCCTCTTCCTCTCCCTGCTCCCTCCTCCCCCTTCCTGGATCTTCTTCCTCTTTCCCTTTCTTCTCCTCTTCCTCCTCTTCCTCCTCTCATCTATCTTCTCTTACGAATGACAGAAGAATAGAGAACACTCCTGGTTTCTTCGAGCATAAAACCTAGAAATGGCTCTTCAGCTGTCTGGAGTTGATTTTTGGTTCAGTTCACATCAGCTTCATGAGCTGAAGTAACAGCGGATCGCTGGACAGCACAGGGCTCTGGAGGGTGGGCACCCGGTCTTTGCTCTGAGTGGGTCTTCTCTGAGGTGAAGGTCTTACACTGACACGTTTCTGAACCCTAGCTGCATTCTCTTGGTCCTCGGAACCTGAAGATGACCTTTTTTTATTTTATTTTTTTAACCTTTACTGCAGTGTCTTTGTGTAAGAAGGCTGGAATCTGGTGGCCCAGGGTTTGAGGTGGCCCTGAGCCTGGGACCAGCACCCAATCACACTTTGTCTCCTCACTGGACCCAGTCCCCTCCTATGATGGCTGACCCTTTCTTCCACAGAGCAGCCTCTACAGTGAGGACGGCCTCGGGGTGGCGACACTCAGTACACTGTATGGCTCTGTGCTTCTGTCCTCCTTGTTCCTCCCACCTGTCCTCATCAGGAGGTGTGGCTGCAAGTGGACCATCGCCGGCTCCATGTGCTGCTATGTGGCCTTCTCCTTGGGCAACTTCCATGCCAACTGGTACAGCTGCTCTAGCCAGCCCCGTCCCCGCCCCGCCCACCCCCTACCCCCAGTGTGTGCAACATGCACTCTCATGCAGACCTCTGCTATGGCGTTAGAAGTTAGACTCCCCCGCCCAGCTTCTATGGAGGGATAGTGGGATAGTGTTATGGCACCCCTTCCATTTTCCCTGCATCCCAGCCTGCTTCCTATCATCCCCTGACCCAAGGGCTCAGCTTATTATCTTGGCATCTCTCCTGCGGCCTCACCTTCTCTCTCTCTCCTCCCTCCCTCCCTCCACTAACCCCCCCCCCCTCTCTGGGAGACTCAGCCAGCATGGGACCAATAGTCCACTCCCTGAACCCCCAGCTTTGACCCCCTCCTTTCCTTCATCCTTCCGGGTCTTTTGCAGGTACACCCTGATCCCCACCTCCATCTTGCTGGGTCTGGGTGCAGCCCCCCTGTGGTCGGCTCAGTGTACCTACCTCACCATTGTGGGGAATCTGCAAGCAGAGAAAGAGGGAAAGCCCGGCAAGGATGTGGTGAACCAGAGCTTCGGCATCTTCTTCCTTATATTCCAGTCGTCCGGGGTGTGGGGCAACCTGATCTCCTCACTGCTGTTCCGCCAGACATCCAGTCAAGGTGAAGGTGAGGGCTGGGTGGCTTTGGGAATAGTGGGGTCCTGGCTCCACCTAGATACCTGTCCTTACTCCAGGCAGGTGGGGACAGTCTGGGGACAGTCACGAGGCCGTGTAGCTGTCTTTCCACAGGTGCCCTGTAGACTTGGGGTGTTGTAGGGAAGGTTGAAGTCAGCTCAAGACACCCCAAGACCATGCTGTCAGCACAAAGGGGATGTGTTGTCCCAGGGGGACAGAGGGCATGGATAAGGGACAAAGACAGGAGACAGAGGAAGAGTGAGAAGGGGGAGGGAAGGAGGTGTTTGTCCCGCAATGGGGGGGGGATGGACAGAGGACTGCCTTCGATAGAGAGGGGACAGGCATGGCACGCAGGAAAATGGCACTCTATAAAGGTAAAAAGGGAAACTCCGTGTTAGGATGAGGCATTTTAATTTTGATTAGGTAGGTTAATTGGGTGAGCCAAAGGGGGCTTTTGATTGCTGGACTTCAATACTTTGATAGCTGGACCTTTGTAGTCAACCTCAGGAGAAGTAAGAGGACAAAAGCTAGAACGTGGTGGCTAGCTTTAGGAATGGAGTCTAACAGTTCTCAGCAGGGTGGAGGGAATTGGGGAGAAGGGCAAGGCTTGCTGGAGCCTTGTTTGTGACCTGGTTAGAGTCTTTTCAGCTGTCTGGCATGGATGGGGGGGGAGGGGGGAGATATTGGGGACAACATGGCACTCCTACACTCCTGCCAGTATAACGTGGGTACCTGGAGCAGCTAAGAATTTACCTGGCTCACTTCCCTATAAAGTTGACCCACAGGCCAGTGTTATAACATCTGTCAAGCCTTCTCAGTACCACCCAGGGACAGAGCTAGCATCTACTTCATGCCACTCTCAGGCTGAAGGCTTCACCTTCTCCTTTCTCAGAGCAGAACTTTCCGGAAGTGCAGGCTCTGGATTAGGTGACTCCCTCCCTCCACCCTGGCTGTGAGTCTGGCTTCTCCTGGGCAATGTGCTTCCTCCCTTCATGAAGACAGTGTGTCCCAGGCAGGGAAGACACAGGGCAATGCACGTGGTCCTGTGCACAATCACGGCCGCTCAGCCAAGATGCTACAGGAAGTGATGTCAAACTCAGGCTCTGTGTGAGATGCGCCCAGACCACTACACTTACTCCCCGAGTAATGAGACAATCCCCCAGTGGCACACCCAGAGACTAACCTAGATGGTAGCCCCTCACACCTCAGAGATGTGCGCAGAGGCTGATGTCCTTGATCCCCACACACTGACAGCACTGACTATCACAGTAGTTCCAACTTGTGTGTGTGTGTGTGTGCATGTACTTGTGTGTGTGTATGTGCTGTGTGTGCTTGTGTGCGTGCATGTTTGTGTGTCATGTTAGGCAGGTATTTATTGCTGAATATGTGGTTTATTTTTATTTTATGGGTATGAGTGTTTCTCCTGCATGTATGTCTATGCACCATAGGCATGCAGTTGCCTTCAGATGCCAGACAGGGCATACAATTCCCTGGAGCTGGAGTTGCAGACAGTTGTGTGTCACATTGTGGGTGCTGGGGAACCAAACCCTCGGTCCTCTGCGTGAGCAGCCAGTGCCCTTAACTGCAGTTCCAACCCTGCAGCCCCCACATGTTGTTCTTAACACATAAGGGAGCTAGCATTCACTTTCCGAGAAGAAAGCGAAGTTACCTGCCATAGGTGACCACGCTTTCCCTGCTGATTTTAGCCTCAACTATCCCAACTAGCCACTAGACTTCTCACCTTGTCTTCTTGATCCCAACTTCCCAGAGGCCATCCCAGAGGGACAGCTCATGTCCTGTGGAGCCAAAGACTGCCTGACGGGTCCCACGGCCACAACGGCACCTATCACCCCTCCCAGGAGCTCATCTACACCACCGCTGGGAATCTACACTGGTACGTACAAAAAGTGCCCTACCTCTTACTGTGGTGAAGGTCCTTTACAGCCCATAAAACTAACATTGTCCGTAGAAACCCGCGCCACACTCACCTGGCAGAAGGGATGCTATGGCCATGAAGGTTTTTCCCAGGACAGGTGCTTCTTATGTCTCTGTGATCCTCCAATTGTGAGGGAGGCTCTATAGTGTGTGTAGGTGTGGTGTGTGTGTGTGTGTGGTGTGTGTGTGTGTGTGTGTGTGTGTGTGTGTGTGTGGTGTGTGTGCAATGTAGTGTGTGTGTATGTAGTGTGTGTGTGTGTGCGCGAGCACGCGCTTGACCTTTAATAAGTAAAGCAAAACCCCTGCCGATGATAGGACTGGGCCAATATCTGCCACTAGTCTCTGAAAGCAAACTCAGTGGCCAGTGCTGTCCAACAGAGCACCAGTGGACGTTGCACTATGGGGGTGCACAGTTCTAGGATGGCATGTGGGTAGAAGAGCAAGAGGGAGGAAGGAGGCGGAGGTGGGTTGCCACGAGAGGCTTCTGTGTTTCTGCTGTCTCTGATCATCTGCGACCTCCTGTTTACACTGACGCTGTGGTGGGGACAGCAAGGGGTCCCCTGGCTTGTGCTTTCTCAGTCCCACCCCCCACAACCAGTTTCCTTTCTGCAGCAGGGAGGCCAGGCAGCTATGGGAAACTAGTGGGCTAAATGGAACCCCACCCCCTCTCCACCATTCTTAGACAGTCCTAGAGAGCCTGGGTGTGTGAAATGGTGACGCTCTCCCCCTTGGGTGGCACTCTTCCTGGTAGGTAGGGACAGGAAGTAGGTAATTCAGGCTTTGAGCATCACATAGTCTCACTGTGTCACTCACTATTGGCTTTGCTGTAGACACGTGGGTAGCCACAGATAGTCCCGATGAATATGACTCATTTCAATAGAACCTGAGCTACACATGTATATAAAGGGGTGTTAAGCGGGTCTTGTCCCTCAGACTGTATAGTATTTATCTTTGCTCTCAAGGAAGCATGGGCCACAGGCAGGGTGTGTGTGTGTGTGTGTGTGTGTGTGTGTGTGTGTGTGTGTGTGTGTGTGTGTGTGACTCTATAGCTCCTCACTTGTAGCCTGTGGCTCCTCACAGTGGTGCACACCCACAGGCCCACAGGCCCACAGGCCCCTTCTCTGCTAACAGCGTCTGTCCACACACTGGATAAAATCTGGCTGGCTGGAAGAATCCTGTGCCTACGCAGCAGGTCAAGGGCCTTCAAGGTGTCAAACAAGGAATTAAATTTCTTTTTCTTTCTTCTCTTTTCTTTCTTTCTTTCTTTCTCTTCTCTCTCCTTCTCCTTCTCCTTCTCCTCTCCTCTCCTTCTCCTTCTCCTTCTTCTTCTTCTTCTTCTTCTTCTTCTTCTTCTTCTTCTCGAGACAGGATTTCTCTGTGTAGCCTTGGCTGTCCTAGACTCACTTTGTAGACCAGGCTGGCCTCGAACTCACAGCAATCCTGCCTCTGCCTCCCGAGTGCTGGGATTAAAGGCGTGCGCCACCATGCCTGGCATGAATAGATTTCCATGTTTCTCTTCGAATGACACAAAGCTTTGTGCCTTCCTTTGGTTTCCTCTCACCATCTGTCTTGGGGGAGCTTTTGTTTTTATTTTCCTTAAATGCGCACTATTCCTCTGTGGGTGGTGGCAATGCTGAGCTGCTGTGGCAGGCTTCAAGTGAAAAACAACCACAAGTTCACTGTAGACCTAACACATACGCCATCAGGTGGAGCTGGTCACCCATTATGTGACAGCCAGCTGTCCATGGGGACAAGGAGGGGCGCAACACTTCTGATCCTGGTGGCACCATCACCTGTCTGTGTGTCCTTCTAGGCAGCGGTGTCCTGGCCGTCCTGCTGATAGCTGTGTTTCTCGAGCCTGTGGAGGAAAAGCTGGAGGATGGAGGAGGGACAAGGCGCAGGCTGCCGCCTCTCTGGTCCACTGTAATGTCCACCTTCTTGCTGTTTAGAGACAAGCGCCTGTGCCTCCTGATGCTTCTGCCACTGTACAGTGGGCTCCAACAGGGGTTCCTGTCTGGAGAGTACACAAAGGTAGGAGAGACGCCCCAGGCTCACGCTGTGCCTGAAGGTGCCTCAGGGGCCCTTGAGCAGATTCAGGTTCGTGGTGTTCCCGGTCCTACAGCAGCTGAGTCTACTCAAGTCATTTGAGGCGTGGGTCTCTGAGAAGTGTTGACTTCTTACCTGAAGGGAGAACTTCCTGCTAGCCAGGTGTCTTCCCTAGAAGGGACAAAGCTGAGGGGAGGAAGGCGTGACCAGCTGTGTGTAAGGCGCATGTCCCTTCTGCCAACCTGGTTCCACTCTCACTGCTGTTAACCATAGGGGAAGGTGGCAAATCCACAAGTAGTGTTAGAATCCTTCCCAGGCCAGCGTTCATAGGCTGTATTGCAGCCTAGAAACCCGTGTGGCCTGCCAGCATCAGCTCTCTTGTTCACTCACTACCTGGCTTGTCTGTGCTTGCAGAAGTCCCCTCACGTCGAGGCAACACAAGCAGTAGCGACACAAAGTGTGGGCCTTTCCCTAGTGGCGAAGCAATGCAGAGACTGTCTTCATCAGGGCCTGTCTCCAGGATCTGGTCTTTCTGAGGAACCCTGGTGCGGCAGGAGGAGGGAGCCACCCTGCCCCAACAGCCTTGTCCTTCCGCAATGAGATCCCTTCCCAGGGCACACTGGGCTTATGCTGAGCTTTAGTGCAGATGCAGGGGGCAGGGTGAGGCTGGATGGCTGCTGTATGCTTGGGCTTACCTTTTCTCTTTTTCCTTTCTTCTCTTTTCTTTCTTTTTGTTTTTGGTTTTTGTTGTTGTTGTTGTTGTTGTTTGTTTGTTTGTTTTTTTCAAGGCGGGGTTTCTCTGAGTAACCTTGGGTATCGTGGACTCACTTTGTAGACCAGGCTGGCCTCGAACTTACAGAGATCCACCTGCCTCTGCCTCCCAAGTGCTGGCATTAAAGGCATGTGCCACCATGCCCGAGACATCTTGAATGTCTCGGTGGTTTGCGAGTGTCTCCCTCCCCGTCAGGCATCGTGTCATTCCAGCGTCAGCCAGCTATGCCAATGCAGCCAGCATCCTTGTTCCCAGTCTTTCATCTAGTGTTCTTGATTCTGCCAGGAAGAGAGGCCAAGTGTCGAGGCTGTCCAGTGGCCTCCCTCACCATCTGGAGGACCCATGTCCTTTACCTGTCTATCCTTAGGCCTAACAAGGAAAGATGGGGCCTGCCAGTGTCCGTGTTAACTCTGTGTAGAGCACTGTGCGTACCAGACTCGTGTCAAAGAATGTGTGAAGGGGTTTGCCAAGAAGTGTGTCCGTTCTGGTCCAAAGCAGACCCTCTCGCGCGTGTCAGTGTTGCTCTCCCAGGCTGGGAGCTGCCGGTCCTAGGCCACATCGGCTTCAGGCTGGAACCGCAGTAAGGTCAGCAAGCGCAACTGACTGAGCTCTGTGCTTCCCCCCAGTCTTACGTGACCTGTGCCCTGGGCATCCACTTCGTGGGCTATGTAATGATCTGCTTCTCGGCCGTCACCGCACTGTGCTCCCTGCTGTACGGGAAGATCTCCAAGCACACGGGCAGGGTTGTGCTCTACATGCTGGGTAAGCAGGCTCGCACACAGGCGCACACGAGAGCACACAGGAGCATTTGCTCAGGGTGCTGTGTGAAGACCGTACGTTGTAGGAAGGGCTGCAGAAGAGCCTAGAAAAGGGAAGCCCTGTAGCTTGGTGCTCTCGCTGTGCCCCCTGACACCTCCTGACTTCCTCCAACAAAAGGAAGTACACATTTCCCTCTCACTGGGAGCAAGCCCAGACCCACCACTGCTCAGGTTTCTCCTGGTCTCTCTCTCCATACTGTTTAGAGACCTGGGTGGGGTCCCACAACCCAGAGCCCTGATAAGATGTTTCGCTGTGGCTCCCCACAGTCCAAAGGCCTCCCTTAGAGTCAGTCACACATCAGAGTTTTCTCCACACCATCCTGTTTTCTGAGCATTGTATGAAAGCATTAGAAAAGCTGAGAGCGCACGGGTGCGAGTGTGACGGTGGTTCCCAACACGGACTCCCGCGGAGGCCCTTCCCATCACAAGCAGAAGGAACAGCCAGCCAGCCACAGTCCTGCCTTGTTTCCTCCCACCAGGTGCCGCCACCCACCTCTCTTGCATTGTTGCCCTCCTGCTTTGGCGCCCAGACCCGGCCCAGCGTCCTGTCTTCTTCCTCCTCTCTGGCCTGTGGGGAATGGCAGACGCTGTCTGGCAGACACAGAACAACGGTGAGTGCCCAGTCCAGCCTCACGGTGCCGCCATCTCCCTCAGTCACCTGTCTAAAGGGTAGCAAGGCCAGAAGGCAGCCATCAGGGTGGGGCCCAAGCTCTCTATAGGGGGAGTAAAGCCCTGGGTGGGCGGCAGATCCATGACCAAGGGAGGGTCTCATGGACCATGCTGTAGATCTGAGATGTGGTCTCATCTCTGAGCCTGTGTGGTGTAGGAGGATCAGGTGAGGCAAGGGCCTCCACGAGGCACCAGGCGCGTTCCCAGATGCTCACAGCTGTGCGCGGATGAGGACCCAGGGGAAGCGATGACAGAGAGGGTCCATAGGTCATCAAGACAGGGACCACGGAAAATTAGAATGCATGTCGCCCGTGCCCTGTGGACATGATGGAGAAAGGGACACAGAGGAGAAAGACACCTGTGGGCAGAAGGTCATGCTCCTGATGGACAGTCGGAATCTGAAATGGATGTGAGGCGGCCAGTGGCTCTCAGACAGAGCCATAGATAGGAAATGTGACCCTTTGGCCCTAGAGAGCTGACTGGAGGTAGAAAGTTGAAACGACTATGAAGAAGCTGTGGTAGAGGCCACCTGAGGAAGACCTTGTTCAATTAGAATGCATGGACAGGAGGTCAGGGGTCAGGAGGTCAGGAGGTCAGGAGACTAGAAACGGGGTTGGCACATATTTGTAATGGAATGCTTCTGTCCCAGTGGGCTGTGGAATGGGAACACTGGGCCTAGGGCTGCACAGGGAGGCTCCAAGGGCGTCAGCAGGGAGAGTCAATGGTGTGACAAGGTGGGAGAAATGCCAGGGATTCACACTGGATTGGTTGGGGGTCTTGCTTCTACCCCGAGAGCAGTCAGAGTAGTTGAGGGAGGGCAGTAGGCTGAGAAAGATGCAGGGTGTGGTGTGGGTGACAGAGTGAGGCCAAGGTGCAAACCCTCAGCCCAGAGTCTCTGAAAACAGGAAATGGCTAGATTTTTCATGTAAGATCAGGGTGTGTGTGTGTGTGTGTGTGTGTGTGTGTGGTGGGGGTGGGGTAATCAGAAACTCACTTTAGTGTTTCTTTGAAGTCCTAAACTATAAGATGATGACATCACAGATCACCTCAGAATTTTAGACACCTTATCCAGTCAGCACCAGAGAGGAATTGCATCAAGCCTTACACAGGCCTGAAAGAGTTCACTGAAACACACACAGAGTCCCGTTCTCTGCATGCTGCCGATCTTCTGAACTCACTGAATTTTCAAAAGCATCTAAGGAAGCAAGGAGGGCACCAGGAGAGGCAGGCTGCTTTATCCCCACCTCTAGCAATGTGGAGGTTTAAAATCATTGCAGTAAAAGCACTTTGGCTTCTTTCCTCTGACACACATGGATAATTACTTTAGCACCCCTTTCTTTCTTTCTATGGGCATGAAATAGTCACAGAGCACTTTTGTTAAACTTTGCAAATTACCCAAAACCCAGTGTATCTCTGTGTGTGTGTGTGTGTGTGTGTGTGTGTGTATCACAAGCACTTGAGTCCAGTGAGTGATTTGAGCAATGACTCTGTAGAATAAAGGATGCTAATTTAAAAGGAAATAATTTCATTTTTCTTACACAGGCAAGAGTATAGTTTTTGTTGTTAGAAGATAAATCAGTTTTCCCAGAAGCAGTTCCCTTGAGCACGTGTGCCTGCAGCTACCTCAGTGGGAATGCTGTTGAGTGTTAAGTCCCTGTAGCTGTCTCCTCCCGGCTCCCCACAGCACAGCACATCCACAAGGCATCCACATGGTTGTCTGTCCCTTTTCAACATGGAAAGTCACGTGTAGCTTTGGCCACACCTCAAGAATAGTGCTGTGTGGGGGTGGGGAGATGGCATAGTGGGTCAGAGCTGCTGCTGGGACAGCAGGGTGACCTGAGTCATCTGGGGACCTTAGATCCCCAAGATGGAACCTGTAACTCCAGCACCGGGGCAGGGGAGTGGCAGGAGACAGGAGGCTTGCTGAGGCTTGCTGGGCAGGCACTCTTAGCAGAAAGACAGAACGCTCAAATTCTAGGAAGAGACCCTGTCTCAAGGGAATAAAGTTGAGAGTGGTCCTCCTATGGTCTCCTCCGACTATTGCACACGCCTGCACCTATTGCACATGTGTACACCTATTGCACATGCGTGCACATAAACACACAAGGATGGCAATGTGTTCTCTTCTCATTGATAGAATGGACGAAGCTCAGCCCACCACTGTCTGAGTCACCGTTTCCCACCCTCCCCTCAGTTTCCCACCCTGTCACAGGACTCAGACACTCGCTCCCCTCGCTGGGGCTGGGTACCCTGAGGGCTCCTGGAATTTCTTCAGTCTCCCCAGCTACTCTGATTCATTCAGTCTGACAGCTGAGGATGGATGCAGTTGCTATAGCAACTCTCTCATGCCACTCACTGCACCGTATCTAAGACATGGAATGTCTCATCTAAAAATACACTTTGCCCTGCTCGCTGCTGAAGGGGTTATTTTCAAGTTCATAAGTGCATGAAGACTGACTTTTCCGTGCGCCCTGCTTGTTTAACCTGCTTTTCAAACATCTGAGGAGACATTTGCTCATCACGTCACCTCATCTGAGGACTAGAGTCAGCATCTAAGTCACTTCAGCCTTGAGTACCCTGAATAGATGAGGCAGGCAGGTCAGGCCGAAGCTGAGAGCAAAACAAATTTCTTTGTAAATTACGAGTTTTATGCTTATAGAGAAGTTGAGGAGACAGCACCAGGTCTGCACAGAGCCAGTGTCCAGTGCCCAACTGCTAACCATCCTTCATAACCAGGGAAAGTTGGCTGCTATCAGGACAGGGGTTTACTGCCACTCACAAAGGGCAGATGTTCTGGAACTTTCCCAGTTTACCACAAGCCCCATTTCCTCCTCTGGATCCTATGTTGGGCTCCACCTTGCACTTGTGTGTAGTTGATACAGGGACGGTCACTTGCTTGCCATGCCCCCTCACCTGTCCATCTAAATATTGCCGTAGTAGGGCACCTGTTTTCTCCTGTGCCTTCCCTTCACTTGTCTGTCTGGTTTTAGCCCATGTGGACACCTCTCCTTGCGGCTGGTTTGATTAACAGGGATTCCTGAAGGGAAAGTGGTTGCTCTGCCCAGATCCCTGACACTTCTGGCCCCACATTCAAATCCAGGGGTGCTATGTGTCCATTTAAAATAAAAAAAAAAAAAAAAACAACCCAAACCAAAACTGCTGAGAATATTTTTAAAAAGAAAAAAAAAAAAAAAAATAGAAGTCACAGAACTAGTAAGAAAAGTCTGGGAACCTTCAAAGCAGCCCTGACTGTACTTCTGGGGACTGGGGGTGAGCATCGCGTGGTAGAGTACAGTGGCCCAAATGTTGGTGGCATACCCTGAGGGGACACATGTGGGTCCCACCAGTGTAACTCATTTCTCCGTAGTCCTGGGGACTGAGCAGGGGCTCAGCCCCACCCTGCACTGTGATGTCTCACTTGCTTGGCAGAAGAACCAGTTTTTGCTTGAGCAGATACTGACCGGATTCTTGTGGTTTTCCCCTTTAAAAGTTCTCTCCCGCCAGGCTGCCAGGCTGTGGTGGCGCACACCTCTAATCCCAGCACTCAGGAGGCAGAGGCAGGTGGGTCGCTGTGAGTTCAAGGCCAGCCTGGTCTACAAAGCAAGTCCAGGACAGCTAAGGCTACACAGAGAAACCCTGTCTCGAAAAAAAATTTTTTCTCTCTCATTCTCCAGAAATCTCACATGGGCTCAGCAGCGGTTCATCCTGCTAGCAGCTAATCAATACATGTTTTAATTATAACTGGACTGAGTCTACGGCCCTTTCTCCAGGGAGCCACAAACCCCACAACAACACACACTGAATCCTTTGCTCTCTTTCCCTCATCCTTAGAGTGAGGACTGGCCAGCTCCCTCCAGCAGCTAATTCTCTGTGACTCCCATGTTTCTCTGCTGCCCACTGCCCGAGGATGTCATCTGACTTGTCAGCATCATTCTATGCTTTTATTCTTCTTTTTCTTTTTTAGAAGAAAAATATCTAGATTTTTTTTTTTTCTCCAAGAAAACTTGCTGTACCAAAACCTATGTTCAGGATCATAACGGATCGTGTTTGAGGTCTTTGTGTATGTCTGTCCATGGGTGGTATTTGTGTGTGTTTTTGTGTATGCACGTGGTATCTGCATGCGTATGTGCATGTATGTGCATGCATGCATGTGGACAACAGAGGTCGGCATTGTGTTAGTCATGCTCCAAGTGGTTTTTTTTGAGACTGAGTCTCTGTTTGATCCAGGGGGGTCAGCCAGCTAGCAAGCCCTGGGAACCCTCCCTCTTGTGTCCCAGCCCTGGGACTACGGGCTAGCACCTGGCATCTTCTGTGCATGTGGGAGTCTGAACTTAGGCACTCATGTGTGCACATGGGCGCTTAACCCATGGAGCCATCTCCCCGGCCTGTTTGAGGTCTTAAACACATCTCATCTTCACTGCTGTCTCTCCTCCAGCTCTTTATGGTGTCCTATTTGAAGAGAACAAAGAAGCTGCTTTTGCCAACTACCGCCTTGGGGAAGCCATGGGGTTCGTCATTGCCTTCGGGTACAGCTCATTTCTGTGCGTGTCCACCAAACTCTATGTTCTCTCGGGGGCCTTGAGTCTGGCCATGGTTGCTTACGGGACTGTTGAGCACCTGGAATCCAGGGCTGTTTGCAAGGCCCTTGCTGCAGAAGAGAAAAGCCAGGCAGAAGAAGAAGAAATGAGAACAGAAATGTGAGTGCAGGCAAGCTGTGGGCTAGAAGCCGCTCAGCAGAGCTCAGCGGAGGAGGCGTCCTGTGGAGCAGCGCTCAGGAGAGGGACCCAGCTCTGCACAGGTGCTTCAGCGATCCGTGGGCGTTATGAAGACCATCTGTAGGGGTTTTTTTTATATGTATTTTTCTCAATTTAACAAATTTCCAGTACATTTTTCTACTCCTAGAGATCAAAAGTATACCCACAGGGCTGGCAATATACCCCGGAGCTTGTGTGACTGCTTAGCAAGCACAGGGCTACACGATCAGTCCCCAATACTACAAAAAGAAAACAACTAGGTAGTGGGGTGGGGGGAGCTGCTCAGCCAGTAAAGTACTTTCCAGACCAATCGTATGGAGTCCAGTTTGAACCCCTAACACCCATGGGAAAAAAAAATCAGAATTAGGGAATGGTAGAGCATGCTTGCGACTCCAGCACAGGAAGGCAGGGGAGAGAGACCCGTGGAGGAAACAGCTAGCCAGGCCCACGAGCTCCAAGCCCAGTGAAAATCTTGGTCTCAAAAACTAGGGTTAAGATGGGTATAGTGACGCACGCCTTTAATTCCAGCACTTGGGAGGCACAGGAAAGCTGACCTCTGTGAGTTCGAGGCCAGCCTGGTCTACAAAGTGAGTCTAGGACAGCGAGGGTGACACAGAGAAACCCTGTCTTGAAAACCAAACCGAACCAAACTAAGGTTAATTGCAACCAAGGACACCCAATGTCAACCTCCTTTTTATACACAGACACACACGCACACGCACATGTACACACAAAATATAAACGAAACACCGAAAAATTCCAGAATAGGTTTATCTCAATTTTTGGTTTTGTTGTGCTTATTAGAATAACCACAATTTTACTAACTGGGTGAACATCTAACACTACAAATTTGACAAATGGATTTTAAAAAGTCAGTCGAGCTCATTGGGTGTTCGGCCACTCGGTGCTTGTGCCTCTTGGAATTTCAGGCAGCTTTTCTAAATAAAAATACACTCTAAACACGCTCTCCTCTCTCTGTCTCTCTCTCTCTCTCTCTCTCTCCTCTCTCGTCTCTCTCTGTCTCTCTCTCTCTCTCTCTCTCTCACACACACACACACACACACACACACAAGCGCACGCGCGCGCGCATGTGTCACACATGTATGCTTGCCATGTCAGGGATTATGCATGTTAGAAGCCATTGGAAGGTTTTCAAACGTTTGCTGGAAACACAATGGTCAAACATAATTCATGCACAGTTCCTTCCAGGTGCTCATGCTGTGGCCATGATTGGGTCAGCTATGGCACGTGGGCTCTGTGCACATGCTGTGGCCGTGATTGGGTCAGCTATGGCACGTGGGCTCTGTGCACATGCTGTGGCCGTGATTGGGTCAGCTATGGCACGTGGGCTCTGTGCGCATGCCGTGGCCGTGATTGGGTCAGCTATGGCACGTGGGCTGTGCGCATGCCGTGGCCGTGATTGGGTCAGCTATGGCACGTGGGCTCTGTGCACATGCTGTGGCCATGATTGGGTCAGCTATGGCACGTGGGCTCTGTGCACATGCCCTCTCTATAGTTGCTGTCCTCATCCGTCCTCCCTTTCACGCCTTCCATCTTTAACATCTCTATCAGTGGCACACCTGCCGTTTTTCCACCCCCACTTTTCACCTAAGACCTTTGTCATGATGGTGGATGGTCTGCATGCCTTGGTGTTCCCACATGGAATGCAGGATTCCTTGAAGAGTAAATTTTCTTCTTCCAAAGTGTTTCCCTCGTCTCCATCCTGTGCCCCGAGAGGTCATCAGTGACAGGGGTGGGGAATTTCTATTTAATTTTTTTTTAGTTTTATTATAATTCATTCAGATTAAATGCCAATTCTTATCCCCTCACTTGTATCTTCCCATTTGCACCCTCTCTCCCTCTTCACCCTATTCCCCTCCCCTAGGCCTCTGACAGAAGGGGACTTCCTCCTCCACCATATGACCACAGCCTATCAGGTCTCATCTGGATAGCCTGCTTCCCCTTCCTCTGTGTGGCGCAGGGCCTCCCCACCAAGGAGAAGTGATCAAATAGGGGGCATCAGAGTTCATGTCAGAGGCAGTCCTGCTTTTTCCCACAACTGTAGAGAGTGAGTCTCCATTGGCTAGATCTGAACGGGGGGGGGGGGGTGGGGGGCGGTCTAGGTTTACTGCATGCATTGTCCTTGGTTGGTACAACAGTTTGTGCAGGCCCCCTGGATCCAGATCAGCCAGCCTTGATGGTCTCCTTCTGGGGCTCCTGAACCCTCTGGGTCCTTCTGCCCCTCAGGTCTTCCATACCACTCTCAGCACTCCACTCAGAGTCCAGCAGTGAGTCCCAGCATCTGTCCCAATCCCTGGGTGGAGACTCTCAGAGGACATCTATGTTGGGCTAATATCCACTTATAAGGGAATATACCATGCATGTCTTTCTGGGTCTGGGTTAACTCAGGATGATCATTTCTAGTTCCATCTATTTGCCTGCAATTTTCAAGATTTTTTTTTTAATAGCTGAGTAGTATTCCATTGTATAAATGTACTACAGTTTATTTATTCTTTGGTTGAGGAGCAGCTAGATTGTTTCCAGATTCTGGCTATTATGAATAAGCCTGCTATGAACATAGTTGAGCAAATGTCCTTGTTGTATGGTGGAGCATCTTCCGGGTATATGCCCAGGAGTGGTAGAGCTGGGTCTTGAGGTAGACCTATTCCCGATTTTGAGAAACCACCCAATTAATTTCCAAAGTGGTTGTACAAGCTTGCACTCCCACCAGCAATGGAGGAGTGTTCTCCTTTCTCCACATCCTTGCCAGCATGTGCTGTCACTTGCATTTTTGATCTTAGCCATTCCGGTGGGTGTAAAGCGACGCAGGAACTGGAAAGATTATGCAGATATGTACCTGTAGCCTTAGGTGCTTCATGCATGTAAATCCCTGTCTCCCAAATGCCTGTGTGACCTTCTGAGAATGGTGTGGCATCCTTAAGAGAGGTTGTCTGAGGGCATTGACATGGGAGATGTGGACCTCACTCACACCCTGCTGCTGAGAACTCAGATGCCTGCTGTTCCTGCTTTGGAAAGCCTTCCTACCTGGGACCTCTCTTGTTCCTTCCTCCTCCCTGCCACCTCCCATCCTGCCCCTCTGTGGCTCTGCCCCACAGGCCAGTAACAGCCCTCTGAGATGCAAGCCTATTTTCTCCTAGTGCATCCTTAATACAGAGAATACAAAACAGGCTCACACATCACACAGGACTGTACCACACGAAGACATTATGAAGTCTTCATTGCTTCACCTGACAGGTGTTTAATTTACATTGTCTTAGATACAGCCAGCAAAGCAGTGTCAAAACAGAAATTCTGCCGGGTGGTGTGGCGGCAGCGCACACCTTTAATCCCAGCACTCAAGGAGGCAGAGGCTGGACCCTTGTGAGTTCAAGGCCAGCCTGGTCTACAAAGTGAGTCCAGGACAGCCAAGGCTACACAGAAACCCTGTCTCGAACAAAACAAAACAAAACAAAAGAAACAAAACAGAAAATTGTCACAAACATGAATGAGTTGGGTAACTGATGTCACCAGAAGCACAAGGACACAGGACACAGGACCAGGGTAAGAGAAGAAAGGTCAGGGAGATGGTTACTGCATTAACAAGTGCAAACGCCTGCACTCTGCAGGATGTGAGGGTGTAGAGACAGAGAAGCCAAGAAAAAGCCCAGCAGGCTGACCTAACTGTCAAAGAACTGTCACTTCCTTACCTGGAGAATGTCTGACCTGTGGGGGACACCACCATCCTGGCACTGGGCATGTTAATTCGGATATGTTATGGACACTTTTGTTTTCATGGACATTACCAATAGAGAGTGGGCCTGGGGTTCACAGGAGAGATGACAAAGTTGGATGGTCCCGTCACAGAGGTGACAGATCACACACAGAGCCTGACACTGCCTGGTAGGGTGGAGGACAGCAGAGCTCTGAGGTCTGCATCCGCGGGCCTTGCAGGGTAACGGAGAACTAGGAGCGGGAGGAACCAGGAAGACAGTTCAGGGAGAGAAGTGAAGACCAGAGCCCAGTTACCCACCCGGCTTGGCTCTGATGGGTGGCTGTGGTGCTGCTGTGTGTGCAAGGGAGTGAGGTAGGTGGCTGTGGTGCTGCTGTGTGTGTAGGGGAGTGAGGCAGGGGCCAGTGAGCGCCACAACTCTGCTCCATGCAGATGAGGGGACAGAAAGTGTTTCCTGTCTATCGTTCTGGAATGAGACATGAGAGCAATCAGATTTTCTGGAACTTGACACTCTCTCTCCCCAGCAGTCCTTCCAACCAGGTGACATTCATTGGAGAGCCCACTGTAGGCCCAGCACCTGTGCACTGGGACAGAGGGTGACTGTAGAGTGTGGAGTTTTGTGTATGTCTTCGTGACCTCAGGACCGCTCAAGGACTCACAACAAACTCGATAATCCTATAATAAGTTAGTCAAGGAGAGGCACACACAATTAACATAAAATCATCTTTGGGGAGATGATGGGGGGCTCCTTCTAGAGAGGCTGGTACATTCTGTCTTTTGGATAGGAGTTGGTTATATAAGTTCAGAAGAGTACACTGGGGGCCAGGGTGGATTTCAGTCATGATGGTGGGCAAACCAGGATTATAAGCACAGGCTGAGGGACCCTGGGCCATGGGACAAGACGATGCTTCTCTGGGGCTGCTCAGTGCCACAAAGCCCAGACTCTGTGTGTCTGTTACTGGGGTAGCACATTCTCTCAAGCCCTCCACGAGGTCACATGAGCACTCAGCCCAGGAGAGAGCTGAGCCAGAACCGAGATACAGCAGGAACCTAGAGAGTCGGCTCCCAGACTGCCTGAAAATGTGGTGCTCAGAAGGCGTATCTCTGTGTTCAAGTGCTCTTGGCAATGGCTGCTAGCTTGGGTGGCCACCTTTCCCTCAGCCCAGTTTAAGTACAGAGTGAACACAGATTCTGGAAACTTATCCTCTCAAATGGAGGGGGAAATTAAAAACTGTTGAATAAATTTAGGATTTCCTCGCTACTAAAATAGCTAAGCCAAGCCCAGACAGCGTCCGGTTTATGTTTATCATACAAAGCATAAAATTAATCACACACACACACACATACTCACCAGCACCTAGAGCTAGAAGATAGTGAATAATTTATAACAACCAAGAAAGAAAAATGCCATGTGGGTTGTATGCCACCATTTAGCCTTAGCTTGCTGGCCCAGAAGTGCACAACGGTTTTTCTGTTTGTTTTGTTTTATTTTGTCTGGGAGAGTTCAGCCAGTATCTTGGGTGCGACTTCTTGTGTAAAAAAAACTTTTATTCGCCTGATTTCATTATCATCTCAGAAGCTGACTGGTCTGTCGGCTAGCCTAGTCCTAGTCCTGGAAGCTTCTAGCCTCCGCACAATCTAATCTGGGCCTAGAATGCTTTCAGCCTCAGAGACTTACTGCTGAATACGCTCACCCTTTCTAGCTCTTTCCAAACTCTGGGCTGGCTCAAACTCCTCTCCTAGCTGACTTGTACAAGCTGGCTTCCTTTAAGCTTCTGACTGAATTGCTCTGCTTGGACTCAAACTAACTCTAGCAATCTGTTCTAATCTTCTGGCTCCTTTTCATTCTCTGCCTTGTCCTGTCTTCACCTGTGTCTAGCTTGTTCTCTCTCTGCAACCTGGCTTTATAAAACTGTCCTGGTAAAACTGCCTCTGAATTCTACTAACTGACCTGCCATGAGCTCAACTCACCAACTCCACTGAACTGCCTGAACAGCACTGACTAGAACACAGTGATAGCAGCACACCTGTGTCTCCTGAGTGCTGGGATTAAAGGCATGAACTACCACACTTGGACCTAAGCTTTCACCTGAAACTTGATCTATACCAGGCTGGCCTTGAACTCAGAGACCTGCCTGCCTCTGTCTGCTGGCATTAAAGGTGTGTCTGTAGACCAGCCAGATCACATTGACCTAGAAGGTCTTTGGACGTGATGTCTTGCCAGAGCAGCCATGTTCTGAATTAAGATTCCTCAACATTCTTGTACCTGAAATACATTAACAGCTAATCAACAGTGATGCTGGCGACTCAGTGGGCAGATCAGAAGGACCTCTGGCTCAGAGATAAGTATTAGGTGTGTCCTCTGGGTCGCACTAAGCTTCACCACTCAGGCAGTGCTCAGGCCCCTCCACAGACACCGAAGTGGCAGCAAAGCCTTAGCTGAGGGAGGAGTTTGGTCAGTATCTTTGGAGCCCTCAAAATATTAAAGACTTGAGAAACTCAGCTGCTTTTGTGAAGAAATACTTGCAGGTTTCCTAGCCAAGGAGATCCCAGGAAGGGAGGTCCTGCCTCCAGAGCAAGGCGCTCAGAGTCCCCAGGGCATATAACAGGCCCTCTGGCAGTCACCAGCTAGGGTCCTGGTTGCCAGTCTTCTCTGAGGTAGGGAAGGTCCCCCCTTTGTGAGGACAGCGGACTATGCATTGCTAAGCAACGAGCCCTTCTGTCATCCTGCCCACATCCACCTAGCTGCACGGGGACAGCACTTACTCTTGGCATCTGTACCCAACCAGAGGCCATTCCTGTACATTAGGCTGGGTGTGGGGACGGATCTCCACGAGTGACGCCAAGAGTCCAGCACCTTCTGGAGAGGGCACAGGCTAGTCAGTGAGTATGCACGGGCCTGCACAACACTGCAGGACAAAACAAAAAAGACAAGGTGTGGTTTTCCTGTTTCGCATTTTGCACATGCTGGACGCCAGCGAGCACTGGCACTGCTCACAGTCTCTGAGGCCCCCTAGGAAAACTGTCTGCAGTGCTGGAAACTGCTCTCGTGGATCTAGTAACAGGGTCCACTAGAAGGGCACCTCTGACTAACTACCAAATAGTGCCCCTCTCCGTCCCTGCATGGCTGAAGTCCATGGTGTTTGGTTACACGGATTTGCATTTGGGTTCGATTCTGGCCAGGTGGAGAGCCACACCTGGCACTGCTTGTCTCATAAGCAGAGAACATGCCAAGGAAATAAAAATGTAAGCAAAGAGCAGACTCCTAGTTCTGACTCGAGAGTTTGTTTTGGGGAGAAAGAAAGACTGAAAAGCTGTTGCTGTTACGGATGTCTCTGACCTCTGGGTGTCTTGCCCCACCACGCCCCAATACATCCTGCTCCCATCTGCACAAGATTACACCAAAGTATGGGAAATAGGGGCCCTTCTCCTTTCTAAGCCTGGGGAACGTGTGGTCCAGGCTGAAGCAGGCCCAAAGAGCTCATAAAACCTGTAATTCTAACAACGATGGCTTCTATAGAACCAAGGGCTCATTACGTGGTGTGTGTGCTCTGATGACATCAGCGTGGATGAAGGCGAGGAATGAGCAGGCTTTGTGTATTTTATAACGTGCATCTGCCTGTCGGCAGCGCACTTGAGGGTCCCAGGGCCTTTACTTCATGCTGTTAAGTGGCGGTTGGTAGCTTCCTTGATGTGAGAGTTCTGACCTTCCCTGTTTCCCATGGCTGGCATTCCATGGTACCTGAACCCCAGGAACCTGAACCCCAGGAACCTGAACCCCAGGAATGCACCTGCATCACTGCTCCTGCAGGCAGTAACTAGTGACTGACCTCCTTGGTCCCTGAGATCTGGGCTGACGTCATCCCACCCTGAGGCCGGCCATTCCCAGTGAAACAATGTGGTGGCTCCTCATTCCTTCTCTTCCTGGGTCTTGTCTTGTTAGACCTGCTAACAGGCACCCCTAAGAGGAAGCTGCTAGAAATGTGAGTTGGGAGTCACAGTGCCCTGGGCAGAAGGCCATCTGTGCCTTTTGTGTTTACCGCTGGCAGTTTACCATGGTGACAGGAAAACCATATTTGGAGTTAGTGGGGTTCCCAACCAAGCTGAGAACTGTGACTCCAAGTGAGCTTTTTCTAAGTTTTGAAAGAATGTTGAACGGTGTCCCTGTGACTAACACCTGGCAGAAACACCTTAAAGCGGGAAGGTTCACTGTGGCTCAGTGTGGGAGGGATTTCAGTCCACCATGTTGAGAAGGCATGGTGGTAGACAAGACACGGAGACAACGCAGGGGGCGTGGCTTTCGTGGCCACATGAAGTCTTCCAGACAGCACTCCATGCTGGGAGAGCTGTAGGGACTCTTCTGATTCAGGTGGGACAGTGTCTGTTCAGAGTAAAGCCATTGGCCTCGGGAGCTCTGCTAACTGATGCCCACCTGAGCTCAGGTGCAAGATGGGTACAGGGGAGACGGGGTGACTGGCATCTCATCTCTTTCCCCGAATGCATGGCGGGAACTGTTAACCACTCCTTGTTATCTCTGTAATGATCACAATGAGCAGGCCATAAGCTCACTATAGCATGTGGTTTTTAAATCTGTATAAGATGAACTCAATTTAGCCTCATATTTATATCAGTGCTGTGATATGAGATGAAGGCGCCAGAGCCTCTATAGGACTCTATAGGACTGCCTTGGCAGTCAAGTGCTCCAGGCTGCATGACTTTTAACGTATTTGTGCCTTTCCTTACAATTTTGTCTGGTTCTAACATCATCTTGCTAATTTCCCATCAGTATATCTTGTAGGTTATAGGCTAGAAGTCTAAATATACAACTACACATGTTATGCCCACACCCGCACCCTTATGCCCACACATGTACACCACCTCCCACGTGCTCTCTCATATCCCCCATGACCTCACATACACACATCACCCCCACACCCACAACCCCCCATACACATACAGCCCTCATTCCTACCCACCAATCCCCAAATCTCACCCCTCCACACATACACCTCACACCCATCCACTCATACACACCCACAGCCACCCATCCTCACACCCACATCCCTCCACATACTAACACATACACACACACATACACACACACACAGACAGACACACCCACATATGCCCCCTCCCCCCAACACACACTTAATGACTGAAGCGTGAGGTGAAAGTCTGCAACATACTCTTTGTAAATGTTAGGGTCTGACAGCCCTTTATCTCGAAATGGAATTTTCATCAGAACTTTGGGTTTAAGGATTGGCTTTGGTGCCAGACTCCCCACTTCTGACCTGGGAAGGAGAGGTGCTGTGAGAACATGGAGAAACTGCAGCAGAAACGAGCAGTGGGAGAGAGTCACGTGGTGACTTGTGCGCGGGAGTACTTACTCGTGGTTGATACGGGATAATGTGCAGAGGCTGGGGAGATGGCTCACAGGTGTGAGGACCAGAGTTCGGATCTCTGAGAGCCCATGTAAAAGCTGAGTAGATGTGGGAGTCCACCTGTAACTCCAACATGGGGGGAGGGCCAGAGAGACGCCAGAGCAAGCCGGCTCACCAGACTAGCTGAAACTAAGGTCTGGGCTCAGTGAAAGAGCCAGCCTCGGTACTGAAGGTGGAGAGCAATTGAGGAAGACAGAGCATCAACCACAGGACTCTGCACACATGCACATACATGCACACACACACATGCATACACATATGTATACATACATGTACACAGACATGCAAATGTGAGTATGCAAAAAGAAAAAAGAAACCTGTACAAAATGTAGTTCACAGAGGACTGTGATGTCCATGTTCCTCCCTCCCCATCCTCTGGCTTGCTGCATGACTGGCCTTGTGTGTGCAAGGCAGCCAGGTGGCTTTCTCTAAGCCTCTAGACCTGAAGAGGGCAGAGAGGGACTGTGAAAAGATACCCAGACAGCAGAGGGGTGCTGTGCAACCCTGTCCCAATCCTTCCAGCAGAGAAACCTTCCACTGGAGGGGGGCGGGGCTCAGCAGCACCAAGCCAGCAGCAGCTATAGGAGCCCCGCAGTGCTGCCTCTGTGGCCTCCAGTAGGACCCAGCAGACTGCCTAGCCTGTCTGACCTCTTCAGGTTGAGGGGACCTGGTATGGATAAGTGTGATCTCTTGGGCTGCAAGGGCTGAACCGGAACTTGTCCCACTGGGAATAAGTGAAATTAAAAGAGATTTTTCCCATGGTGGAGGGTGTGACATGTTCCCACACCATAAGAAATGGTGTGTCCCCAGGTTTCCCTGCACACTGCCAAGGGGTCTGTTGGGCAAGAATGGACTGCCTGTTTTGCCAGGCCCTGGCTCTGACTGATAAGACCAGTTTGAGACATTTGCAGCCATCAAAAACGGGTAAAGCCCTCTCTTGGCTTGGCTTCCTGGGAAGCCGATAAAAGTGAAAGTGAGTTCCCATTGTTAAGAGAATCCATACCCAGAGTAGGCGTTCTGATCAGGGACAGGTGCACATCTGCCTGTGGGCCTTTTTTCATCAGGTCCCATGATTCCTCTGAGCAAATAGACCCCTTCCTGAAAGGCCAGAGGCTCTCGTGCTCCTTGATTGAACCCCTGGTGCAGACAGTCCCAAGCACAACACAGCAGGGCCCACACTATGATCTATACCATAGTCTGTGCCGTGGCCCCACATCATGGCCCATGCTATGGCCCATGCCATACTTTACACCATGGGCTTTACAGCGCAGTGCACACAGCAGCCCACACCATCCGTGGCTCTCTCAATAGCTCCTGCAAGTACATAGGCAAGCACGTGGGGCTGCCCACTCACCTGTGAGCAGCTGAAAGCCCTGCTTTTCTGGAAGGGGGGAGCATGAGTTTGTCGACTTGCACAGCCCGGAAAGGCAGTCTGCCACAACTTCACTGCAGCACTGGATGCTTCTGAGCCAAGCCTGGGGCTTGCCCTGTCCGAGGAAGCACTCTAGCCCTGAGCTACATCTTGGCCAAAGAAAAGTATTTTAAACCTTAATGTGTCACAATGATCTGACTGTAACCCCCCTGTATATGCATACCACAATTTATAACACACACCGTACCGCACCATATACACACCACACACACACACCACACAAACACATACAGACACCATATACACACAACAGATACACACCACACACACACACCACACAAACACATACAGACACCATATACACACAACAGATACACACCACACACACACCACACAAACACATACAGACACCATATACACACAACAGATACACACCACACACACACACCACACAAACACATACAGACACCATATACACACAACACTCATAGAACTTGAAATGCTTGTTCATACCATTAAACTTAGCTTAAAAACACACTACAGACTGTGTGGGTTAGATGCTTTAAAAGCCACACCGGGGGTGGGGGTAGGGTGGGGAAGGGGCTGGAGAGATGGCTCAGAGGTTAAGAACACTGACTGCTCTTCTCTTTCAGAGGGGCCTACGTTCAATTCCCAGCAACCACATGGTGGCTCACAACCATGAGATCTGGTGCCCTCCTCTGGCCTGCAGGTGTACATGCAGGTGGAACACAGTATGCTGTAATAAAAAACCAACAAGCCACACAGGGTTTTCTTATTTTGTGCCCTGGCAAGGCCGTAGCACTACTGGAACACGTGTCCCTCTCTTGGCTCTGTTTTAGCCCGGTATCCCCAGTGTCATACAGCAGCAAGACGCGTGTGACAGCGCCCTCCCGTTTGTGCAGAGGTCTTTTGGGAGCTCTCAGGAATCACAGGACGTGGCTTCCGCCTTCTGTGTGCGCAGGTGAGTGGGTGTTGGCTCGTGTGCACGCAGGCTGTGCAGGTGTGCATGCCCTCACAGGTGGGTGGAGGCCAGGGGCTGACAGAGGGTGTCTTTTCCTACCACTCCCTACCTTGCTGTTTGACACAGAGTCTCACACAGACCTGGAACTAATGCAGTGGGCTAAGCTGAGGGGCCAGCTAGCTCTGATGTAGCCCTTGGCTTTTTGTGTGGGTGCCGGGGACCCAGACTCAGGCCCTTGAGCTTCTGGGACAGGCACTCTAGTGACTGCACCATCCCTCTAAACTCTCAACCTTTTTTAAAAAATGTGTTTAAGTTCACTTATCTGTAAAAAATTTAATACTTGGGGTTTTTGTTTGTTTGTTTGTTTGTTTTTGTTTTCTGTACCTCTTTCCACCACCAACAGTGCTGATCACAGGGGCAGGACTTCAATAAAAGCTCTGCAGAGTTTGACTAGCATGACTGCAAACATTTTTACCCTGTCCATAAAGGGGCATAATATAAAGGTAAGTAGACCAAAGGCAGGCCTAGGAGGAGGTGGGATTTGTCTGCGGAGGTGGTGGGACGCAGGAGCCCAGGGGGAGGGGTGGAGGAGGAGCCCAGGGGGAGGGGTGGAGGAGGAGCCCAAGGGGAGGGGTGGAGGAGGAGCCCAGGGGGAGGGGTGGAAGGAACCACGTCCTCTCCGATCTGTTGCCTGACCCTGTTGGGATGATCCATGTTTAGAAAACAAAGCCTTTGAGGATGAAAGAGGAAGCCCCGGGGACCGCCTTAAAGCCGCTGGTGTTCCGGGTGGATGAGAGCACACCCCGGGTTGTACAGAGTGTCCTCCTCGAGCGTGGGTGGGACAAGTTTGACGAGCAGCGTCAGGATGTGGAGGACTGGAACCTCTACTGGAGGTCGTCCTCCTTCCGCATGGCGGAGCACGTCAATGTCAAGCCCTGGCAGAGGCTCAACCATCACCCAGGGACAACCACCCTCACCAGAAAGGACTGCCTGGCCAAGCACCTGGCGCACATGAGGAGGCTCTACGGCGGCGAGGCCCCTACGAGTTCACACCCCTGACGTTCATCATGCCCAACGACTACACCAAGTTTGTAGCCCAGTACTTCAAGGAGAAGCAGGTTCTGGGCACCAAGCCAAGCTACTGGATCTGCAAGCCGGCAGAGCTATCTCGAGGGAGGGGGATAGTCATTTTCAGCGACATTCGAGATCTCATCTTCAAGGGCACGTCATACGTGGTGCAGAAGTACATCTGCAACCCTTTCCTCGTGGGCAGGTACAAGTGTGACCTCCGCATCTATGTCTGCGTCACCGGCTTCAGGCCTTTGACCATTTACATGTACCAGGAAGGGTTAGTGCGGTTCGCCACCGAGAAGTTCGACCTCAGTAACTTGCAGGACTATTACGCCCACCTGACCAACAGCAGCATAAACAAGTCTGGGGTCTCGTACCAGAAGATCAAGGAGGTGGTGGGCCAGGGCTGCAAGTGGACCCTCAGCAGGTTCTTCTCGTACCTTCGGAACTGGGATGTGGACGACCTGTTACTGAGGCAGAAGATCAACCGCATGGTGATCCTCACGGTCCTGGCTGTGGCTCCGTCGGTGCCTGTCGCCAGCAACTGCTTCGAACTTTTTGGATTTGACATCCTTATTGACGAGAACCTGAAGCCGTGGCTTCTAGAAGTCAACTACAGCCCTGCTTTGACCTTGGACTGTTCCACAGATGTCTCTGTGAAGAGGAACCTTGTCCATGACATTATTGAGCTGATTTACTTAAATGGCCTGAGGAGCGAGGAGGAAAAGTGCAGCGTGGCTTCTTTAGGGAGCGCCAAGGTCTCCCTGGGGGGCTGTCAGCGCGAGCTCCGCACAGCCCCTAACTCCCCTCCCTACATTTCTCTCATACACTCCCCTCCCTACATGTCTCTCATACAGTTTTGCAAGCAGGAGAAGCAGTAAAAGCAGCCCAGCTGTCCAGAGAGCACACGTGCATGTGTGGCCCAAGCACACACGGACCTCCAAGCTCAGAGAGATGATGAACAGGCAGGACTTGCTTCTGACGAGAGAGGCAGCCAAGAGCAAGCCGAAGCTCAAGGCTTGGCGGACGCCTCACAAGGTGTTAGCACAGTCAGAGCCCCACAAGACGAAGAGGCCTGGGCCCGCGGGCGTCCTCCCAGACGCGGGGCATGCACCAAATGACCACGCAGGCAATTTTGTTCTCATTTTTCCTTTCAATGAGGCTACTTTCGGGGCCTCCAGGAACGGATTAAATGTCAAAAGAATAATTCAAGAGCTCCAGAAATTAATGAATAAACAACTCTCAAGTGATAAAAGCTAAAATCGAGAAGTGAGGTGAATTTTTGAAAACTAAGGGTTTCTATTCCCAGGCTTTCTACGGCTAGTGGAGGTGGTAGGCCAAGCCCCTAGCGTGTGCCTTTAGCGCACGGTCACAGTGCCGCCCCGTGTTAGCGTTCTCAGATGCTCAGAAGTATATCAGTGGCCACCTCTTAGTTCAGAGACAGGTTACTCACTGTTACAATTGAACCGCACTGGAACATAAGAAAACGTGAGAAATTTAAAAGGGCTTTCTTAGGTAAAGTACTACACAAATGTCAGGAACTTTCTTTTATTTTTAAACAGCCATTGCTGATCAAAATTATTTGGGGGGGGGAGCTGGGAAGGTTGCTTAGTTGGCAGAGTGCCTCCTGTGACAGTGTGAGGACCCACACCAAATCCACAGCACTCGCAGGAAAAGCCAGGTGGGCGGTGGCGCGCGCACACACACATGTGGACACACACACACACCTACCCACCCTCATCACTCCTGTTGTCAGCATACAGTCATTTAGAGCATAGCAGATACAGAAAACCCAACTGTTTAGAGATCATGGGTCCTAAATCAGACCTGATGTAAGTAGCTACTCAAGAGGGACATCCGTCAGCCATATTGAAATGTGTTCCCTCTTGTCTGCACCCTGTCACTTACTTCCAACCCAGCACCTGAGGATGGAGCCTTTCACACTTAGGCAGGTAACAGTCCGGGTCCCAGCAGATGAAAAAGTTTCAGGTCCCAGAAGTCCTTAGGGCATCCTGAGAGTGAGGGCGGATAGCCATGGGGCCAAGTGCACAAGCCACGAGGAGGGAAGTTACTGCTCATCTCATCACTGTGACAGAATGCTGGGTAAATACAGCGTAGTGCAGGAAGGGTTTATTGGGGCTCCCACTCTGAGGGTACAGTCCACCGTGACAAGGCAGCAGGCCTCTGGCCACATTGCTCACAGTCAGAGAGCAGTGAGAGAAGGTGGCTGGCACTCCGCCATCTGGGAACCCAGGGCGTGGGGTGGGCCTTCCCACGTCAGCTAACCCAGCCTAGAAACTCACTCACGTGCACTCAGAGGTTTGTCACCTGGCTTCTGTGAGGCTGACATGATGTTAACCATCACGTGGAGGGGATCCCAGGGCTGAGCGGCAGTGGGGGTTATGGCTAATGGGGAGGAGGTGTTCCTTTCCGGGTAATGGACACTCCTGTGATAACCACGTGGCCACTGGTTGGCAGACCACTTCGTGGAGGCAGTGGGAGCAAGGGATCTCGGCTCTCGGCATCAGAATATTTCAGTCCGTGGCAGCAGGGAAGGCACTGCACTGACCGTAGGTGTGGAAGTGCGCACACAACCTGGGCTCCTCACACCACACTGCAGCAGGAAGTGGAGAGAGCACAGGACCGGAAGCAAGGCTGACGCTTCAAAGTCCTGCCTCTAGCAGTCTACCTTTACTGACCTAGCCCCACTCCTTAAGATTCTACAGCTGCCCATAAAGATAGAGTGTCCAGACAGGAACCCAGGGAGGGGAGCACTTCACACTCAATGTATGTATGTATGTATGTATGTACGTACATGGATGCATGCACGTATTTTTGTATGTGTGATGTATGTGTGTATATGTACATACATGGATCACACATGTATTTTGTATGTATGTATGTCACATGTATTTTGTATGTATGTATGTATGTACATGGATGCATGCACGTATTTTTGTATGTGTGATGTATGTGTGTGTATGTGTATGTATGTATGTATGTATAAAGGAAGCCCCAAAGACTTCAGGATCTATAAGGAATATAGTGCTATAAGGAAAATGCAGCGGAATCCTGCCTTTAGCAAAGCTGTCCTTCAGAATGTTAAGCCCCCTAAGATGTGGCATAGGAGATGGGGGAGGGAGGATGTGAGCTGAAATGAGAGAGCATGGAATGCTAACATATGAAGGTAAACATATGCTCAAACTCAGAACGCACTAACACCAAAAAGCTGGCATGGCAACCACTCAGTTCTTTCTCATGAATTTAGGAGCAGGGGGATTAAAACAAAGCCATAAGTACCTCTTTTTGTTTTACACAGCTGGGAACCTTTTTACTATCTGTGACCTCATGTGGTGCTCTGCACTGAACCCACCCTGGGCTCCTTGACAGTCCCAGCTGGCTCAGGTTTCCGGGTTTGTACAAAGGTGGTGACAGTTAGTGGCATGGTGGAGGGTGATGACAAGTAATGGAGCTACACTTGGGTTCAAGAGATACTGCTTGTAAGCCATGGCCGCATGGGCATCAGAAACAATCTCCTTTTCCTGGGCCCTGAATGGTGAGATCAAGGCTGAAAGAGTGGCAGCTCCGAGGCCTGAGGCTTCGGGCATTGTTTATAAGAGCTTGTTTGGGTCTGACAGGGTTGAGGACAAGGCAGCACCTTCTCTTTCCCAGGATTTCTCCAGCCTGCTGTCATGTGCTCTGTCCTCATCCTGTCACGTGACTGATGGGGTAGAGGCAAGGTCCCAACCAGGTCACCGCACACATGTTAACACCCAGAGCCTCTGAGACAAGACGCCTTCCGACCTCTGGGCATGGCCAATGTGAACAGCTATGTCTCCTAGCTCCAGGCTCTCGGAATCTGAATCCAAGACCCTGACCCCAGGGGCCTAAGTACTGCTGCACCGTGGTGCTAAGCTGGTGTCCTGGATAGGTTTGTGTCAACTGGGTACAAACTAGAGTTCTCTGAAAGGAAGGAACATCAATTGAGAAAACACCTCTGTAAGATCTGGCTGCAGGGAATTTTCTTTTTTGTTTTTGTTTTTGTTTTTCAAGACAGGGTTTCTCTGTGTAGCCTTGGCTGTCCTGGACTCACTTTGTAGACCAGGCCGGCCTCGAACTCACAGCGATCTGCCTGTCTCTGCCTCCTGAGTGCTGGGATTAAAGGTGTGCACCACCATGCCCGGCTGAGAATTTTCTTAATTAGTGATCAGTGTGAGGGGGCCCCAGCCTGTTGTGGGTGCTGCCATGCCTGGGCTGGTAGTCCTGAGTTCTTTAAGAAAGCAGGCTGAGCAAGCCATGTGGAGCAAGCCAGTAAGCAGTATCCCTCCATGGTCTCTGCATCAGCTCCTGCCTCCAGGTTCCTGCTGTTTGAGGTCCTGTCCTGCCTTCCTTTGCTGATGAACTGCAGTGTGAAAGTGAGAGCCAAATAAGCCCTTTCTTCCTCAAGTTGCTCTTTGGTCACGGTGTTTCGTTACAGCAACAGAACCCTAACTGCGACAAAGTCAGTACCAGCGGAGTGGGGCACTGCTGTGACAGGCCTGACCATACTGCCTTTGGGAGGACTGTGGAAGGACTTTGGAGCTTTGGGCTAGAAAAGCCGTTGAGTGATGAGAGCTCAGTGCGCTGCTCTGTAGGAACTTCGGGAGCAGGAGTGTTGAGAGCAGTGCAGAGGGTGGAGGCCCGGCTTGTGGAGTTTCAGAGGGAAGTGGAAAGGCCCTACTGGGACCATTTGTTATTTTGAATAAAAGTTCTGTGGTTCTGGTTAGCTGGGGCCAAAGAATCAGCTGTGATTAACAAGAGATCAGAATTACAAAAGTGAAGCCGCTGCTTTGCCGCGATACTTGATGCTGGTCTGCTGGAGTGGAGAAATCAGCAGCGATTAAGAGAGACCAGCACTATAGAGGTGAAATCTTCTGGCAAGTGTTTCCTGCCAGTCAGCACACAGAAGCTGTGCTCCGGAGGCTGCCGAGGTTGTACCTCACTCTGGCAGCTGAGCTTGCTAGTGTTGAGAGGCACCCAGGTGGAGCCGGTTTTGAAGGGGTCGGTGGAGAGCCTCCGAGGCAGGGCACCGTGAGAAGAACCTAGGAGAGGCTACCTGTGAAAGTGCTGCCCAGCTGTAGCAGAAGATGCCAGGGCCATTGGATGCCCGCCAAGAACAGCAGCGGCCCTGGAATGGAGGCAGCAGGAACCTCAAAACCAAGCTGTGGGTTCTGCAGAGGGCGCAGCCGGAAGTGCTGCAGAGGGCGGGGCCGGAAGTGCTGCAGAGGGCGGGGCCGGAAGTGCTGCAGAGGGCGGGGCTGGAAGTGAACCTAGCCCTTCGGACGAGCCAGAAGACCGTGAGTGGATCCCAGGCACTGGACCTTGAGTTATTTACACTTTGGGAGTTCGGTTTTGCTTTGTTCGGTTGTGACTGTGCCCTGGTTCCTCCCTCTTGAAGTAAGAAAGCATTTAACTTATTTTTTGATTTTACAAGATCTCACAGTTGACTGAATTTTAAAAGAGATTTAAGGTTTTTAAAAGAGATTTCGTATTTTTTTTTAAAGAGATTGAATTTTAAAAGTGTTTGAATTTGGAACTTTAAAAATTTTTGTAAGGTGTTTTATATTGTGATGTTGATGTTAGTATGGGATCTTGCAGATGAACAAGAACCGAAAGGTTACGTTTGTGTCAACTTGACAAAGGGTCAGGGGGACGGCACAGAGGGAGGAGGTGAGCCACATAATCTGAAACTTCAGCGCAGGTGTCCTCTGCAGCCTGAACAATTCACTTTGCTTAGACTTGACCCAAGCTGGGTATGAAAGGTAGGGCAGGCCAGCCGGCTCACTGTGGGCACATGAAGCTGCAGAGCTAGCTTGTGACAGAGAGCGGAA